>NC_081320.1:77588526-77892881 GCF_026419965.1 Kogia breviceps | reverse complement strand
GATTTCTGAAGACCTCCTACATACACTTCAATAAAAGTTAAATGGACATACGCCCTCTTTTTTGATTTACTGGTACATTTTTTAAATGATAAATCTGCCATAAAATGCATTATAGCTGGAGACTTGCACTTGTATGGATAAATTTATTACATTCAACGTATTTAATTTTATGCTTTCTAAAATTCTAAGATGCAGAAAAATAAATGAACATGATTTTATTCTATGCCAATATTTGGGCCTGTGAATGTATCTGTTATTTGAATTTAAGTATATGAAGAGGAATGGTCAATTTGAAAAGTCACTCTAAACTGAGTTTTTCCTAAAGGGCTCCTTTCTTCCTGGACTATCTGGTTTTATTACTAACGTCACATGTATGTGTTAAACATTGAGGCTCTGTAGAGCAGAGAGGATGTACCTCTCTGGTGCTGTTACAGTACATTCTGTACTTGCCATATAGGCTCATTTTCATGCAAATTCTTCCTAGAGCCAAATAAATAAAGACTTAGGTGTATTGGTATGTCTTGTTTCTAAAACAGTTTGCCATGGTGTGAAATGCTATTTCTACAAAGAATTGGACACTTTCAAGAGCTACTCACGGGAAAGGGAAGGCTTTTTTTTTTTTTTTTTTAACATCTTTATTGGAGTATAATTGTTTTACAATAGTGTGTTAGTTTTTCCTTTACAACAAACTGAATCAGTTATACATATACATATGTTCCCATATCTCTTGGGAAGGCTATTTTTTTCAAGACCAGTTATCACAAAGGAAGAGCTAAGGTGATTCTTGATAGTGTCTATATAAAATTAACTGGTGTGTGGAAACCGTGAATCTGGAGCTGACCTGAAGGAGAAGCTGTATCCTGAACAGTGAGTTACTCTCTGAAGGAAAAGGGGAACTAGGGATCGTGATACTCTCTCAACAAGGTACAGAGCTCCTTAAAGTGAATAAAGTGTGTGACCAGGAAATCAAAGGTTCCAAAACACATGGCATTAGGTCTAGTGGGTGATAAGTTACACAAGCATGACAAAATCGAGTCAGTTTATGAGAAAGCAGAGTCAGTTAAATGTTACAGACCTGCTACCTTATATCTCAGTATAAAATTATCAGCAATAAGTAGTAAAAGGACAGTCATCAGTCCTCTAGGCCTTTTGTTTTTTGGTCTGTCAGGGTCCTGTCAGGGATAGATGATAAAAGCTTCTATCCAAGTATATTGTTTACCTCCAATTTGGGATTTTATTTTTGATCATTAAAATAAGGTAAGGTCATTTTCCCCATTTCACACCATTAGTCCTCAGAAAACTTTATAAAAGCGAAGTAACAATATGAGTACTATAAGTTCCAGTTCATGTTTTTTAAAAACCAAGGCCTAAAGTTTGAATTTGAGACTTTGGTCTAATTTGGTTCCACCTGGAATCTAGACTTTATAACAACAAACATTTGAGCACTCACTTTGTACTAGGTACAGGTTCCTGCACTTGAGGATTGAATGACAAACATGAAAACATAATGTCAGTGCAAAATGGTAAGTTCTCTGATATTGTTATTTACAGGGCATATTGGGAGCACAGAGGAGGGACACCTACCTCAGCAAAATATTGATGGGCACTGAGGTGATATGGTCAGGAAGAGCTTCCTAAAGGAAGATATCCTGGACTTCCCTGGTGGCGTAGTGGCTAAGAATCTGCCTGCCAATGCAGAGGACATGGGTTTGATCCCTGGTCTGGGAAGATCCCACATGCCTTAGAGCAACAAAGCCCGTGCGCCAGAGCTACTGAGCTTGCATTCTAGAGCCTGTGAGCCACAGCTACTGAGCCTGCATTCCACAACTACTGAAGCCCGTGCGCCTGGAGCCCGTGCTCCACAGCAAGAGAAGCCACTGCCATGTGTAGCCCGTGCACTGCAATGAGTAGCCCCCGCTCGCCACAGCCAGAGAAAGCCCACGCGCAGCGACAAGGACCCAATGCCGCCAAAACAAAAACAAAAACAAAAAAGGAAGATATCCTGAGTCTGGAAGGGTGAGGATAAATAAGTTAGCCAGGCAGAAAGAAGTTATTCCAGATACAAGAGAGCAAAAAGGAGAGCTTGAGTTAATGGTACCATGTTCGATACTATTGGACTTTAAGAGGCAAAGTGTGGGGATAGTTGAATGGGTGCGATGTGGGCTGTGGTGTCAGGAAGATAGGAGGGGTTGGGTCACGGAAGAACTTGGTTGTCCTGTTAAGGAGCTTTGACACCCTGTAGGTGATGGAGGGTTGTCCAGTAGCTTTAATTAGAGGAGCAACCTGGTCAGATGGTGTTTCAGGAAGATCATTCTGCCAACTGTTGGGTGGCAAGGAGGTCAGTAGAGAGCCCACACTAGAGTCAAGGTGGTGGCCATAAACTAGGACAATGAAGGGGTGGAGAGGAAGGGACAGGTGATAGAACTTGGGGAAATATATATGAGAATATATGAGAATAACTTCAGGATGTTTACAGGTTGAGGAGCCAGGGGAGAAGGGTGAGCGTGAAGGCCTTGGAGAAGGCTGGAGCAGATGCCAGCAGACGTGGGATGGCCTAGGTCCAAGAGCACGTGTGGAAATCAGTAAATCCAATGGGTCAGTTCATAAAACTATTAATTATGAGGTTGTGATCTTAAAGAGAAGTACAAAAATAAACTGCTTAGTTAACATTTTAGTGTTAAGACCAGTATCCCCGAAGTCAGACAAATGTAGAAAGTACTGTAAACATTTTTTTTCTATTTTTCTTTTTTTTTTTTTTGGCTGCACCCGCTGCTTGTGGGATCTTAGTTCCCCAACAAGAGATCGAACCCGGGCCCTCAGCAGGCAGTGAGAATGCAGGAGTCCTAACTACTGGACATCTAGGGAATTCCCAACATTTTTTTCTTTGATGTTCTATAATTTGGTTTACTTAGGGTAAGATGGGTGAGGTGAAATATTCTAGTTAGTGTGTCAAACTGTGGTGAAGGGCCAAGGTTTTTGCCATTGCCAACTGGTCGCAGTCTGTGGACTGTGGCTTGAGCGGCCCTGTACTAAATAACTCAAATGAGGGTTGGTTCCTAGCTAGGCATTGCTGACTGGCCGTTTATTCCTTAAACCAAAGCTAATTATTTAGTAGACAAATTTCTACAGTTACATTTTTTTTAACCATATTACATACTTTTCCACAATTAAGAGTTAATACTCTGGGGCTTCCCTGGTGGTGCAGTGGTTGAGAGTCTGCCTGCCGATGCAGGGGACACGGGTTCATGCCCCGGTCCGGGAAGATCCCACATGCCGCAGAGCGGCTGGGCCAGTGAGTCATGGCTTCTGAGCCTGCGCGTCCGGAGCCTGTGCTCCGCAACGGAGAGGCCACAACAGTGAGAGGCCCGCGTACTGCAAAAAAAAAAAAAAGAAAAAGAAAAGTTAATACTCTGGTTCGTCTGTGAGATTGGTTAGACCAAAAGATTTCAAGGAAGAAGCAGATATGGCTGCTGGATCAGCATAGAGATGGGAACAGACGCAGTTGCAGACCTTGGTGGAGCTAGATACTCAGCTGGAGCAGACAGCCAGGGTACAAGAGGACTGGAATGAGGAGCCCGGGCCAAGCTACTGCACTGGTGTTTCAGTCTTAGACAAGATGGTCAGAACATGACAGGGCCTCGGGTTCATTTGGTTTCAGTAATACTAAGCTTTTTCAGTTTGGTTTTTCTCTTTTATGATAGTTATACTCTATAATGAATAGCTCACTAAAGAAAATTGGGAAAATACTGAAAAATACAACATGTGAAATTAAAACAATTAATTTTCTGATATCTTTCTTCATAGTCTATTTTCTATACTTCTCTTTTCTATATAATTGGTATATTGTATGAACAATTTTATCACCTTTTTAACAATATGTTATACACTTTTTATCATGAAGAAAATTAATGGCGGGACTTACCTGGTGGCGCAGTGGTTAAGAATCCGCCTGCCAATGAATAGGACATGGGTTTAAGCCTTGGTCCGGGAAGACCCCACATGCCATGGAGCAGCTGAGCCCCTGTGTCACAACTACTGAACCTGTGCTCTAGAGCCCATAAGCCACGACTACTGAGCCAGCGTGCGACGACTACTGAAGCCCACCCACCTAGAGCCTGTGCTCTGCAATGAGAGAAGCCACCTCAATGAGAAGCCCGCACACCGCAAGGAAGAGTAGCCCCCGCTCACTGCAACTAGAGAAAGCCCGCGTGCAGCAACAAAGACCCAACGCAGCCAAAAATAAATAAATACATTTATTTTTTAAAAAATTAATGACTGCATGATATGAATGTAGTTAAGTAATCCCTGACTGTTGGACATTTAAGCTATTTCTATTTTGCTAATTATAAATAATGCTCTAATAACCATGGTCTATATCTTTTATTTCCTTATGATAAAGCCTAGAATTATTAGGTCAAAGGGTTTAATATTTAATGACTAATTGCTTTCCAGAGAGATTGTATTGATATCACACTTCCAGGTTCAGTTAACGTTCCTATTCCCTGGCCAGCATTGGGGATTATAACTTTTTAATCTGGAATTTTTATGTATCATCATTAAACATGCTTTAGTCTGCTTTTGTTTTCAACATTGTTCATATCAATATTTATTAGCCATTTGTTTATACCTTTTCCCCATTTTTTTGTATTGTCTTAGGATGTTTTAATATAAATGAGCTACTTGCGTGGTAGAATATTTTTTATCATATTTGTATGTGTTTTTTCCAGATGCCCTTTAACTTTTAATTTTTCTCATAGAAGTTTTTTGTTTGTTTTAATTTGGCTGCATTGGGTCTTAGTTGTGGCACGCGGGGGATCTTCATTGTGGTGCATGGGCTTCTCTCTAGTGGTGGCATGTGGGTTCAGTAGTTGTGGTGTGTGGGCTTAGTTGCCCTGTGGCATGTGGGATCTTAGTTCCCTGACCAGTGATTGAACCTACGTCCCCTGCATTGGAAGGTGGACTCTTAACCACTGGACCACTAGGGAAGTCCCTCACAGAAGTTTTAAATTATCATGAAATCATCTATTGATTTTTTTCTTTGTGATTTTAATTACTTTTTTACTCTTTTTCAGAACTGCCCTCTACAAAGACGAAAGAATCATATATATTTTCTAACTAGGATTGGTTTTGGTGTTGGTGTAAACCTGTCTGGAGCTAAATTGGAACAGGCCTAAAAGCTCTCTGCTTCCCATCCCCTCCAGAGCCCAGCAAGGTGGTAAGAATGTAGGGGCCACATGCTTGAGTTGGAAGGTGCACACCAGGTTGAAAGGAAGCTCTTTCCTCTTTTTCTCTTCAAAATCTGTCCAATTTCCAGCAGCCATCCTCCTTTTTCTCAGCTTCTAGTCTCCTGATTCTTCAAACTAAAGGAGCTGACAGCCCTCTGAACTTATGCATTTCCTGGGCAGAAGAGGCATCCTCTGGGCTTCTTCCCTCAGCCCCTGGATGCGATCCTGTAGTGATCCCATGGGCTCCACCAAAAGACTGGTTTTCCCTGCTTTATTCATATGTGTCCCTCCTCAGGTTGCACCAGCTATGTTTTCCAGTGCAGGAAGAGATTGCAACAGGCCACCATTTTGATCGTGTTTTAGTTTTACTCACTTGGAGCTTCTCCAAGGAGGGAATGCCCAGTCCAGCTATGTCAGCTGCAGGTTGCCCTGGGTCACTGGGCAGCACACAGCCTCTGGTTAAGTATCTCTGCCTAGTGGGGTGCCTAGGAGAGTAATTGATCTTCTCCACCTCCCTGGCCTCTCTTTTCCAAGGGCTAGGTCACAAGGGTAGACACAGGATCTCCCTCATCCTCGCCACCCCCTCCCCTTCTGTTCCTTCCTGTTGTTTCTCCCTAGGCTTTCTATAGGTTTTGTTCTTTGATTTATCTCTTCCTCTTTTCACCTTGTCATCTGCAAAATTGGCAAACCTAGCCCCAGAGCACCTCCCACTTCTCTGGAGCCATTATCATTATTTAGAGGGACCAGCTAGAGCTCCTTTAGCTTGTTGGTGCCCCTTTTCTACAAGTGGCTATCCTTGTTATCTTGGCTCTGGCTATATAAGGTTTTTTTGACCAGTTGGCTCTTGTAATTGCTCTGAGGCAAGGCTAAGCATTGGCTACTGATTTAAAGGATATGCTTTATCTGGCAATGGTTCTTCAACATGTACCATGTTATTGAGGTAATACTCCAAAAGTACAGACTAACATTTTCAATATTTGTACAAAAAGAAAGATTTATAATTTTCTAGGAATAGTTAATCTGGACTCTTCTGTGTTCATAATCTTCCTGTGTTTATCCTATATTACCTATAGAGATTCTCTGATCAGAGGTATTATTTTTAATAATTTCTTGAATTATACATAGTCTAGGTATTCTAATGTCTAGATCAGCTCTAATCTGATCCTACATAAGAGCTGCAGTACCTTCTGTCTGGAAGCAAATCCTAAAACTGTAGGTGTTGTGTCCCATAGAATAAAGAAGTATTCTTCTACTAATGATCCCAAAACACCAATCATAGGTTAGGATATAGGCTCATTAGAGATTCTTACTACTTGAATGCTTCTATTAAACCAATGTAAATAAAGTTCATTTCGTTTCAACCTCTTTACAATTTACTGTATACCCTCAAATTTGTCTTTCATTATCTTTTTCCCCCCACACACTGGCCCAAGAAGTTCCTCTCTTTTTTTCTTAAGAAAAGTGAACTTGCTTTCCTTTTTGCTTTTCAGCCAACTTTAAAATTGTTCACAGCAAGATTTTATGTTCTACAGTAGTGGGAATGAGGTAGATAAAATGGCACTATATCAACAAGAATTATCATCCCATTATTATAGATAATTCTCCTTGGGAGTTTAGAGGAAGGACAGAATATTTTTGGGTGCTAATATCTCTTGGAGTGGCACCATTGGACCGATTTTGGACACTTGTCCTTTTGTTTTTTAGGCAATGTGGATCGATGTTTCTTTCAATGGACCCTCTGCTTGTAATCTATACCATTATCCTTATATGTAGGCCCCCAAGTCTTAAAGAAGAAAGGCTCATTTTGTTGTTTTGTAGAGAGAGACATAAATTATATGGATTTCTCACTTGTTTGCTTTCTAAGACTATCTGGAAATATCTAACTACACAGTGGATATTTTTTAACCTAGCAATTTCATGTATTATTTCTAACTGAATTCAATAATTCATGCTTGAGCCCATTTATAAAAGAGGGTATTAGGCTCCCTTTATCTCACCTTGAGTCTACTCTAGAATATTGGCTGAAACTTTCTTAAAGTCTTTTTTAAATCTGTATTTCATAATTTTGAAACTTTAGGTTTTAAGTTTAATCCAACCTTAACAGAAAGGCTTCTGAACTTACTTTATGTAGTGTGTTTTTATTTTTAAATTTTACATAGAGGCTTTATTGAAATCTTTTTTTTATAAAATATTTTTCTTTTTATTTAGTTATTTATTTATTTTTTATTTATTTATTTTTGGCTGTGTTGGGTCTTCATTGCTGTGCACAGACTCTCTAGTTGCGGCGAGCGGGGGTTACTCTTTGTTGCAGTGCGCGGGCTTCTCATTGCGGTGGCTTCTCTTGTTGCCAAGCACGGGCTCTACGTGCACGGGCTTCAGTAGTTGTGGCACTCGGTCTCAGTAGTTGTGGCTCGTGGGCTCTAGAGCGCAGGCTCAGTAGTTGTGGCGCACGGGCTTAGCTCTTCTACAGCATGTGGGATCTTCCTGGACCAGGGCTTGAACCTGTGTCGCCTGCATTGGCAGGCGGATTCTTAACCACTGTGCCACCAGGAAAGCCCCAAATCTTTTTTTACCCTGCTATTCTGAAACTTTTTTTTTCCATCTGAGTCTAACAGTTAATTGAACTAATTGATACAGAGCTATAGTCCAGGATTGTAACCTATCTCAAATATCTTGTCCCTTTATCTGTTTTCCTGAAGTTGGTGAAAATCCTTAATTATAGTCCTTTACTTGACTCTTGATGATAGTTTAACTTCAAATTTAACTTCAAATCTGTCTTTCTGTCCTAGCAGTTTTACAATGTACTTGTCTTTCTGTTTGATTAGTTTTTGTTTTTAGATTTTCTTTCTGTATTACACAAAAAGATATTTATTTAAAATGAGAAAAGAGACCCTAATCAATTAAAATGCCACAAACATAAAATGCAGAAAAATAAATTAATTTAATAAATTAATTGACAGATACATCTTTATAATACTTTTTCCTTACGTATTTTGGCTGCAGTTTTTTTTTTTCCTGTTTTGTTTTGGGTTTTTTTGCGGTATGCGGGCCTCTCACTGTTGTGGCTGCTCCCGTTGCGGAGCACAGGCTCCGGACGCGCAGGCTCAGCGGCCATGGCTCACGGGCCCAGCCGCTCCTCGGCATGTGGGATCTTCCGGACCGCGGCACGAACCTATGTCCCCTGCATTGGCAGGCGGACTCTCCGCCACTGTGCCACCAGGGAAGCCCTGGCTGCATTTTTTTAAAAAATCTTTTTGTTTTGTTTCTTTTTCTTGCTTGTAATCTTTTGATTACCTCTTCATAGGACCACATTTTTTGTAATATTTTCTATGATTGAATAGAAAGAGAATTCATTATTTCTTCCTGCATGGTTGAACAAACTTTGCTTTTTATTATTGATGGTAGGGATGCATAAAACATACAACTTCTCCCATGGACATATATACTGTTTATAGTATTCCAAAAGGTTTGGGGCCCACCAACACATAAATTTTGTATTCTGTGATTCCCATCAAAAAAGAAAAGAACATGATGGATTTATAATGATATCCATACTCAGTGTAAAAATCAAGTATATTCCTGATAGGAGTGGATTTCCATTTTGGCCAAGCATTGATGAGGATTGATTCTTCTCACAATTTTAGATTAGTCTGATTACTGGAAGAATTTTACATAGATAGCTTCTGGTTGTGGGCATTTCAAATCTTGTTTCTCTTCTATTACCCACCTACCTCTCGTGTTGAGCACCACAGGACTCATTCATTCATTTCATTCTAGGATGTCCAGCCTTCAGTTTTGTTTCATGGTAGGTCAGTACAGAGGCTGTAGGAATATTCCTGGAAGCCAGTTCCTACACTGAAGTGGTTAGCAATATCCACAGAAAGGACGGCATACTATATAAATCTATCTCACCAAACCAAAATTAAACACATCCCCAACTTCCTGGATCCCCCAGATTACCACAGCCACTCCAAAGCCACCTGAGTAGAGGGGACCTTTATCTCTGTGCAAGGTACAATAGACCTAACTGATAGATATGAAAGTATCTTTTTTTTGGCCACGCCACACAGATTGCAGGATTTTAGTTACCCAACCATAGGTTGAACCCATGCCTCCCACAGTGGAAGTGCAGAGTCCTAACCACTGGACCACCAGGAAATTCCCAAAAGTATCATTTTTTTAAAAAAGTTGTATTAAGATATATTTCACATAGCATACAATTTAACCATTTGAAGTGTAAAATTCAGTGGTATTTAGTATATTCATAGATATGTGCAAACATCACCACAATTTTAGAATATGTTCATCATCTCAAGAAGAAACCCCATATCTCTTAGCTGTCCTGTCCTCTCCCCTTGTCCCCTCACCAGCCCTAAACCATCATTAACCTACTTTCCTATTACGTATTGCAAATTTTATGCAATCTTAGGATCCGGTCACTACATTGTTAGGACGTTCCCAGAGTCTTGAGAGGGGCCATAAAACTTAAGCTACATTAGCTTTGTGGTTTATCTGCCTCTGTACCTTTATTCTGCCAGAATCTGTACATTCAATTCCCTATCGTTCACAGAGTTGATTGGATCTTACTACAGTATGTGTGTGTGTTTTGTGAAAATTCTGTGGGTAAAGAGAAAAATCAGGTAAATTTGGATTTGGAAAATCAGGTAAAGCTGAATAAAACAAGAGAGTAACTCAAAGAGGATAGGATTCAGAAGGTTACAAAGTCTTTGAGACTGTCTCTTTTAAAAAATGTTTAATTTATTTATTTAATTTATTTATTTTTGGCTGTGTCAGGTCTTTTTTTTTAACATCTTTATTGGAGTATAATTGCTTTACATTGTTATGTTAGTTGCTGCTGTATAACAAAGTGAATCAGCTATACGTATACATATATGCCCATATCCCCTCCCTCTTGTGTCTCCCTCCCTGTCCCACCCCTCTAGGTGGTCGCAAAGCACCGAGCTGATATCCTGTGCTATGCAGGTGCTTCCCACTAGCTAGCTGTTTTACATTTGGTAGTGTATATATGTCAATGGCACTCTCTCACTTCGTCTCAGCTTACCCTTCCCCCTTCCCGTGTCCTCAGGTCCATTCTCTACGTCTGTGTCTTCATTCCTGTCCTGCCCCTGGGTTCTTCAGAACCATATATATATTTTTAAGATACCATATATACGTGGTAGCATACGGTATTTGTTTTTCTCTTTCTGACTTACTACACTCTGTATGACAGACTCTTAAGTCCATCCACCTCACTACAAATAACTCAATTTCATTTCTTTTGATGGCTGAGTAATGTTCCATTGTATATAGATGCCACATCTTCTTTATCAGTTCATCTGTTGATGGACACTTAGGTTGCTTCCATGTCCTAGTATTGTAAATAAAGCTGCAGTGAACATTGTGGTACATGACTCTTTTTGAATTATGGTTTTCTCAGGGGATATGCCCAGTAGTGGGATTGCTGGGTCATATGGTAGTTCTATTTTTAGTTTTTTAAGGAACCTCCACACTGTTCTCCATAGTGGCTGTATCAATTTACATTCCCACCAACAGTGCAAGAGGGTTCCCTTTTCTCCACACCCTTTCCACCATTTAGTGTTTGTAGATATTTTGATGGTGGCCATTCTGACTGGTGTGAGGTGGTACCTCATTGTAGTTTTAATTTTCATTTCTCTAATGATTAATGATGTTGAACATTCTTTCATGTGTTTGTTGGCAATCTGTATATCTTCTTTGGAGAAATGTCTATTTAGTTCTTCTGCCCATTTTTGGATTGGGTTGTTTTTTTGTTATTGAGCTGCATGGGTTGCTTATAAATTTTGGATATTAATCCTTTGTCAGTTGCTTCATTTGCAACTATTTTCTCCCATTCTGAGGGTTGTCTTTTGGTCTTGTTTATGGTATCCTTTGCTGTGCAAAAGCTTTTAAGTTTCATTAGGTCCCATTTGTTTATTTTTGTTTTCATTTCCATTTCTGTAGGAGGTGGGTCAAAAAGGATCTTGCTGTGATTTATGTCACAGAGTGTTCTGCCTATGTTTTCCTCCAAGAGTTTGATAGTGTCTGGCCTTACATTTAGGTCTTTCATCCATGTTGAGTTTTTTTTTTTTTTTTTTTTGTTTAAACCAAATCATATGTTGTTTGGGGTCAAGAATTTGCAGTAAGAGAATGATCTCTCAATGTGGATAGGTCCTTTATAATTTATTTATTTATTTTGGCTGTGTTGGGTCTTCGTTTCTGTGCGAGGGCTTTCTCCAGTTGCGGCGAGCGGGGCCCACTCTTCATCGCGGTGCGCGGGCCTCTCACTGTCACGGCCTCTCCCTTTGTGGAGCACAGACTCCAGACGCGCAGACTCAGTAGCCGTGGCTCACGGGCCTAGCTGCTCCACGGCACGTGGGATCCTCCCAGACCAGGGCTCGAACCCGTGTCCCCTGCATCGGCAAGCGGACTCTCAACCACTGCGCCACCAGCAAAGCCCTATGTTGAGTTTTTTTGTGTGGATGGTGTTAGGGAGTGTTCTAATTTCATTCTTTTACATGTAGCTGTCCAGTTTTCCCAGCACCACTTATTGAAGAGGGTATTTTTTCTCCATTATATATTCTTCCCTCCCTTATCAAAAATAAGGTGACTATATGTGTGTTGGTTTATCTCTGGGCTTTCTATCCTGTTCCATTCATCTATATTTATTTTTTTTTGCCAGTACCATACTGTCTTGATTGCTGTAGATTTCTAGTATAGTCTGTAGTCAGGGAGCCTGATCCCTCCAGCTCCATTTTTCTTTCAGAAGATTGCTTTGCCTATTCGGGGTCTTTTGTGTTTCCATACAAAAAATTGTGCAATTTTTTGTTCTAGTTCTGTGAAGAATGCCAGTGGTAGTTTGATGGGGATTTACACTGAATCTGTAGATTGCTTTGGGTAGTAGAGTCATTTTCACAGTGTTGATTCTTCCAATCCAAGAACATGGTACCTCTCTCCATCTGTTTGTATCATCTTTAATTTCTTTCATCAGTGTCTTATAGTTTTCTGCATTACAGGTCTTTTGTCTCCTTAGGTAGGTTTATTCCTAGGTATTTTATTCTTTTTGTTGCAATGGTAAATGGGAGTGTTTCCTTAATTTCTCTTTCAGATTTTTCATCATTAGTGTATGGGAATGCAAGAGATTTCTGTGCATTAATTTTCATCTCTGATTGCTGTGGCTAAAACTTCCAAAACTATGTTGAATAATAGTGGTGAGAGTGGGCATCCCTGTCTTGTTCCTGATCTTAGTGGAAATGGTTTCAGTTTCTCACCACTGCGAACAATATTGGCTGTGGGTTTGTCATATATGGCCTTTATTATGTTGAGGTAAGTTCCCTCTATGCCTGTTTTCTGGAGAGTTTTTATCATAAATGGGTATTGAATTTTGTTGAAAGCTTTTTCTGCATCTATTGAGATGATCATATGGTTTTTATCCTTCAGTTTGTTAATATGGTTTATCACATTGATTGATGTGCTTATATTGAAGAATCCTTGCATTCCTGGGATAAATCCCACTTGATCATGGTGTATGATCCTTTTAATGTGTTGCTGGATTGTGTTTGCTAGTATTTGGTTGAGGATTTTTCCATCCATGCTCATTAGTGATATTGGTATGTAATTTTCTGTTTTTGTGACATCTTTTTCTGGTTTTGGTATCAAGGTGATGGTTGACTCATAGAATGAGTTTGGGAGTGTTCCTCCCTCTGCTATATTTTGGAAGAGTTGAGAAAGATAGGTGTTAACTCTTCTCTAAATGTTTGATAGAATTAGCCTGTGAAGCCATCTGGTCCCGGGCTTCTGTTTGTTGGAAGTTTGTTTGTTTTTCTTTTTTTTTTTTTTGCATTATGCGGACCTCTCACCTTTGTGGCCTCTCCCGTTGTGGAGCCCAGGTTCCGGATGCGCAGGCTCAGCAGCCATGGCTCACAGGCCTAGCCGCTCCGCAGCATGTGGGATCCTCCCTGACCGGGGCATGAACCCGTGTTCCCTGCATCGGCAGGCGGACTCCCAACCACTGCGCCACCAGGGAAGCCCTGTTGGAAGATTTTTAATCACAGTTTCAATTCCAGTGCTTGTGATTGGTCTGTTTATATTATCTATTTCTTCCTGGTTTAGTCTTGGAAGGTTGTGCTTTTCTAAGAATTTGTCCATTTCTTCCAGGTTGGCCATTTTATTGGCATATAATTGCTTGTAGTAATCTCTCATGATCCTTTGTATTTCTGCAGTGTCAGTTGTTACTTCTCCTTTTTCGTTTCTAATTCTATTCGAGTCTTCTCCCTTTTTTCTTAATGAGTCTGGTTAATGGTTTATCAATTTTGTTTATCTTCTTAAGGAATCAACCAGCTTTTAGTTTTATTGATCTTTGCTATTGTTTTCTTCATTTCTTTTTCATTTATTTCTTGTCTGATCTTTATGATTTCTTTCCTTCTGCTAACTTGGAGGATTTTTTTGTTCTTCTTTCTCTGATTGCTTTAGGTGTAAGGTTAGGTTGTTTATTTGAGATGTTTCTTGTTTCTTGAGGTAGGATTGTATTGCTATAAACTTCCCTGTTAGAACTGCTTTTGCTGCATCTCATAGGTTTTGGGCCGTAGTGTTTTCATTGTCATTTGTTTCTAGGTATTTTTTTATTTCCTCTTTGATTTCTTCAGTGATCTCTTGGTTATTTAGTAGTGTATTGTTTAACCTCCATGTGTTTGTATTTTTTACAGATTTTTTCCTGTAATTGATATCTAGTCTGATAGCATTGTGGTTGGAAAAGGTACTTGATATGATTTCAATTTTCTTAAATTTACCAAGGCTTACTTTGTGACACAAGATATGATTTATCCTGGAGAATGTTGCATGAGCACTTGAGAAGAAAGTGTATTCTGTTGTTTTGGGATGGAATGTCTTATAAATATCAATGAAGTCCATCTTGTTTAATGTGGCATTCAAAGCTTGTGTTTCCTGGGCTTCCCTGGTGGTGCAGTGGTTGAGAGTCTGCCTGCCAATGCAGGGGACACGGGTTCGAGCCCTGATCTGGGAATATCTCACATGCCACAGAGCAGCTAAGCCCATGCACCACAACTAGTGAGCCTGTGCTCTAGAGCCTGCGAACCACAACTAATGAAGCCCACGCACCTGGAGCCCGTGCTGTGCAACAAGAGAAGCCACCACAAGGAGAAGCCCACACACCACAATGAAGAGTAGGTCCTGCTCGCTGCAACTAGAGAAAGCACGGGCAGCAACAAAGACCCAGCACAGCCAAAAATAAATAAATAAAATTTATTTTTAAAAATAAAGTCTGTTTTTCCTTATTTATTTTCATTTTGGTTGATCTGTCCGTTGGTGAAAGTGGGGTGTTAAAGTCCCTTACTATTATTGTGTTACTGTCAGTTTCCCCTTTTATGACTGTTAGCATTTGACTTATGTATTGAGGTGCTCCTATGTTGGGTACATAAACATTTAAAATTGTTATATCTTCTTCTTCGATTGATCCCTTGATCATTATGTAGTGTCCTTCTTTGTCTCTTGTAATAGTCTTTATTTTAAAGTCTGTTTTGTCTGATATGAGTATTGCTACTCCAGCTTTCTTTTGATTTCCCTTTGCATAGGATATCTTTTTCCATCCCCTCACTTTCAGTCTGTATGTTTCCCTAGGTCTGAAGTGCGTCTGTTATAGACAGCATATATATGGGTCTTGTTTTTGTATCCATTCAGCCAGTCTGTGTCTTTTGGTTGGAGCATTTAATCCATTTACATTTAACGTAATTATCGGTATGTATTTTCCTATTACCATTTTCTCAATTGTTTTGGATATGTTATTGTAGGTCTTTCCTTCTCTTGTGTTTCCTGCCTGGAGAAGTTCCTTTAGCATTTGTTGTAGAGCTGCTTTGGTGGTGCTGAATTCTCTTTGCTTGTCTGTAAAGGTTTTAATTTCTCTGTTGAATCTCAATGAGATCCTTGCTGGGTAGAGTAATTTTGGTTGTAGGTTTCTCCCTTTCATCACTTTAAATATGTCCTGCCACACCTTTCTGGCTTGCAGAATTTCTGCTGAAAGGTCAGCTGTTAACCTTATGGGGATTCCCTTGTAAGTTGTTGTTTTTCCTTTGCTGCTTTTAATATTTTTTCTTTGTATTTAATTTTTGATAGTTTGATTAATATGTGTCTTGGTGAGTTTCTCCTTGGATTTATTCTGTATGGGACTCTCTGTGCTTCCTGTACTTGGTTGACTATTTACTTTCCCATATTAGGGAAGTTTTCAACTCTAATCTCTTCAAATATTTTCTCAGTCCCTTTCTTTTTTCTCTTCTTCTTCTGGGACCCCTATAATTCGAATGTTGGTATGTTTAATGTTGTCCCAGAGGTCTCTGGGATCCTCCTCCATTCTTTTCATTCTTTTACCTTTATTCTGCTCTGTGGTAGTTATTTCCACTATTTTATCTTCCAGGTCATTTATCCATTCTTCTGATTCAGTTATTCTGTTATTGATTCCTTCTAGAGAATTTTTAATTTAATTTATTGTGTTGTTCATCGTTGTTTGTTTGCTCTTTAGTTCTTCTATGTCCTTGTTAAACGTTTCTTGTATTTTCTCCATTCTATTTCCAAGATTTTGGATCATCTTTACTATCATTACTCTGAATTCTTTTTCACGTAGACTGCCTATTTTCTCTTCATTTGTTTGGCCTGGTTGGTTTTTACCTTGCTCCTTCATCTGTTGCATATTTCTCTGTCTTCTCATTTTGCTTAACTTACTGTGTTTGGGGTTTCCTTTTCGCAGGCTTCATGTTCATAGTTTCCGTTGTTTTTGGTGTCTGCCCCCAGTGAATAAGGTTGGTTCAGTGGCTTGTGTAGGCTTCCTGGTGGAGGGGACTTGTGCCTGTGTTCTGGTGGATGAAGCTGGATATTGTCTTTCTGGTGGGCAGGACTGCATCCTGAGGTGTATTTTGGGATGTCTGTGAACTTAATATGATTTTAGGCAGCCTCTCTGCTAATGGGTGTGGTTGTGTTCCTGTCTTGCTAGTTGTTTGGCATGGGGTGTCCAGCACTGCAGCTTGCTGGTCATTGAGTGGAGCTGGATCTTAGAGTTGACACAGAGATCTCTGCGAGAGCTCTTTCCAGTTGATATTACGTGGGGCCGGGAGGTCTCTGGTGGTCCAATGTCCTCAACTTGGCCCTCCCACCTCAGAGGCTCAGGCCTGACATCCGGCTGGAGCACCAAGACCCTGTCAGCCACACAGCTGGAGTGCCTTCAGAGTTGGAGAAGCTGGCCTGCATTGGCTGTCCTTCTGTGCTGCACATTAGAATCACCTACTTCTTCTTTGTTTTGCAGTTAGTGTTCCAAAGAGAAAAACAGTAGCCTGAAAATAGTCACAGCTCTGAGATGGCTTTTTTTTTTTCCTTTGTGCTTAGTCGGGTTTCACTTGCTCACAGGGGGCTACATGTGGGGGCCTCACATCCGGCTCTTCTGACCAGAGTCTGAGTTGGGTCTTAGTTGTGGCATGTGGGATCTTTCGTTGCAGCACGCAGGCTTCTCTCTAACCATGTCACATGGGCTCAGTAGTAGCAACGCGTGGGCTCTAGGGCTCTATAGTTGTCACACACGGACTTAGTTGCCCTATGGCATGTGGGATCTTAGTTCCCCGACCAGGGATTGAACCCTCATCCCCTACATTGGAAGGCTGAATCTTAATCAATGGACCACCAGGGAAGTCCCATTGGGTACTGTCTTGAAGTTTGAATTTTTTTTTTTTTTTTAGGCCTCACTTTTCCAATTTTGAGAAGCTGATATTGTCTATTTGGTGTTTTGTCTCTTAATTTTTTTCAGAATGCCTCTTAAACGTATTTATTCTTTATGGCATGTCAAAAGCTTCCCATGATGGCCATTGTGATTCTAAGTTTTAAAAGATTAAAAAATTTTTTTTGTTTAATTTTTCCATTTACCACAGAAAATTCAAGAGTTAGGATTATGGTATAGGTTTGCACAAGAGGTAGAAATTCTTCCAGGAAGAAGTTTAGAATTTGTCATAGGCAAATCCGTGACACACCAAGAACAAGGCCAGCACAGTTGGTTAACGTATATGCTTGGTAACTGTATCTCACATTCTCCTTTACAAGAAGGACACCAGTCACTTTGGATTAGTGCCCCCCCTAATGACCTTATTTTACTTTAATTACCTCTTTAAAGACCCTATCCCAAATACAATCACATTTTGAGGGGTCCTAATTGGGGGGCTAAGGAATTAGCATAGGAATTCAACATAGGGATTTGGGGGGCCTACACAATTCAGCCCGTAACATATAGCGAGGTGTCAATGCAAATAATCAATAAACAATCTGTAACAGGAATAGAAAAGAGTTTTATTTGAGCCAAACTGAGGATTATAGCTTGGGAAACACAAATTCAGGATGCACTTGAATTGTGTTCTGCTGGACTACAAAATGGGAGAGGCTTATATAGGCAAAAATTGAAAAGCGTAAATTGTTAAGAATTAGGATTAGAGCTGGCATGAAGGGTGCTTGTTAAGCAAGGATTGATTGGGGTCCAAAATGGTTGCATGTTTACAAGGGGAGACCTTGGGGCCATATGGTTGCATCTGGTAGCTGCTAGCAGATATTGTTTTGAAAATGGCTGGTGGTGTCCTTGAGTTTGATACAGTTCAGAAAATTCAGATTCTCAGTTGATGCAGGAATGTGTCTGAAACCACATTCACAATGGCCACCAGGCTCTACTTTGAATGCCTGAATCACATTTACTCCATTTTGATTTTAAAGGTTCTTAAATATGTCATCAGTGGGAAAGTTTTGCTGGTCAGGCCCAGTCTCTCACAGCTGAGCAGAGTGTTGGCCTTGCATGGGTTTGGGGCAGTGTGGAGATCAGGGTCTGGCAGACTTTCAGAGCAATAAGGAATTGACATCATCTGAAGTATGACTACCTAGTTGACACTCTTGTTGGTTGGTTGGCACTCAGAGGTAAGTTTATTTGATTGAGTCCATCCCTGACAGGCTGACTTTCAGAAGCAAGAGTCTAACACTGATTGGATGGCTTACAAAAGTATATTCAGTGAGGTAGGTTTTCATTAATTGATTGAATAGGTTCAATGGCTGGCAGAATAGCCAGTCGTTTCCTAAATTTGGGGCAATGTTATTCTCAACATAAAAAGTGACTTTCCTGTGTCCCACTTTTCTCCTTAAGTGGCTGAACATCTCTTAGCTCTAGACCAGGGAATTTGTGGTACTTTCTGGCTAACAGGTTTACACTCTGAATCCAAGTCAGTGATATTTTGTTGGTCTAGAGAGGAAAGAAGGTTGGAGTCTTCCTGGTTCTTCAGATCACTAGTTGTCTGGCCTCAGACAAGCCACATGACTTCTCTGAGAGTCATTTTCTTCATCTGTAATTGGAAACAATAATAACTATCTGTGTTATTATAAGTATCAAGGGCATAACTTAAGGGGAATGCCTAGCACAGTATCCGTGGTACATACCAGTTCATGGTTCTCCTCCCTGGCTTGTTAGACTCACCTGGAGACCTTTAAAAAAATCCTGAGAATAGGAGTCTCCCCACCTGCCAGAACTTCTGATTTAATTAGGGAGGGTTGATTCCAGGCAGGTGATTACAAAACTCCCAAGGTGGTTCTGATGGACAGCCTGATTTGAGAACCACTATTAACTTCTCCCCAAAGTGGTATTTCTCTCTCAATCCACTCTCTTCTGTTTCTATTAGTTTCCCCTCTGAAGTTGATGCCCTTCCCAAACTTCAGGAATTTTTCTCCTATATTCCTGAGAGGGAAAAGCCCTCCCTATGCCATGTGTGTACAGATTTTGATAGGAAGTCTATGGTTCTGATATTACTTTAAAGTGTCTATCCTATTTTTTTTTCATTTGAGGTAAAATTGGTATATAACATTATATAGTTTCAGGTGTACAACATTTAATTTTACAGCTGTATACTCTGTAAAGTGACCACCCCCCAAAGTCTAGTTACCATCTGTCACCATACAATTGACCCCTTCTCCCCTTTCCCTCAGTCCCTAACCTGTTTACCCTCTGGTAAACACCAATCTGTTCTCTATATCTACGAGTTTGTTTTCCTTTCTTTTGTTTGTTTGTTTAAATTCCACATATGAGTGAAATCATATGGTATTTGTCTTTCTCTGTCAGACTTATTTGACTTAGCGTAATATCCTCAAGTTCCATCCATGCTGTCTCAAGTGACAAGATTTCCTTTTTTTTTTTAATGTCTGAGTGGTATTCTATTATATATACATACCACATCTTTATCCATTCACCCATTGATGGACACTTAAGTTGTTTCCATATCTAGGATATTGTAAAAAATGCTGCAGTGAGCATAGGGGTGCATATGTCTTTTCAAATTAATGTTTTAGTGTTTTTCAGATAAATACCCAGAAGTGAAATAGCTGAATCACATGGTAGTTCTATTCTTAAAATTTTCAGGAATCTACATACCATTTTCCACAGTGGCTGCACCAATTTACATTCCCACCAGTAGTGCACAAGGGTTTCCTTTTCTCTACATCCTCTCCTACACTTGTTGTTTCTTGTCTTTTTGATAATACCCATTCTAACAGGTATTGATGATTAGCGATGTTGAACATCTTTTCATGTGCCTGTTAGCCGTGTGTATGTCTTCTTTGGAAAAATGTATACTCAGAACTTCTGCCCATTTTTTAATTAAGATGCTTTTTGTTGTTGAGTTGTATGAGTTCTTTATATATTTTGGATATTAACCCTTTGTCAAGTGTATGATTTGTAAATATCTTTTCCCATTCAGTAGTTGCCTTTTCATTTTGATGATGGTTTCCTTCACTATGCAGAAGCTTTATAGTTTGACGTAATCCCATTTATTTATTTTTGCTTTTGTTTCTTTTGCTTTTGGAGTCAGAACCACCAAACATTGCTAAGACCAATGTCAATACATTTACCACCTTTGCTTTCTTCCAGGAATTTTACAGTTTCAGGTCTTAAAATCTTTAAGCCATTTTGAGTTAATTTTTGTGTATGGTGTAAGATAGTGGTCTAGTTTCATTCTTTTGCATGTGGCTGTCCAGTTTTCCCAACACAATTTATCAAAGAGACTGTCTTCTCTCTGTTATATCTTCTTGGCTCCTCTGTCATAAATTAACTGTCCATATATACATGGGTTTATTTCTTGGCTCTCAGTTCTGTTCCACTGATCTGTGTGTCTATTTTTTATGTGAAGTGGCTATTCTTTTTTTGTCTTTGAAGTGATTATCCTCTTAATGCATGAAAGTACATTTTACATTGATCATGTGGATAAGAGAAGTGTCTTCAGATCGAAAACTGGAATTGAGGAGGCAGGTAAGGGAGACTGGAAGGTAGAAATCTCCTTTCTTGTTCCAAACTGTAAAAGGACATCACACAGAAGTCTGCTTATAACATTTACAGGGTGAGAGGCAAGATGGAAATGAAGATACACATGCCATTTTTAGGTTCTTAATCAAGCTAACAAAGTATTATGTGAAATATGTCCTATAATACTACTTTGACAAATATATTTTCATAGCAAAAAAATGTGTTAAACTAAGTTTTTTATATACATGCTAGTCATCAAAATAATTAATTAAAATAATGTATTGGACAATTGAAGGGCCAGTAATGTTTGGATAAGTAATGAAATAAAGACATACATAATTAACATTATATATTTATTCCATAAAATGTATTTATCTTGCCTTTACTTCTACAAAATCATTAATTATGTTTTTAATACTCGTATTTGTTCCTAGGGCTGCTGTAGCAAATTACCACAAACTCGGAGACTTAAAGCAACAGAAATTTATTCATTCACAGTTCTGAAGACCAAACGTCCAAAATCAAGGTCTTGGCAGGGCTACTCTCCCTCTGAAGGCTCTAGGGGAGAATCCATTCCTTGTGTTTTCCAGCTTCTGGTGACTGCCAGCATTTGTTGGCTTGTGGATGCACTACTCCAACCTCTGCCCCCATCTTCACATATCTTTCTTTTGTGTGTGTGTGTGTGTGTGTGTGTGTGTGTGTGTGTGTGTGTGATCTCCCTCTGCCTGTTTCTAATATGGACACTGGTGATGGCACTTTGAACCCATTGGGCTTATGCAGGATTATCACCTCATTTTTAAATCCTTAACCACAACTGCAAAGACTCTTTTTCCAAATAAGGTAACAAGGATTAAGACTTGATGTCTTTGGGGCTACTAGTCAGCTCACTATAATAATCAAGGGTTTCCTGCTTCTTTTAACATTAATCAACTAAAGGATTTAAAAACATGTATTTTTATTTAAAGTATATAAAGTTTAAATGTATTGTTGCCCTGAAACAAATAGACTGCCAGATATTTCTTCTGCAAAGATGGGTTTATTTAGGATCATCAGAGAATTGCAATTTGGGGCCTGCAACCATGGCAAGCCACGTGTAAGTACCCCCTGTAAGTACCCCCTTCTGGTCTCCCAACTCTGTTTAATTGAAATGTCTGTTTGTTAATTTTTTACATTTCCCTCTCTTGATCCAGATCTTTCTCTGAAAGCATCCCTGATCAATAGTCAGGTTTTCTAGTTTCAGTGGCTTTTTGTTTCTCTATGTCAGGAAGGACCTTTCCTGAGCGTAATGTCTCATGTCAGAGGGCAAGTCGACAGATTGGAAACTGATTAAGGTCATATTCAAGTAACAAGGACAGGTAGGAGGGAGAACTCTCAGGCACTTTTTGTCTGAAGTCCGTATGTTATCAAGATCATAGACATTGGAAATCATCTGAAGCATTACATCATCATCAAAGGTTTGGCAACAACATTCTAACACACCTAGTCCAGATATCTTGGGAAAGCTGTCTCATCAGACGTTGTCTGCTTCAAATCCAGGAAATCTTTACTTCAGGTCACCAGATGATATGTAGGTCTAGTCAGGTTTTGGCACTTTCTTTAGCTGTGTCATGTGACTCCAAGAGTCTGTTGATTGGAATCTGGGGGCACAAGGGTTGGTTAGCAATACTTGGTAGGGGCCTGTCTGGTGTGGTTGAAGAAAGTTCTTCTGAAGGCTTCCTTTCCAATAGATGAAATCTCTAGGTTGCAAGATGTGATGCTTAAGGTCTTTGTTTCCTAAGGGTTTGCTGAGAAAAGATTGCTCTACCAAAACAAGGTTATTTTTAACAGAAGCAATTAGTCCTTTGCAGTATTGGACTACCTTTCCCTTTATCCGTTGTGGATGAAAAGAAGCAGAGGCCCATTGCATTGGGCATCCTGTGACTATCCCAGTAGGTGAGAGTTCACGAGTTCCAAAAGGGGTGGGTCTGAGATTTAGAAGGACCAATGGCAATGCTTCTGCCCAGCGTATTTGGAGGACCTCTACAAATTTTGCCAATTGAGTCTTAATAATGCTGTAAGTGCGTTTGACTAAACCAGAGGTTTGAGCTCGGTGAGCACAGTGAAAGTGCTGTAAAACTAGCGAAGCAGCATAAGACTTGTTGAAGCACATGGCCAGTAAAATGGGTTCCTCAATCACTGCGAAATTTGAGAGGAGTTTCCCAGGTAGGGGCAATCTTTTCCAAAAGGACTTTAGCCATAGAAGAGGTAGTAGCCTGTCTGCAAGGGAAGGCTTCAGTCCAGTGTGAAAACATAAAGACCACGAATAAAACACATTTATATTCACTAGACACAGGAAGTTGTATCAAACCCATTTGCCAGAGCTCGAGCAGTCCATTGGACATTTTAAAATGTCTGGAAGCGGGGCTTCCCTGGTGGCGCAGTGGTTACAAGTCCGCCTGCCGATGCAGGGGACACGGGTTTGTGCTCTAGTCCGGGAAGATGCCACATGCCGTGGAGCGGCTGGGCCCGTGAGCCATGGCCGCTGGGCCTGTGCGTCCGGAGCCTGTGCTCCGCGACGGGAGAGGCCACAGCAGTGAGAGGCCCGCGTACCAACCCCCCCAAAAAAAAAATGTCTGGGAGCAGTACCAACAGGCTTCCCTGGGTTGTACTTTGGACACAAGTGGGACAAGTGAGGTAGGTGCTTTTGTGGCCTTGTTAATAATCACCAGTATTGATTCATGCAGGCTATTATTTTGTCAGTAGACCAATGGTTTAATGCATGCACAGTGGTGAGGAGTGGGAATTTTGGAGTCTCCTGTAGGACTTGGTTGTTATTTGGTCCAAACCAGAGCTTTCTCTTTTTATCAAACTAACAATTGTTGAATTTCCAATCTTGTTTTTCCTTTTTTGAGGCTAATTGTTGAGCTCTCTAGCCAGTTTTTCTAAATTATCATTTGGGGAAATATCTCTTCGAACCATGACAGAGATTTGGCTGCTTTAAGGGCAGCATTCCTTGCAGCAATATTGGCAGGATGATATTCCCCTAGCTTCCAGAGAGTCAAGTTTAGAATGCCCCAGTATCTTAAAAGTAGCTAAAGAGGCAAGTAAAAGTATTACATTAAATAATTCCTGAACATAGGGACCATTTAAAATTTTATTTGCTCTAGAAGTTAGGAAGCCACGCTGCTTCCACAATATTCCAAAATCACAGGTACTCTAAAAGCATATCTACTATTGGTATAAATATTGGCAGTTTTGTCCTTGGCAAAGTACAAGCCCATGTAAGAACATATAATTCAGCTTGTTGGGCTGAAGTAACTATAGGTAAAGATGCTGCCTCAACAACATCAAAAGGAGTTGTAATAGAATACCCATAACAATATTTACCATTGTCATTTAAAAAATAAGAACCATCGGTGAACCATGTGAAGACAGTGTTACCCACTGGAATCTCCTGCAGATCATCATGGGGAGTCAGGAGGTGGTCCGTCAGCTTTAAGCTGTCATGAGGGTCTCATCGGTAACAGAGGGAAGAGTAACTGGGTTAAGGTTGTTATAGTGTAAAAGAGTTATGTGAAGGACAGTTAACAAAAACACTTCATATGAGGCAACTGACTGAGAAACATTGAGTGTGATGAGAATTCAGGAGAGCTTCTACAGCATGAGATACAAAAATGGCTAAAGGGAATCCCACAGCCATTTTCTCAGTGGCCTTAATCACAACGGCAGTGATTGTAATAGCTCCAAGATAAGGGGGAGGGTAGCCCCGTCCAGTGGCTGGCTTTAATACCCTATGGGTTGGTGATGGTTGCCGTGTTTTGGGTGAGTACCCTATGTGTCTGTGTTCTGAGGGACACAGAGTTTGGAAAAGGTAGAGGACCAGTGGTGGGATGAGAAGAAAGAATTGCATGTCAGGAGAAGGCTTTTGGAGAATATTAGTCTTGGGAGATCAGATTTTAAGCCTTAGAGAAGAATTTTTTTTTTTTTTTCTTTCAGTACGTGGGCCTCTCACTGTTGTGGCCTCTCCCCTTGCGGAGCACAGGCTCGGGACGCGCAGGCTCAGCGGCCATGGCTCACGGGCCCAGCCGCTCCGCGGCACGTGGGATCTTCCCGGACCGGGGCCCGAACCCGTGTCCCTTGCATCGGCAGGCGGACTCCCAACCACTGCACCACCAGGGAAGCCGCTTAGAGAACAATTTTTAAAAGACAGTGTTATAGAGGTCTAACTGACATAGAATAAAGTGCACATATTTTTTTTCCCCCCCCCCCCCCCCCGGTGCACGGGCCTCTCACTGCTGTGGCCTCTCGCGCTGCGGAGCACAGGCTCCGGACGCGCAGGCTCAGCGGCCATGGCTCACGGGCCCAGCCGCTCCGTGGCACGTGGGATCTTCCCGGACCGGGGCACGAACCCGCGTCCCCTGCATCGGCAGACGGACTCTCAACCACTGCGCCACCAGGGAAGCCCAAAGTGCACATATTTTAACTGTACAGGGTGATGTTTTTCCATATGTACATTTCCATGGAACCATCAGCACAATCAAGATAGTGAACACATCCATCATTCCCCAAACTGTCCTTGTTCCTCTTTGTAACTCTTCCCTGCTTTCCCCTCCACCTCCCCATCCCAAACAACAACTGATCTGCTTTCTGTCATTAGACTTTAGTTTACATTTATATAAAGGGAATCATATAAGATGTTCTCTTTTTTCTTCTGACTTATTTCACTCAGTGTAATTATTTTGATTCTTGTGTATGTTGGGTGTATCTATAGTTCATTCTTTTTTATAGGGGAACAGTATTCAATTGTATGAATATACCACAATTTGTTTATTCATTTACCTTTGTATGGACATTTGTGTTGTTTCCAGTTTTTGGCTATTACTAAAAATGCTGCTATAAACATTTGCAGGGCTTCCCTGCAAAAAGCCCACGCGCAGCAACGAAGACCCAGTGCAGCCAAAAATAAATAAATGAATAAATAAATATTAAACAAAAAACTGGAAAAAAATTTGCAAACATTAAAAAATTATTATTATTATTAAATATGAGAGTTGTTAATGAATATGAAAAGGGATTGAAGGGTCATGAAATTCTGGTTACAATCCTGACTTCTCCATGCTGGTGAAGAAGGTCTTGAGCTAGTGAAAAGATCCTGCCTCCCCTTTACTACCTGAAAAGACATGAGATAGAATTAGTTAAAACACATAAATGTATCAAACCTGAAGCTACTTGGAGAAAGTTGTCATTTACAACACAATTTAAGGTGCTGTGTAAACATGGCATATTGAATATATGCATCTAATTTCTCTCTTTCAAAATTCATTAAACTATGGTAAAGACAGCTCATGCAGCTCAATATCAAAAAAAAAACAATCAAAAAATGGGCAGAAGATCTAAATAGACATTTCTCCAAAGAAGACATACAGATGGCCAAAAAACACATGAAAAGATGCTCAACATCACTAATTATTAGAGAAATGCAGATCAAAACTACGATGAGGTATCACCTCATACTGGTCAGGGTGGCCATCATCAAAAAATCCATAAACAATAAATGCTGGAGAGGGTGTGGAGAAAAGGGAACACTCCTACACTGTTAGTGGGAATGTAAATTGGTACAGCTACTATGGAGAACAGTATGGAGGTTCCTTAAAAAACTAAAAATAGAGCTACCATATGGTCCAGCAATCCCACTCTGCATATATCTGGAGAAAACCATAATTTGAAAGGATGCATGCACCCAGATGTTCATTGTAGCACTATTTACAATAGTCAGGACATGGAAGCAACCTAAATGTCCATTGACAGAAGAATGCATAAAGAAGATGTGGTACATATATACAATGGAATATTATCACCCATAAAAAGGAACGAAATAATGCCATTTGCAGCGACATGGATGGACCTAGAGATTGTCACACCGAGTGAAATAAGTCAGAAAGAGAAAGACAAATATCGTATAGTATCAGTTATATGTGGAATCTAGAAGAATGGTACAGATGAACTTATTTGCAAAGCAGAAATAGAGTCACAGATGTAGAAAACAAACTTACGGTTACCAAGGGGGGAAGGGAGGGGTGGAATGAATTGGGAGATTGGGATTGACATATATACACTACTATATGTAAAATAGATAACTAATGAGAGCCTACTGTATAGCACAGGGAACTCTGCTCTGTGGTGACCTCGATGGGAAGAGAATCTAAAAAAGATTAGATATATGTATATTTATAACTGACTCACCTTGCTGTATAGCAGACACTAACACAACATTGTAAAGCAACTATTCTCCAATAAAAATTAATTTTAAAAACTACGGTAAAGAAAAAATATTAAGGCATAACTCTCAAGGAAAGAGAAGATGAGAGTAGTTAACAGTGTTGGAAGCTAGGTAACTGATTTCACTGACCAGAGAAAGCCCAATCCTAAAAATGCAACAGGGAAAGCTAAGGCCACCTTTTTTTTTTTTTTTTTTTTAAGATGTTGGGGGTAGGAGTTTATTAATTAATTTATTTATTTTTGCTGTGCTGGGTCTTCGTTTCTGCACGAGGGCTTTCTCCAATTGTGGCTAGCAGGGGCCACTCTTCATCGCGGTGCGCGGGCCTCTCACTATCATGGCCTCTCTTGTTGCGGAGCACAGGCTCCAGATGCACAGGCTCAGTAGTTGTGGCTCATGGGCCTAATGCTCCGTGGCATGTGGGATCCTCCCAGATCAGGGCTCGAACCCTTGTCCCCTGCATTGGCAGGCGGACTCCCAACCACTGCGCCACCAGGGAAGCCCAAGGCACCTTTTATCTACACTGAAGAATCCCCAAAAGACTCAGGAACTGGGAGCACTAGGTGCTCTGAGACTGAAGATTATGGGGTGGGAGAAGGTGGGGCTAAAATGAGGAGGACTCCTGCACAGCTGAGTCGGTCCTTTGGAACCTGCATCCACTGCTTTCCCTCCATCACCCCTGCAGTGGTGTATATGGACCCTATAGAGGGTCCCATATACAGACTGGGTCCTGAATGCTGAGACTCCTGGCTTTCTTGCTCCACTTGGCTTTGAAATTCTGGCAACCAGACACCATCCAGGTGGGAGATTTAAAGAGTCTCCCTGAGAAATCTGACTAGCATAAGAAAAAGGACTTATAAATAGTGACATCTGGGTTCCCAACAGACCGTCCAGCCAAGGCACTCTACACTGATCCTAAAGTGGACATAGCTCACCTACCAACTCAGTTTCCACTCAGTATTTTCTTTTTAATTTTTATTTATTTTATTTTTTAAAGTTTTTTAAATTAAAAAAATTTTTTTGATGTGGACCATTTTTAAAGTCAGTACTGTGTTTGTTAAAATACTGCTTCTGTTTTATACTTTGTTTTTTTGGCCTCAAGGCATGTGGGATCTTAGGTTCCTGACCAGGGATCAAACCTGCACCCCCTGCATTGGAAGGCGAAATCCTAACCACTGGACCTCCAGAGAAGTCTCAGTATTTTTTTTTTAAATTGAGATGTTTTTTCTCCCATTTTTATTACTGGAGTCCATTTTGTTTCAAGGGAGATTAATAGATTTAATGACTATCATTGTCTTGCAAATCACATTTAAAATAAACCCTGATACAGCAGAACTTAACACAACATTTTAAATCAACTATGCCTCAATTAAAAAAACAAAACAAAACTTGAATTATAGTGAGAGCTCCAAGTTCACCCTGTGGGTCAATGGAGCTCTACACACAAGTGAGGAACTTGGTGTAGTGGTTAGTGTGTTTCTGCAACTGTTGATCTTTAACAACTGTCAAATAGTTCCACAGTGCTAGATTTTGTGCTTGAAAAAACAGATGATCGCACGGATCAAAAATGGTTCCCTGCACAAATACCTTTTCATTACTTCTCAATGAGAAAACATTCTAGGGCATCTGCTCTTCTCTCACAGCCCAGGTCTGGCTTCTGCTGGCAGCTGCTGAGCTAAGCCGAGCCCTCTTCCTTCCAAAGTCTAGAGGGGCTCTGGGTCCTGAGGAAGAAAGTGAATTAAGAATTCGTAGGAGGTGCCGACTGTCCCCATGGCGGCTGCTCCGGGGCCCGGGGGGCCCGGGAAGGGGAAGGTAGAATTAGAAGATCATGTGACGTTCGAGTAGGAGGATTTATCTTGGTGACTTTAGGATGCTGGTTCCATTGTAGGTATAATTATGCAAAGCTAAGAATCCAGGAAAGACTTGCTAGAGAAGGAATTAAAAACAGGATTTTATATGAACGTACCCACCTTGATCCTGAAAGAAAACAAACCAACAGCGGCAGCAGCAGCAATTGAGCAGTCTTGAGCACAGAAAACCCAGACACAGCTCACTTCGGTGTGAACAAAGTTGAGATCAACTATAGAAATCATTTTATGTACCATAAGGCTTTCAGTCAAGTAAAGTATGTGTAAGTTGTTAAAAAAAAAGAAAAAAAAAAGAATTACTTCGTTTCTCGCCTTGGAGCCGGTACTGGGTGAGGCTCTTCCAGAATTGCATTTGATTCTTCCATGAATCCCTTGTGGTCAGTGTCACCCTTCAGCTTTCTTCTGGATCGTGTACGGTAGGCGCACTCACGGTGCAGGCTTCAAGCCGACTGGGGCAGAGTCCTGTTCCACCAAGTCGGGCTCTCAGAGCTCCGTTTTGGCCTAGGAGTGCGGCTATGAAAATTAAAAGACGTGCGACTAAGGCGCCAGCTCTGGGCCTGCAGCAGGCACGCAGGGCTGGGAGGTTTCTCACAGTCTAGCCTCCAAAAGTTTCTCTGCACCAGTGGCTGGGCCAGATGTCCCACCTAGTTATGATTTATGTAGTGGCAGCATCAAAACCAGATACTTTTCTTGCACTTGAATACATTCAAGAATAAAGACCTCTGCTGACAGGGTTCTTTTTTTTTTTTTTACAGTATTTTAAATTTTTTATTTATTTATTTTTGGCTGCGTTGGGTCTTCGTTGCTGCACGCAGGATTTCTCTAGTTGTGGTGAGTGGGGGCTACTCTTTGTTGTGGTGTGCAGGTTTCTCACTGCAGTTGTTTCTCTTGTTGCAGAGCACAGGCTCCAGGCGCGCAGGCTTCAGTAGTCTGGCACGTGGGCTCAGTAGTTGTGGCTCGCAGGGTCTAGAGCTCAGTACTTGTGGCGCACGGGCTTCGTTGCTCCGCGGCATGTAGGATCTTTCCGGACCAGGGCTCAAACCCGTGTCCCCTGCATTGGCAGGCGGATTCTTAACCACTGTGGCGCCAGGGAAGCCGTGCTGACGGGGTTGGTAACCTGGGGTTCAGACTCCACTTCAGAGGGTCTCTAACTCCCTGAAATTGTACCCCAGTGTTGGTGGTAAGCGTCCACGTGCTTTTGCGGGAAGGACTATGGCTTTCATCAGGTAGTCTGGAGGGTTCTGACCCAAACAGGTTTAGGAATCAAAGCCTTAGACCTTCCAAGTAAACCGCAGCTGGGCAAAATCGCGACTTTGAACGGCATTTCAACCTGCCTCCTCGGTGGGCGGTACAAGATGACTCCACGCCCTCCACTCCTTCAGCAGCACCCCTGGGGGCAGGGCTGAGGTCGGCCACGCCCTCCAAGCACCGCCCATTCCCCTGCTCGGGGTGGGGCATTCCTACTGGGCATGCTCAGTACCAAGGACTCGGGTTGGCCCCCTAGGCGGAAGCGGGTCCCCGAGAGTTTGTGTGTTTTTCCCAGGGTTCTCTGCGCTACCGTTATGGCCGCCTTCTTGTGCCGGTGTCCGCACATGGGGTTCTAGGGCTGTGGATGTGCTTACAGGAACTGTCACCACTAGTCTTCGACGTCTTTGGACCCTCTTCCTTTCACTTTCTTTTGTTGACTCCTGTGTGACCCTCGTAGGATTCTGTTTTGGCTGCAGCGATGTCTGGGGTGATGTGGACCCCGGAGCTGGCCCTCCTGAGGGGCTTCCCCACTGAGGCTGAGCTGCAGCAGTGGAAACAGGAGGGAGTCGCCGGTTCGGGTGAGAGGGGTGCACCTGCCAAGGAGGGACTGAGGCCAGGTGGGGACTGTGGGGAGAAGGGGTGGCGGCGGCTGGGTTCTCATCCCTTCTGGTTTTTTTTCCTACGCAAATCTATCCGATTCTTAATGCTTTGGGTTGCTGCCTCCTCGACATAGTGGGCGCGGTGCTCAGGCTCCGTGCATGTCTTTACCCCAAACTTCTCACCGTCCAGGTTCAATAATAATAATGTCAATTGTTTTTCTAATCCCTTAACATTTCTTCAGTCATTTAATGCTTAGAATAGACCTGTAAGGTAGACACTACTTTTATTCCCGTTTTGCAGATGGAGGCATTTAAGTACAGATTGGTTAAGTAATTTATTCAAGGTCACACAGCTGGTAAGCACAACAGCTGAAATGAGGCAGCAAAGATGTAGTCTTGTAAGCAAAGCACATTTACCTGAGAAAGAGTTAAAAGGCACATTTACTAGTGGGATATAGGCACATCTGGTTGTGGGGTTTAGGCTGGACCCGAAAGAGAAATAACAATGTAAGACAGTATATATCCTGTCCTGTATATTTGTGTGTGTATGTTTGTGTGTATACTCAATAGGTACTTCAGGAGAGAGGTAGTTTCTGAAGTTTGGGTCTGGAAGTCTTATGGAAGAAGTCAAACTTGACCTGATTTTTGTTTAAAGAGTAAGACTGACAAGTGGAAAAGTTCCCCAGGAGGAGTCACAAGTGTAAAAATGTGGAGGCAGGAATGTGCATATGGATATTAGGGGCACAATGAGTGAACCAGCTTTTCATCAGGGAGGACAGTGGGGGTAGGAGGAGCCAGATTGTGAAAGGAAACTTTTCTGTTGTCAGTAGGAATTCTTTTGAATTCCCAGCAGAATTCCTTTTGATGTTACTTGCTAATGAGGAATATTATTTCTGAGTCTAACTTCTGCCATGCTGCCCATGGTATGAATGAGCTTCTAATTCTAGGAGAAGTGATGGGCATTTGCTCAGTGCTTTGTGGTTAATGTATAGGAAGCATTCTAAATATATACTTTTTTTTTTTTGGCATGCTGAAATGGTAATAGTGTTACCTTTTACTGTATGAAAGTAGTTGTTCTTTGGATTATTGGACTATTTTTTTTCTATTACAGAGAGTGGATCTTTCCTACAATTGCTGCTAGAAGGGAACTATGAAGCCATATTCTTAAATTCATTGACACAAAATATTTTAAATTCAGCAACGATGACTGAAGAAAAGATTGACAGCTATCTAGAGAAGCAGATAGTAACATTCCTGGATTACTCAACAGATTTGGACAAAACCAGAAGGTAGAATTTTATTTGAAATTTTCGTAGGGAAACAGATTCTGAATACATTTAATATTGCCTTGACAGTGTAAGGCACTGATTTTTGCAGTTGTTGAAAAACCTGGCTTTATGTTTACTCAGGACTCATGATGTACCAAATAATCTATGTAAGAGTTTCTGTCCAGAGGACCATCGAGAATGAAAAGGTAAAGTGGTGTAGGATATACAGGTTTCATATATAACACTGACTTATGACTGCGTGGTAGCTGCTAACCCACTGAGTTTCTAAATGCTTAAGTCTCATAGGTTTTTGCCATAGACAAGACTTCAGACCTTCTTTTCTTTTAACTTGAAAGTGTACACTCTCCATTTTGTGTTTGTAGATTGCTGAGTGATAATTGTAACTACTTTTATCATGTTTTAGGTTATCTTTAATGTTTTTATTATGGAACCCTTGGTTTATCTTCTTCCATTGACGTTTATGTAATTTTATAGGATTAAATATAATGGATAGTTACACAGCAGTGTAACCTAAGTTTTTCAGTGGCTTATATTTTACTGTTGTTAGTTTGTTAATATACCTTCATTTTCTCTACCTTCTCTGGCAACCACATCAAGCTTTAATTGTCTTTAAAACACAGTTTTGTTGTACCATTATTTCTAGGGAATGGCTTCATTTAGTTCTTCAGCAAATCAACTATTGGCTAGGTGTTGAGGTTGTGAAGATGAATAAAACATAATCTGTATCTATAAGGAGTTCACAAAAGAGTGCTACTACAGGCATTTTATTTAAAAAATTAGTGTCATTCATTTTTATATTTTTGGTTTACTAGTAGTTTACATTCCTCTGATGTCGTTCTTGATTATTATTTTGCTGTCAGATATGTGTGTGGTATCATAGCCATTAGCTTTGTGTGGTGCTCATGAAAACACACATACACACAAATACATCATACACTGATAGACCAGAATTCGGCTTGTCACACAGAGCTGAGAAGAGACATTTCAGTTACCTCATTATGAGATATTTGAAAGTTAAACTCTATTCTCAATTCCCCTTAAGGATTTTGATTTTTAGTTATGACAGTTATATTAAGGCTTTGAGATCTTGCTGCACGTCTGTTTCCTCAAGTTTCCTAACTTCTAATTACAAACAGCCTCTTTTGTCACCTGTTTTCTGCTCATTCTTTGTTCTGCTCTCAGTTGTGCTGCATCCAGAGCATTCCAGCTACCACAGGCTTGTAGGCTTGATTTTTTTTTTTTTTTCCTTAAAGAATCTTCCTTTTGAGGTAGGGCCTAGGGGATATGGGAAGAAGAGGGTGACTGCTTGTATTTTTCCTTCAGTGTGAAACTACAGGATTCTCTGGCTGCTATTCGTTAGAGTTGAATCCCCACCTATTTGTGTCTTAATCTAGGGGTTGGCAAATTACTGCTGGTGGAGCAAGTCCAAAGTACCTAAGAATGATGTTTACATTTTTAAAGGGTTGGAAAGAAAGAAACACGTGTGACCCACAAAGCTTAAAGTATTTTTTTTTTTAATCTCTCCTTTGCAGTATAAGTTTACCTACCCACTCCTGTCTTCAGCCAAAGTAGGATTGAAATGAAAAGGGTTCAAGTGAAATTTCTAGGGGTTTTTTGTTGTTGTTGTTGTTCTAATAGTTGGTAGTACAGGATCAGTAAGATATTTGAAAACAACTTTTTGTCAGTTTTCTTTTGTATAAAATCAGTTTTCCATCCAGTCAGTGTCAGAGCTGTTGAATAGAACACAAGACAAAATTCTAAGTGCCTGGTAGGGTCCTAAACCAGTGCTGTTCAGGAGGACTTCCTGTGATGATGGAGATGTTCTGTATCTGTGCTGTACAGTACGGTAGCCAGTAGCCACGTTTGGCCATTGAGCACTTGAAATGTGGACTGTGCAACTGAGGGACTGAATTTTAAATTTTATTTAATTGTAATTAATTTAAATTTAAAACAGCCATATGTGGCTCATGGTGATAATATTGGACATTGCAGATCTAAATTGTTTCAGAAATTTTTTTTGTAATACTCTCAAGATAATCTCAATAAATGTTGATATCTTACATTTTTCATGATAAAACTGAAATGAAATAGTGTGTTTGTGGTTATACAGTGATAGTGGCTCATGTTTATTTCTTTATTCTTATATGCAGACAACAGCTGATATTCCTACTTGGTGTGAGCAGTTTGCAACTTTTTGTTCAGAGTAACTGGACGGGGCCTCTTGTTGATTTACACCCTCAGGATTTTTTGCCGTCTGTTTTGTTCCAGCAGTTTAGTGAGGTATGCTTCTTGGAAATGTCATATATAGGTATTCTTGTGTTGTTTATTCTTTAGGAACGGCTCTTTATAAACTGGAGTTAATAATAAGTAGGAGAGAAACGTGACTTTATTGCTTGTACAGAACCTACTAAGAATGCTTGTTCATTGATCAGATTTTCAATTCCAGAAGTTCCATTATCAGACTCAAACTCCTCTTCAGATGCTCCCCATTTTATGGAGCTCTATTAGCTGCTCTTTTTAATTAAAGGGCAGGCAGCTGCACCAGTCACCCAGCTGCATATGTTACCACAGTTACATAAAGATCTTTTCTGGCAAAGCAGAGAATGTGGAGATCTGTTTAATTTTGTTGCAGGAAACTTTTGCTGCTATCCTTATGAACAGTTCCCAGGGGTGATTTCCTTTATGTCACAGAAATACTTATTTGTATATACTCAAAGTGTCTGGCACAAAGGTGCTCCATGGTGATAATGATTCTTATTATCCATATATGGAGATAATATTGACCTGCATCAGTAGGTCATCAGAAGAGCTTGCAGTTTGAATTCCTCAGTACTGTTTGAGCACATGTACGCAGGGCTTGGGGGATATGACATGCTCTGGAAAGAAGTATGGTAACTGATTTATCCAGCCACCTCAGAACTAGAGCATTACTATCGGTCACTCAGCCTGGAAGGCTGCTTAGCCTCCAAAACTTGCACAGCAAAAGGGACCTATTTACTGTTACCTGGTTTCTCAGAATTAGAAGTAACAAATGAAAGGGGAATGGAGTTGTTAGAGATTAGTGTTAATAATTTGATGGTGGTTGGAAAGAGAAATACAAAAGCAGTCATAATCTGAAGCCTCTGTACACATCAGTTTAGTGCGTCATTATGTTATCTTGCAATAGAGTAATTGAGATTCATAATGCTGGCCCTAAATCGTTATTGAAAGGTTAAAAGCTCTTCCGTATCTTATGTCTAAGAAGGGAATTTAATCTATACTTTACAAAAGTTTTCATCCAAAATGGTTAAAATAAAATCCCCAAGATTTTGGCACTTAAAGAGATATGCTTCAATTATCTAGGAAATTACTTATAAGGAATGTCTCATTCCCTCTCTTACTGTGTATGAAACAGTTTCTGGCCTCTATTGCCCTGTAGTGCAGGTTAGAAACCCACCAGACAGTTGTAAATACGTACCGAGCGCTAATGTGTGGTTGAAGTGGTGCTTCATTTGTGTATGCTATATCAATTTGACGTATTCTCTAGATGAGAAGACTGATGCTCACAGTGGTGAAATAAACCCGTCAGAGGCCTTATAGCTGGGGGATTGGAACACGCATTTTCTGGGTCTGAATTCAGTACTCTTTCTGCTATACTAAAGTAGAAGCACCTGTAAAGTTAGGTAACAATTCAAACAGTACAGAAATGGGTTACATGAGAGATTCAACCTATAAGAAATACTGAAATTAATGAAGAGATGTGTGGAAAGTGAATTTTGTCTGAGAAGACCTTTTCTTCAAGAGTGGACCTTGAGTTAGAACCTGAAAGATGATGAGGAAATGGACAGGTAGAGAAGAGAAAGAAATACGTTCCAGGTGCAGTCACATGAGCAGAAATTTAGAGGTGCGGTGTTTGTGGGAAACGGATGCTTTGAGCCTGATAGAGCAGCAGTACAGTAAAAGGTCAGCCTTGATGGGGCTCAGACCAAATCATAGGAAACTTTAAATAAGACCTTGATTTTAATTGTTTTATTAGAAGTGCCTCATGTGGGATTTCCCTGGCAGTCCAATGGTTAAGACTTTGCCTTCTGATGCAGGGAGTGTGGGTTCAATCCCTGCTCTGGGAGCTAAGATCCCACATGCCTTGTGGCCAAAATACCAAAATCATAAAACAGAACAATATTGTAATAAAGTCAATAAAGACTTTAAAAATGGTCCACATTAAAAAAAAAATCTTAAAAAAAAAAGTGCCTCATACATTCCAAAAAGCATACAGAATGTGTACAGTTTAAATAATAAAACTCGGCTTAAATAAAACCCACCACCCAGCTTGAGAGAGAGAACATCACCATCATTGTAGAACAGAGCTTCCGGACTGCTGTTCCCCAGGTGTTGAGCCCTTTTGCCATTGCAGTAGCTGTGTGGGGCCGGGGCTGGGGAGAGCCTTTAACTGGTCTCGTCTGGTGTAGTAGCCTCGTCTAGTTAGATGTGCACCACAAATAATAGCATCTTCTGCATTTGCTCTGACTTGGAAAAGGTTGGGAAATACAGGGTTACAAGGTCCCCTGTGTGTGCTTCCTGGTGGTAACCCTGGCCCCCTTTCTCATGAATTTTGTGTTAACATTCCATTGCTTTTCTTTCTTTTTTTAAACAAAAACTTTATTTATTTATTTGGCTGAGTTGGGTCTTCACTACTCCATGCATGCTTTCTCTAGTTGCAGTGGGCAGGAGCTACTCTTTGTTGCGTTGCGTGGGCTTCTCATTGCGGTGGCTTCTCTTGTTGCAGAGCATGGGCTCTAGGCATGTGTGCTTCAGTCGTTGTGGCTCACGGGCTCTGGAGCACAGGCTCAGTAGTTGCGGCGCACGGGCCCTGCCGCTCTGCAGCGTGTGGGATCTTCCTGGACCAGGGCTTGAACCCGTATCCCCTGCATTGGCAGGCGGACTCTCAACCACTGCACCACCAGGGAAGTCCTCCATTATTTTTCTTCATGGTTTTAGCACCTATGTATGTATGTATCCCCGGAGAACATATTGTTTAGTTTTGCCAGTTTTTGAACTTTATGTAAATGAAACAAATTGTGTGTGTTCTGTGACTTGCTTTGCTCAGTGGTGTATTTCTGAAATTATACTATTATTCATTTTTACTATTGCATAGTATTCCTGTTGTATGAATATACCACAGTTTATATATCTGTTCTACTCTCTGTGGCCACATGGGATGTTTCAATTTTTTGCAATACATTATGTACAGTGCTGTTAGGAACACGTCTTCTGGGAAACATTTGCAAGAATTTCCAAGCACAGCATGCTTTAAAAAAAAAAGGATACCCTGGTGGCGCAGTGGTTGAGAATCCGCCTGCCGATGCAGGGGACACGGGTTCGTGCCCTGGTCCGGGAGGATCCCACATGCCGCGGAGCGGCTGGGCCCGTGAGCCATGGCCGCTGAGCCTGCGCGTCCGGAGCCTGTGCTCCGCAACGGGAGAGGCCACAACAGTGAGAGGCCCGCGTACCACCAAAAAAAAAAAAAAAAAGGATAGTGTTTGGTGCAGTGTGCTACATGGAAGAGGCTGTTTTTTCTGGCCCTCAGGCTGTAGTCGGGCAACCCCTGAGGGCTGAGGGGATTGATATTTTGCCGCACTTGGAAATGCTTCCCAGCACTGAGTTGGGAAGCTCTGCTGAGGACATATATCTGTGAGTGGAGTGCCTAGGGTATATGCACGTTCAGCTCTTCTTGGTCATGTCATGTTGTTTTTGAGAGGATTATTCAGTTTATAATCTTTACCAGCAACCTGAGAATTTGGAAGATAAAGGGAGTTGAAGTTTTTAAATTGGGGAGTGGCACGTCAGTATTTTCTAGTTGTCATTTTCCTGTGCTGATTTATGTTTCATAGTTCTTGTGAAGGACAGATATTTGTGAATATACTTTATGGTCATGGAGTATAGTCATCAAAGCCAAATGAATTTTCCCTGCCTCTAAATTACGGCCTTGGCATTTTTAGCACTGTTTTTTGACCTCTGGTGCTAACCAGCCTCAGGGGAATAGCAGTGAAGGTTCATTTCTGAGTAGGTCACTTCTCACACATAAAAGTTGATCTCCTAGTAATCTAGTTTTATATTAAGTTTGTCTCAGATGTTGACTTTTTTTTCACTATTCTGATAAATAAGTATTTTTATGTGTTATATGCTCTTTTGACTGAGGAGTCGTTCCTAAGGGAGTTGTAACCTTCATTTTGTCTGTTTTAGTTGAGAATATAAACAATCCTCTTTATTTATGTATTTTTTGGATTCTTTTCTCTTATAGGGTATTACAGAGTGCTGAGTAGAGTTCCCTGTGCTATACACTCATCCTTATTGATTATCTGCTTTACATATAGTAGTATGTATTGTTCATCCTCAAGGTTTATCCATGTTGTATCATGTCAGAATTTTCTTACTTTTAAGGCTGAATGATATTCCATTGTATGTACATACCAGTTTTTGTTTTGTTTTGTTTTTTGTCTTTAATTAATTTTTAAAAAATTTATTTTTGGCTGCGTTGGGTCTCCATTGCTGCACACAGGCTTTCTCTAGTTGCAGTGAGCAGGGGCTACTCTTCGTTGTGGTGCGCGGGCTTCTTGTTGCAGTGGTTTGTTGTGGAGCACAGGCTCTAGGCGCGTGGGCTTCAGTAGTTGTGGCACGCAAGCTCAGTAGTTGTGGCTCATGGGCTCTAGAATGCAGGCTCAGTATTTGTGGCTCATGGGCTTAGTTGCTCCACGGCATGTAGGATCTTCTTGAACCAGGGCTTGAACCCGTGTCCCCTGTATTGGCAGGCGGATTCTTAACCACTGTGCCACCAGGGAAGTCCCACAATCATCTTTAAAACTCGGCCATTTCCCAAAACTTCTGGAAGCACATTTAGAATTCGGTTGGAATATCAGTGTTATGTCACAGGAAGATAGAAAAGCATTTAATTTTTTAATGATGGTGATGCAAGGTAACTCTAGGAAAAGAAGTTTATTTATTTGTTTATTCATGCATCCACTCCTTTATTTATTTATTATTTACCCTATTAATGACATTTCCAGAGGACTTAGAGTAGGAGGTTTGGTAACCAATTAAACCTTTGAGTATCAGAGGTAATGAGATCCAGGTAGTATATCATGGAGTATCTCTTTGTGTAATTTTTTATTTGTTGCCCTGTTAAATTACTTGTTTGTTATCTTTAAAGATTTCGTTTAGAAGATAATGATCTAAATTTGTGCTACAACAGGTAGACATCTTTCTCATCTCAATGTGATTAGAATAAGGATTCTTTTTCTTAAAGGCATGTCTTGTACTTCACCAGCTTGGTTTGGATGTTAGGAAATAAAGATCGTTAAATCCATCTGAATGGCAAGATGATTTGATGAGGCTGCAGGTCCAACTTGGGCACATTAGGCAGGGTCTTCTCTCTAGTTCTTTTTTTAAAAAAAATTTATTTATTATTTATTTTTGGCTGCATTGGGTCTTTGCTTTTGTGCGCGGGCTTTCTTTAGTTGCTGTGAGTGGGGGCTGCTCTTTGTTGTGGTGTGCAGGCTTCTCATTGCGGTGGCTTCTCCTGTTGCAGAGCATGGGCTCTAGGTGCGTGGGCTTCAGTAGTTGCAGCGCGCGGGCTTCAGTAGTTGCAGCATGCGGGCTCAGTAGTTGTGGCTCGCAGGGGTCTAGAGCGCAGGCTCAGTAGTTGTGGCGCACGGGCTTAGTTGCTCTGCGGCATGTGGGATCTTCCTGGACCAGGGCTCGAACCTGTGTCCTCTGCGCTGGCAGGTGGATTCTTAACCACTGTGCCACCAGGGAAGCCCTTCTCTCGTTCTTAAGCAGTAGATTCACTTGTGTATTCACTTGTGTACCTTGGAGGTCTCACAAGGTACCTCAGACTCATTGTGTCCAAGACTGAACTCATGGTGAGGTTTTTTCCAAAGCAGGTCTTCTTTTGGTGTCTGTGTCTCAGTGACCCACACCACCAGCATGCAGTTGTCCTAGTCAGAAGTCTAGAAGTGATCCTGGCCCTGTCCTTGAGGACTTCCTCATGCTTAGCTAGCATAGCCCTGGAGCTTGCTGAGGAGCAGGAAGAGGAAGAGAGGTCTGAGGGGAAGGCAGCATGAGGTGGTAGGAAGAACACTCGTTTGGCAGTTGGAAAACTTGGGCTATAATGTCTGTTCACACGCTGATAACTTCTGTGTGATTTTGGACTGCACTTAACGTTTTTGTATTGGTTTTCTTCTACAGTTGAGGCAGTTGTAGTACTTCAAAATAGTTCCTTGATTATTGAACTTAAAAACAATATTCCTTCTACCCTCCGTGTAGGTAACAGTAAGCCTTATTTGTGGTTTGGTGGTGGTCATTCACATTGTCTTTATTCCTCTAGTGCACTTTCCAGTAATGTTGAAGGTTAGGCAGAGGATGAACCCACAGCTATTACTTTCTTACCTTTATTGAATGTTTCAACAAAGCATTGAGCCAGACACTGGAATCACTTGGATTGTTTAATCCTTACAAGAACCCTGTGAAGCTCGGGTTCTATTATTTTATTTTATAACTGATGAAACAGAGGCTTCAGTTAAAAAAATATTACCTATGACCACAAATTAATAATCAGAAAAAGGACCCTATCCTGTGTCTGTGACTTAGAGCCCATGTTCCTAATATTGAGCATTCCTACTATCGATTTCGTGGTAACTGTCAGAATGATTCAGTCTACATTTTAAAAACACAGGTGCTTGGTCTGTTGCAGAAAATCTCTGTTCAGTAAGAAGTAGATTTTTCAGAGGCATCCCTTTTGGGCAGCCTCTGTTCACATTGGTCCATGACTGTATGCCTACTCAGCATTTGATATGTAAGACCTTGTTGTTTTTTGGCTTTATAGTAATTATGGAGCAGCAGTGATTTGTAATGACATTAGCCAGCTGGTGAAGCATATATGAAATGTAGGTGTTTAATATGAATACTTTCACATAGGGGTGGTTTTTATTGAGAAGCTATTTTGTTGTAAGTAAATCTGTAAAGTCATGATGCTTCTTCAATAGTAGCATGTTCTTGGGCTTCCCTGGTGGTGCAGTGGTTAAGAATCTGCCTGCCAGTGCAGGGGACGGGGGCTTGAGCCCTGGTCCCGGAAGATCCCACATGCCACGGAGCAACTAAGCCCAAGCGCCACGACTACTGAACCTGCACTCTAGAGCCCGTGTGCCACAACTACTGAAGCCTGCACGCCTAGAGCCTGTGCTCCGCAACAGTAGAAGCCACCCGTGCACTGCAATGAAGAGTAGCCCCTGCTCGCCACAACTAGAGAAAGCCCGTGCGCAGCAATGAAGACCCAGTGCAGCCAAAAATAAATAAATAAATAAATGAAATAAATTTATTTTTAAAAAGTACAACTTGGGAAAAGCAAATTTAAAAAAAAAATAGTAGCATTTTCTTGATTGTCCTGTTCTCTAAAGTACAAGCAGGCGGCTGGCTGGCTGTCAGGGCAGGCTGGAGTTGTAGATCTCTAAGGGCATTTGTAATGTTAGGACTCTGTCCAGTGCCAACTGCTGTGTAATAGATCAGTGCCTGTGTTTCACAGCTGATTACCTGGAAAATATGTATTCTTGTAAGACGTATAAAGATTAATATGTTGCTAAACTGTATCATCTTAATTTTTTTTTTCAGGTCAAAGGACTGGATGCACTCGTTCTGAGTTTGCTCATTCTAGATGGTGAATCAATCTACAGCCTGACCTTGAAGCCTATACTGCTGTTATTAGCACGAATTTCCCTAGTGAATGTAAGACATAGGCTGACAGCTATTCAGGTAAGGGAAGAAAAGGAGCCAGGAGATTCAGACCCAGGTGTGACTTTTGTGCTGATTAGCATAAAACTTTAGGTGTGATGCTGAAAATGTCTTGGTATATTTGTTTTCTAAGTCTTCTTTAGGTGTTTAATTTTAAAATCTGATGAAAATAAGCAAAAACTGTCTCCTCTCATGAGATTCGTCTAGTATAAAATGAGATGTTGAGCCTCTTTAATGGGGTTGTATATATGTGTTGTGTGTATATTTGCATGTGTATAAATGTTCATTCTTTGAATCTTAAAAATAGGTTTAAAAACACCCTTCAGGGCTTCCCTGGTGGCACAGTGGTTGAGAGTCCACCTGCCGATGCAGGGGACACGGGTTCGTGCCCTGGTCTGGGAAGATCCCACATGCCGCGGAGCAGCTGGGCCCATGAGCCATGGCTGCTGAGCCTGCGCGTCCGGAGCCTGTGCTCCGCGATGGGAGAGGCCACAACGGTGAGAGGCCTCCGTACCACAAAAAAAAAAAAAAAAACAAAACCCTTTTTAGTTTTTTGTGAATTTCATGTAAGGATAATGAGTAGCCAGAAGTATAGCACTTTCGGTAGATCTTTTTTTTTTAAATTAATTTCACTTTTTACTGTTTTTTATTAAAGCTCCTAGAAGTTTTTTTAAAAATAAATTTATTTATTTTATTTATTTATTTTTGGTTCTGTTGGGTCTTTGTTGCTGCACACGGGCTTTCTCTAGTAGAGGCGAGCAGGCTTCTTATTGCGGTGTCTTCTCTTGTTGCAGACCACGCTCTCTAGGCATGTGGCCTTCAGCAGTTGTGGCACACGGGCTCAGTAGTTGGGGCTCGCGGCTCTAGAGCACAGGCTCAGTAGTTGTGGCGCATGGGCTTAGTTGCTCCACGGCATGTGGGATCTTCCCAGACCAGGGCTCAAACCCATGTCCCCTGCATTGGCAGGTGGATTCTTAACCATTGTACCACCAGGGAAGCTGTTTCTTGATTACTGTTTCTTGGCTCACATCCTACCTTGTTTCATATTTGGGTTGGATTTAGTAGAACATTTTTTGAACATCTGTTATATGGTTTCTTTAGGTCACATATAAATTAGTGAGAAAAGCACTGATACAGATAGCTAATACGCAGTAGGAGGTGACAAAAACCACGTGAGAGATTCGAAGAAAGTCCTTGAGGTGTAGTGGAGGTTGTCAGCTATACAGTATGCAGGCTCTGTCACAACTACTTAACTCTGTGCACCTAACTATTCAATCTGCCTTGTAGTGTGAAAGCAGCTGTAGATGATATGTATGTGAATGGGTGTGACTGTGTACCTATAGAGCTTTATTTATGGACACTGAAATTTACATTTTATGTGCTTTTCACATGTCACAAAATATTATTTTCTCTCTCTCTCTCTCTCTCTCTCTTTCTCTCTGTCTCTCTTTCTTCTGCAGTGATTTAAAAATGTAAGAACCAGTCTTGGTTTTAGGCTATAGGAAAACAGGTGGTGGGCTGGTTTGGGTCCATAGGCTGTAGCTTCCTAACTCCTGTCCTGATTGTTGCAACTTGGGCATACAGACCTTGTATTTCCAGAAATAGTAAATCTAAATTTTATGTGAGATCTCCCAATTTCCAAGTGTTGGCTGAAAAAGTTTAAGAAACACAATATTTCTATAGGCAAAATGTGGACTTGGTCTGTACCGTATAAGGGCTTACTTTCCTAAGCATTAAAGTTGTGACAAAGAGGAGGTAAGAAGGGAATCATGCCTCTTTCAGCAGCTCTCATGAGGACAGATGATTTGGAATCAGTTGTACCAGAAGGGTTTTTAATAGATGGGTTTCAACATATCCTAGCAGATATAAGACCTTATCTTTGATTTTTTGTTTAGTGATGTTAGCTTGAATAAAAAAATGTTTTCCCAAGTTGATCTGAGTTAAATGATCTTATAGACTGACTAGTACTTAGCCCCAAAGGAAGTATCATCAAAGCATGAGGTTGCTAAATAGCATTATTTTCTTTCTAGTGAGACTAGTTGTCAATGAGTTAGTGATACAGTTTTCTTGGTGGAAAACTTTCATCAGCAAGTATGCTAAGCATCATTTGTAAAAAGATACATGTAGTATCAAGAGCTTAGGAGAACAAGTAAATATGTGAGCTGCTGGTTGCAGATGTCATAGAATTGGAGAGAGAAGTTACCTGAATTTTTTGACAGATGCTAAACAGCTTTTGACTTCTGTTTTAAAACCCTATTTTCTTGTACATCTCCATGCAAAGATCATTCTGTGTTGAAACCTTGCCTTTCAGTTGAAATGTTATAGTTTTCTTCCCTTTGGGTCTTTGATATATTATTCTGTAAACGATGTTAAAAATGATTTCTTTGAGAAATGAAGATAAAATGATAAAGAAGCATGACATGCTTATCCAAGTTAATCTTAACCTTTTAAATTAATTTTGAAATGGCTGGATCTTAAGGAACATATCAGGTTGTTTATTATGATTTTATTTTTGTGGAACTATAAAAGAAGATGATTTTCCCCCACCCCCTAGTCTGTGAAGTGGATAGACTAGTGTTAGTTAACATGTGAATGTTGAGTAAAAAGAATTTTCTTTTTTTTTTTTTTTTTTTTTTTTGTGGTACGCGGGCCTCACTGTTGTGGCCTCTCCCGTTGTGGAGCACAGGCTCCGGACGCTCAGGCTCAGCGGCCATGGCTCACGGGCCCAGCCGCTCCGCGGCATGTGGGATCTTCCCAGACCGGGGCACGAACCCGTGTCCCCTGCATCGGCAGGCGGATTCTCAACCACTGCGCCACCAGGGAAGCCCCAAGTAAAAAGAATTTTGGCTTTGGAATCAGACGAGAGTTTGTCTGGCTCAGCCACTTAACAACTGTGTGGCCTTAGGCCAGTGAATTTCTCTGAATATCAGTTTTCTTATTTATAAAATGGACTAAGTCGGCAAACATTTATTGGGTTTCTTTTGAGTACACTCATGCTCCCTGTCTTCTAGGAGGTTATTGACTAATGTGACTTGTCAATCAGAATGTTCTGTAATAAGTACTGTAATCAGGAGACAGGATCTAGGAACTATCTAAAGCAAGGCTTCTAGTTTTCATTTTTATTAATGCCTCAAATTGTCTATTAAGTGATTCCTGACAGATAGAAAAAGGCACTTTTATTTTCTAGTAGAAAAATAGGCTATGCTTTCTTTGTTTCACACTCTCCCTTCTCCCATCTGAAGATTTTGGGTTAAGAGTTACTTTATAGATCTGATTTTTTTTTTTTTTTTTTTTTTTTGCAGTATGCGGGCCTCTCACTGTTGTGGCCTCTCCCGTTGCGGAGCACAGGCTCCGGACGCACAGGCTCAGCGGCCATGGCTCACGGGCTTAGTTGCTCCGTGGCATGTGGGATCCTCCCGGACCAGGGCACGAACCCGTGTCTCCTGCATCGGCAGGTGGATTCTCAACCACTGCGCCACCAGGGAAGCCCTATAGATCTGATTTTTAAGAGTTGAGCATCTTATGTTGTATGTTTTCTTAAAAGGAGGGCCGTCTCTTTGACTGGATCTATCTAAATTCTCATGTCTAGAAAAGGAAAGACTGCTGCCAGACCTGACTCACTTATTGCTGACAGCAGATAAGGGACAGATAATTGAAATATAGACTGACTTCATCAGCCTAGTGATAGGAAAAGAATGAAAATGAGACAGCACCTCAGGGAATTAAATTAAAAATGATGTGAAGCTTCTCTCTTAGATAATTCTACCTTTCCTTTCCTTAGACAGACTGAGGGAACAGCATTAATAATTAGAAAAGATTTTGTCAGAGGGTCAAATTTCATTTGTGATTTTATGATTGTTGCAGCACTTATGTGTAGTTTAGAAGGGGAGCAAGCCGTTTTACCCCTTAATCAAATGAAGAAATTAAGTTCAAGGAAAAAAGAAAATGCTTTTGGTAATTAAGCATGATCTCCTATTAGTAGGTATTGCTTTAAAAAAAAAAAGGAAAATTAATCTTTCACACCTTTGTGCAATATAATTTAGAGTAACATAGTTGTAATTATTTTAGATGATTCAATGCATGATCATACTTGGTAATTTAATGAGCCTATCAAAAATACTTAATACTACTTGCATGCGTGCACACACACACACGCATAGCAGAAGATCTAGAAGAATATAAACCTTTGTCATGGATTTTTCTGGGGGAGGAGAATGGCACTGAGAGAGCAGAAGAGAAACTTTCATCTTCACTGCATATGCTTCTGTATTGGCTTGTTGTTTGTTGTTGTTGTTTAATAGGATGTGTTGAAAAGTAAGAGTAAGCGTCAGAGAACTGAGAAAAAGATACTGTGTTCTCAGCCTGTGCATTAGTCAAGACAATGTATAAAATGCAGTTTCTGCCCTCCAAAATATATGGGCCAGGTATTTACACACTTGAAAAACAGGAGCTCTGCAGTGTGGTCCTAACTTCTAAGCACAGTGTGGAAGCTTAGAGAAGTGAGAGACCAGTGTGTGCCCTACTAGTGGGAGAAGGCTTCATGGAAGAGGGTGTGGAAGAGATCTTCCCAGTTTGGGGAATATCTGAACCCAGGGTATATCTTACCTTGTAGTTTGCATAGCATATATTGCTTCAAGGAGGATACAGAGATGAGTAAAACATGATTCCTCATCTTGTTGGCTAGATGGCAGACAGCATTGAAAGCTAGGATGAAATACACAAATACGGTGGAGTGTGTCTGCAAAGAGAGGTGCAAACAATGTGCTGGAAGTTGAGATGAAGGAAAAATATCACCCCATAGGAGGTTCTTGGGGGAGGCCTCCTAGGATTGTTGGTATTGGATTATGGTGCTGGTAGAGTGTCACAGCAGAGCAGCATGATTACAGTAGGCATTTTAAAGGAGGAAATGGTAAGTTCGAAATGACATCAGGAAGCCCAACTGGCTACAAATACAGGCTTTGAGAGAATGGAGGAGAGATGTTATTCTCGTGGAAGACATGGCGGTGGATTTGGTATTATTACTGAAGACATACTTATTTTTTTCTTTTTTTTCTTTTTTTTTTTTTTTTTTTTTTTGCGGTACGTGGGCCTCTCACTGCTGTGGCTTCTCCCGTTGCGGAGCACAGGCTCTGGACGCGCAGGCTCAGCGGCCATGGCTCACGGGCCCAGCCGCTCCGCAGCATGTGGGATCTTCCCGGACCCGGGCACGAACCCGTGTCCCCTGCATCGGCAGGCGAATTCTTAACCACTGCACCACCAGGGAAGCCCCATAGCAGCTTATTGAAGGGTAAATTTAATCTCACAAATGTAAAAAAAAATTCTAAAAATTGATTTGAATTAATATGAAATTTTTTTTCTAAGGGTCCTTTTAATTCAACGTAAACACGTTGGTGTGTCCTTTTTCTAGAGCTTGCCATGGTGGACTTTGAGATGTGTGAATATTCACCAGCAACTGCTTGAGGAACGCTCACCTCAGCTCTTTGCTCTTGCTCAAGACTGTATTGATCAAGGTATGTCGCAGATGTTGTTTGCTATGAGCATGTAGCTCCATTCTGTTTTCTTGGCTGAGACATTCCTTTTTCGTCTTTTGTTTGACAGCAGATGGTAACTTTTTGTGTTCCATTCTTTCTGGATGTGGAATATCACAAATTACTAGGATGTCAGATTATAGGATTTCCTTTTTGTCTTTGAATTTTTAAAAAGGCAATCACTATTATTTATATTATCTACTTAAAAATAGTGATTTATTCTATGTAGGTCACCATGATTTTATCACAAACTGCCTAAAGGTATTTAAATATTTTATCGGTTCTTTAATGTAAGAAGCCTCCTTAGAAACAATTGTAAACTCCATTTATTTAAAAAAATCTTCAATTTGAACTGGAGTAAATTGTGCCAAATTGCATGCAGAACAGGAAATTATTTATCCTATATCCTACTGAGTACATGAAGAAAGGATTCAGGTTTTCTTTTTTTAAAACATTTTGTAGAAAATACATTTTACTGAGGATGACAATGGGTAGAGAGGCATTTTTGCATTTTGTTTTATTTTTTTTTATCATAGTACATAATGTACATATAGAAATGTGCCTAGAATATAAATATAAAATTAAGTAAATGATCATAAACCACACACCCCTGTAAATGCCTTTGTTGCAGATGCCTCATATGTCTTCTAGGAAAACATTTTGGTTTTGGTTTTTTTTTTGTTTTTTTTTGCGGTATGCAGGCCTCTCCCTGTTGTGGCATCTCGCGTTGTGGAGCCCAGGCTCAGCGGCCATGGCTCACGGGCCCAGCCGCTCCACGGCATGTGGGATCCTCCCAGACTGGGGCACGAACCTGCGTCCCCTGCATTGGCAGGCGGACTCTTAACCACTGCGCCACCAGGGAAGCCCTAGGAAAACATTTTGAAAAGGGGGGAAAATCTTGGGTACCTTGACCCTTGATGTCCCTGGGATTTTGTAACAATTATTCCTGACAAAAGTTGCCAAATAAAAACAAATTCTCTTGTAGTGACGGAATACAGAACACAAGTAAACTTGAGTTCAGAAATGAACTTCTGAGTTTCACAGAAGGGATTTGACGTTAAGTGTGCCTGATTCCAGAGCCCTTATTCCTCTCACATCACAAGAGTATGAAGTCATTATGTATGTGGGTGCGTATGTGTGTTGGGGGTGGTAGTTAGTATCACTCTGTGTGGAGAAGCAGTGGTCTGCACTTGATTGAGGCGGCACATTCATGCAGGCATAAGACAGCTCTTGTGTTTGTGGGCATGTGTAATTGCAAGATGCTGCTCTACCTTTCTGGAGTCTGGTTCCTTTAAAGGTGCATCTGTATAGTAACAGGCTAGGTCACAATGCACTAGAGAGGACATTAGTTTGTGCAGTAACAAATACTACTAAGCTAGAAACTAGTTTCTCAATTTTTATTTTGTTCTAAGACAGAAATACATACACATATGCTAATCTTAGATAAAATGAATATCTATATGTGATTCAAAATGAGAATGTCAGGTGAATATTAGTCAGTATAATTGTCGTTTATATACCTGGACTTAGTTTATATTTGTTCAGGATTTTAGGTTATGTAAGACTGTGGAACAGGCAAGAGTAGGCTAGATCAAACTTGTACATGTAAAAAAAAAATTATTCTGAGCTTAAACTTTGTATATATAAAACAATATTTGTTCTGCCATGAGATTTAAACCTGACATGTTAGCAGATTGTTTTATTAAATGTAAGCAGTTTACTTTTCTATACAATGACATTTCACTACATGTACAATGATGCAATGAAGTAACAGAACTGAAAACCAGTATTTCTTTTTCCTGTAAAAGTCTTTGGTTTATTGCTTTTGGATTACAAAAGGTTTTTATGAGTAAATTTAGGCTGCTGAACCATCTATATTTTTGTTAAGACTGTAAGCAACTCTCTAAGTTGTGAGCAACTTGAGGGCTGATTTTTTTTCTTGTTTCTGCTTAATGCCTAGAAAATAATAAATATTTAATGCATATTTGTTGAATAGTGATAGCTAACATGTATTGAGCCTTTTCTACATTCACTTTTCAGGGGAGAAGTTGCAGAACTCCCTCTATTTGTCCTCCATCTTGATAGCAGTTTTTATCTGAGTTTACTTCTGTATAAAAGTTTTTCAAAAAGTGAAATGTTATAGAAGTTATGAGAAAATTGATCCTATCCAGATATCCTATGGGATCTTGAATCTTCTCATTATATTGTTGCCTAAGTGTGGAGTTCTCTTGCGAATGAAATATGAAGTTGGACTTGGAGAAAATTAAGACCTGATGCCCAGTTTAGCAGACGTCATTGTCCTCTTTCTATTTTAAGTAAAATGAAAACTGTATAGACTAAGTCTTCCTGCATACATGCCATGTCATATTTTTAAAATGAAGTGAGATACGTTCCATAGACAAACAGTGCAAGGGAGACCGAGGAGTGGGGGCTCACAAAACTGGTAAAGTTTTGAAAGTCAGAGATGAGTTGAATTTTACTGATATTAATGGGGAAAAAAGTTGATTTTTCCTGAGGATAGTGAAAGTGTTTGGAAGAAGATGGCATCAGGATTCAGCCCACTATTTAATTTTGTAAAAAGTTATTACATTATATTGTATAGCATATTATACAGTTTCATATGCTTCATTATACTTTTATGGAAAATCGATAAATGAACAAAAAAACAAGGTGTCACTGGGAGTTTTTATTTCTCTTTTTGTAAAGGAAATCAAGTTTGATGCAGTTGCCAGAGGGAAAGCTACATCTCTTCCCTTTATCCCATATAATATGTATAAATCTGCATTTATATCTACATCTTTACCACATCTCAGTGACTGATGTTCTTAATGATGACCCTTAATTATTAAGAAGAGAAGAAAAGAATACCTTTTTTATGTACCATTTTAAAAGGTAGGAACCATATGAATGATAGGAACCATTCTCTTCTTAGAGAGAATTTGAAGAGGTATAATTTAGTTCCTAAACAGAAAGTGTTAACTAAGATATCTGGAAAGTATGACTCTAAGTGACTCATTCCCCAAGTGTCTCAGTTTTTTTTCTGCAGTATATTTTAGCATATCATTTGCTTTGCCTTGCAACTAAAAATTTTTTATGGTGCTGTTCTAGGCTAATCAATGACATTTTTTATTTTATCTACTCATAAATTGGTCCATTTTGGCTATGTCTAAGTGTGTACATAGTCTTAAACTGCAACATTTCATAAACAATTTTATTTAAAAAAATGTTCTGGGATTTAACCCAAATGTTGACCCAACAGTCAGTTATAACTGAAATATTGTTCAGTGTCCAGAGAAGAATATTGTATTTGAAATGTTGCCCTTGAAGGATCATCAAAAAGTTGGCAAGATTTTTTTTTCTTCAGTCTATGAAACATAAGCAACTGCGATCTTTATATTTTTGTCCAGGAATGTTGCATCAGTACAATGTAGTGGAATACAACCAATCAGAATGTCAGCATAACTTTGCCGGACTGATCACATCTCTGAAAGGAGTTAGAGTCTTGAAAAGTCTGATCCTCAGCGTACTCTGAGGTCCTCTTTTGGATGTCATACTGATGAAGCCATGATTCTCTGAAGGCTGCTTAAGGGCACACAATCATTTATTGTGGGGTCTGATACTGAAAACGTGTTCTGTATAGTGCATGAGATGTAATATTGAGGTTTAGGTATTTGAAGATGAGCTTATGTCTAAGAGAAAACAGGCTAAAATGCTTTGTCCGAGATTCCACTGTAACGTTTACAGGCAGCTCTGTGACTCTAGGCTTAGATTGTTTCCACATAGAAAGAGTTCGTCAAGAGATTAGTTTCTTGGTGACTGATGAATGCATCGATTTTTAAAAATAAATTTGATACTTTGGGATGGATGTCATTAAATATACTAAGTATAATTATCTAATTATAATTATCCATATGAATCCATAGGGATTTCATTTTAACATAGCTTTCAGTAATCTCATGAGAAGAGATTTTGGTTTTAGCATACATTTAAAATATATGCTAAATATATTAAATATATGCTGGTTGACATTTTGATCCAGAAGGTCATGAATATTCATTTCCATGGAGAACCTACTGATTTATTAAAATAATAAATATATGTCTGTTGGGTCAACATGCTCCTCTTTCTATTTAAACTTGAGTTATCAAAAGCTTAAAACTTTGTGTTTACGGTTGACTCATTTGTTTTCCTTCACTCTTCGTATCTCGCCAGTTCTGAAATCTTATCAGTTCATCCCTAAGGGTTCCATATCCTTTCTTCTTTTCCGTTCCTACAACTCTTATCCTAGTCCATGTCTGAAATCTTTAGTTTGGAAAGGCCCTTTAGAGATTATCTTGTCCAGCTAACTCATTTTACAAAGAATTGAGACTCAAAGAGATTGTCCAAGAACCAGAACTGTGATCTGGAGTTTCTTACTCCAAATCTGCTTACTCTTCTTTCCATTACTTTTCTCCAAACTGGTTAGTAGGGCAGAATTCTAACATCTAATAATAATAATGCAGTTTACATTTCAGTAGTTCTTACTCCACACCAAGTACTGTTTGAAGTCTTTAAATATGTTAACTAGCTTATTCCTTGCAACAACTCTATGAGATAGAACTGAAGACTTGATATGGGAAGGTGTAGTAGTGGATTTGTGTGCTTTTTTTTTTTGCAATGTTTTTGAAGTATAATTAACCTACAGTAAGACTCATATTTGAAGCATACAGTTGGTGATATTTTACATACGTATATACTTGTGAAATTATCACAATCAAGATAATTAACAGAACCTAGAGTTTTAAGATCTGACTTTCAGTTTCTATCTGTCACTGACACACTGTGTGCTTCAGGGAGCTCGTCTGACTTCCAAACCAAGAGTTTTCTTCTGTGTAAAAATAGTCTTTAAGTCCTTACTAGATGTCAAATAATGTGATTCTTTGTAGGCCAGCTTCCCACCCATCCTAATGCTGGGATCTGTTGGAAGATTGTGTCCAAAAATGTTATTTCCTTTTTCATTGGGCTTTCTGAGATGACCTTGAGAAGGAGCTCATTCCATTGTTGGGATCTGTAATTGCTACAAAGTGCTTCCTTTTAGTAAATAAAGAAACCTGCTAGTCTTTCACTTGCAACTACTAGCTAGAGCTGTGCTGTCCAATGCAGTAGCCACCAGCGGCATGTGGCTAATTAAAATAAAAGAAATGAAATAAAGAATTCAGTTTCTCTGTTTCTCTGTCCCCATTTCAAGTGCTCAGAAGCCACCTGTGGTAAATGGCTACCATTTTGGACAGTGCAGCTGTGGAGTGTTTACATGGTTACAGAAACTTTTATTGGACAGCACTCCTGTTGAGCAGCAGAATTTCAGGGTAGGTCTATCCTTCTTTCTGTGTGACCAGCCTTGCAGTTCCTTAAGGCTGTTTTCACCATCACTTTGTGTCTGAAGGGTTGCACCTGACTTGAAGGCTCTTTCTTGGCCTTCCTTTCTTCTGCCTGTACAGCAGTACTGGATTTTTAAAAAATATACCAATTTCATCATGTCATTTTTAAATTAGGAAAATCTTTAATCATTCCCAGTTTTATTTTTGACTTTCTATTTCCTGCCCAACTTGATATTTAATTAAAATAATTTTTTTGGAATGATTGCCGAGTTGCAGTCACTGTGGTAGTTGCTAGGGGTATCAATGAACTCAGTGGGATAGGGAATAAAATGCAAGGGAAACCGAGCACCTCAGATTGGGACTTAACCCACGCAGCCGGGACTTGAACCCAGCCAAAACCCTGATTGGGAACTCGAACCCATGCAGCCGGCACTTGAACCTGGACAAAACGGACAGGTGATACCTCCAACTGAGATCACAGACTTGGTTTCAGGACTTAATGAAACTCAGGTTCTTGATGTATCATTGCAGAAAGAATTCAGTGAGAGACAAAGAGATAGGTAAGAAGTGGATTTATTTAGAGAGAAGCACACTCCACAGACAGAGTATGGGCCATTCCAGAAGGTGAGAAAGGCACCAGGGTATGGGGTTGTCAGTTTTTATAGGGGTGGGTAATTTCATAGCCTAATGAGTGGGAGGAGTATTCCAGCTATTTTGGGGAAGGGGTGGGGATTTCCAGAAATTGGGCTACCGCCTACGTTTTGATCCTTATGGTCTGTCTTGGAACTGTCATGGTGCCTGTGGGTGTGTCATTTAGCTTGCTGATGTGTTAACAGTGAGCATATACTGAGGCTCAGGGTCTAGTGGAAGTTGACTTGTACGCCATCTTAGGCCCATTTGGTTCTAATCAGTTTTTTTTTTTTTTAAACATCTTTATTGGAGTATAATTGCTTTACAGTGGTGTGTTAGCTTCTGCTTTATAACAAAGTGAATCAGCTATACATATACATATATCCCCATATCTCTTTCCTCTTGCGTCTCCCTCCCTCCCACCCTCCCTATCCCACCCCTCTAGGTGGTCACAGAGCACCGAGCTGATCTCCCTGTGCGATGCGGCTGCTTCCCGCTAGCTATCTATTTTACATTTGGTAGTGTATATATATATATATATATATATATATATATATATATATATCCATGCCACTCTCACTTTGTCACAGCTTACCCTTCCCCCTCCATCCCCGTGTCCTCAAGTCCATTCTCTAGTAGGATTGTGTCTTTATTCCCGTCCTGCCCCTTGATACTTCATGACGATTTTTTGTTTTTTTTAAATTCCATATATATGTGTTAGCATACGGTATTTGTTTTTCTCTTTCTGACTTACTTCACTCTGTATGACAGACTCTAGGTCCATCCACCTCACTACAAATAACTCAGTTTCATTTCTTTTTATGGCTGAGTAATATTCCACTGTATCTATGTGCCACATCATCTTTATCCATTCATCTGTTGATGGACACTTAGGTTGCTTCCATGTCCTGGCTATTGTAAATAGAGCTGCAATGAACATTGTGGTACATGACTCTTTTTGGATTATGGTTTTCTCAGGGTATATGCCCAGTAGTGGGATTGCTGGGTCGTATGGTAGTTCTATTTTTAGTTTTTTAAGGAACCTCCACACTGTTCTCCATAGTGGCTGTATCAGTTGACATTCCCACCAACAGTGCAAGAGGGTTCCCTTTTCTCCACACCCTCTGCAGCATTTAGTGTTTGTAGTTATTTTGATGGTGGCCATTCTGACTGGTGTGAGATGATATCTCATTGTAGTTTTGATTTGCATTTCTCTAATGATTAGTGATGTTGAGCATTCTCTTTCATGTGTTTGTAGGCAATCTGTTTATCTTCTTTGGAGAAATGTCTGTGTAGGTCTTCTGCCCATTTTTTGATTGGGTTCTTTGTCTTTTGATATTGAGCTGCATGAGCTGCTTGTAAATTTTGGAGATTAATCCTTTGTCAGTTGCTTCATTTGCAAATATTTTCTTCCATTCTGAGGGTTGTCTTTTCGTCTTGTTTATGTTTTCCTTTGCTGTGCAAAAGCTTTTAAGTTTCATTAGGTCCCATTTGTTTATTTTTGTTTTTATTTCCATTTCTCTAGGAAGTGGGTCCAAAAGGATCTTGCTGTGATTTATGTCATTGAGTGTTCTGCCTATGTTTTCCTCTAAGAGTTTTATAGTACCTGCCCTTACATTTAGGTTTTTAATCCATCTTGAGTTTATTTTTGTGTATGGTGTTAAGGAGTATTCTAATTTCATTCTTTTACATGTAGCTGTCCAGTTTTCACGGCACCATTTATTGAAGAGACTGTCTTTTCTCTATCGTGTATTTTTGCCTCCTTTATCAAAAATAAGGTGACCATATGTGCGTGGGTTTATCTCTGGGCTTTCTATTCTGTTCCATTGATCCGTATTTCTGTTTTTGTGCCACTACCATACTGTCTTGATTACTGAAGCTTTGTAGTATAGTCTGACGTCAAGGAGCCTGATTCCTCCAGCTCCATTTTTCTTTCTCAAGATTGCTTTTGCTATTTGGGGTCTTTTGTGTTTCCATACAAATTATGGATTTTTTTGTTCTGGTTCTGTGAAACATGCCAGTGATAGGGATTGCATTGAATCTGTAGATTGCTTTGGGTAGTATACTCATTTTCACAATGTTGATTCTTCCAATCCAAGAACATGGTACCTCTCTCCATCTGTTTGTACATCCTTAATTTCTTTCATCATTTTCTTAAAGTTTTCTGCATACAGGTATTTTGTCTCCTTAGGTCGGTTTACTCCTAGGTATTTTATTCTTCTTGTTGCAATGGTAAATGGGAGTGTTTCCTTAATTTCTCTTTCAGATTCTTCATCATTAGTGTATAGGAATGCAAGAGATTTCTGTGCGTTAATTTTGTTTCCCTCTACTTACCAAATTCATTGATTAGCTCTAGTAGTTTTCTGGTAGCATCTTTAGGATTCTCTATGTATAGTATCATGTCATCTGCAAACAGTGGCAGCTTTACTTCTTCTTTCCGATTTGTATTCCTTTTATTTCTTTTTCTTCTCTGATTTCTCTGGCTAAAACTTCCAAAACAATGTTGAATAACAGTGGTGAGAGTGGGCAACCTTGTGTTGTTCCTGATCTTAGTGGAAATGGTTTCAGATTTTCACAGTTGAGGATGATGTTGGATGTAGGTTTGTCATATATGGCCTTTATTATGTTGAGTTAAGTTACCTCTAGGCCTACTTTCTGGAAGGTTTTTATCATAAATGGATGTTGAATTTTGTCACAAGCTTTTTCTGCATCTATTGAGATGATCATATGGTTTTATTCTTCAATTTGTTAATATGGTGTATCACATTGATTTGCGTATGTTGACGAATCCTTGCATTCCTGGGATAAACCCCACTTGATCATGGTGTATGATCCTTTTATTTTGCTGTTGGATTCTGTTTGCTAGTATTTTGTTAAGGATTTTTGCATCTGTGTTCATCAATGATATTGGCCTGCAGTTTTCTTTCTTTGTGACATCTTTGTCTGGTTTGGTATCAGGGTGACAGTGGCCTCGTAGAATGACTTTGGGTTTGTTCCTCCCTCTGCTATATTTTGGAAGAATTTGAGAAGGATAGGTGTTAGCTCTTCTCTAAATGTTTGATAGAATTCGCCTGTGAAACCATCTGGTCCTGGGCTTATGTTTGTTGGAAGATTTTTTTTTTGCGGTACGCGGTCCTCTCACTGTTGTGGCCTCTCCCGTTGCAGAGCACAGGCTGCCAACGCGCAGGCTCAGCACCATAGCTCATGGGCCTAGCCACTCCGTGGCACGTGGGATCTTCCCGGACCAGGGCATGAACCTGTGTCCCCTGCATCAGCAGGCGGACTCCCAACCATTGCTCCACCAGAGAAGCCCTGTTGGAAGATTTTGAATCACAGTCTCATTTTCAGTGCTTGTGATTGGTCTGTTTATATTTTCTATTTCTCCCTTGTTCAGTCTCAGAAGGTTGTGCTTTTCTAAGGCCCTGTCCATTTTATTGGCATATTTGCTTGTAGTAATCTCTCATGATCCTTTGTATTTCTGCAGTGTCTGTTGTTACTTCTCCTTTTCATTTCTAATTCTTCTGATTTGAGTCTTCTCCCTTTTTTTCTTGATGAGTCTGGCCAGTGCTTTATCAATTTCGTTCATCTTCTCAAAGAAGCAACTTTTACTTCTATTGATCTTTTTTATTGTTTCCTTCATTTCTTTTTCATTTGTTTCTGATCTGTTCTTTATGATTTCTTTCCTTCTGCTAACTTTGGGGTTTTTTGTTCTTCTTTCTCTAATTGCTGTAGGTATAAATTTAGATTGTTTGTTTGAGATGTTTCTTGTTTCTTGAGGTGGGCCTGTATTGCTATAAACTTTCCTCTTAGAACTGCTTTGCTGCATCCCATAGGTTTTGGGTCATTGTGTTTTCATTGTCATTTGTTTCTAGGTATTTTTTGATTTCTTCAGTGATCTCTTGGTTATTAAGTATTGTATTGTTTAGTCTCCATGTGTTGGTAGTTTCTAGAGATTTTTTCCTGTAATTGATATCTAGTTTCATAGCATTGTGGTCAGAAAAGATACTTGATGTGATTTCAATTTTCTTAAATTTACCAAGGTTTGATTTGTTACCGAAGATATGATCTGTCCTGGAGAATGTACCGTGCGCACTTGAGAAGAAAGTGTATTCTGTAGTTTTTGGATGGAACGTCCTATAAATATCGATGAAGTCCATCTTGTTTAATGTGTCATTTAAAGCTTGTGTTTCCTTATTTATTTTCATTTTGGATTATCTGTCCATTGGTGAGGGTGGGGTGTTAAAGTCCCCCACTATGATTGTGTTACTGTCAAATTCCCCTTTTATGGCTGTCAGCATTTGCCTTATGTATTGCGGTTGTCCTATGTTGGGTGCATAAATATTTACAATTGTTATATTTTCTTCTTGGATTGATCCCTTGATCATTATGTAGTCTCCTTCTTTGTCTCTTGTAATAGTCTTTATTTTAAAGTCTATTTTGTCTGATATGAGAATTGCTACTCCAGCTTTCTTTTGATTTCCCTTTGCATAGGATATCTTTTTCCATCCCCTTACTTTCAGTCTGTATGTTTCCCTAGGTCTGAAGTGGGTCTCTTGTGGACAGCATGTATGCGGTCTTGTTTTTGTATTCATTCAGCCAGTCTGTGCCTTTTGGTTGGAGCATTTAATCCATTTACATTCAACGTAATTAGCGATATGTATGTTCCTATTTTCTTAATAGTTTTGGGTTTGTTATTGTAGGTCTTTTCCTTCTCTTGTGTGTCCTGCCTAGAGAAGTTCCTTTAGCATTTGTTGTAAAGCTGGTTTGGTGGTGGTGAATTCTCTTATCTTTTGTTTGTCTGTAAAGGTTTTAATTTCTCCATCAAATTTGAATGAGATGCTTGCTGGGTAATCTTGGTTGTAGGTTATTCTCTTTTGTCACTTTAAATATGTCATGCTACTCCCTTCTGGCTTGCAGAGTTTCTGCTGAAAGATCAGCTGTTGGGGCTTCTCTGGTGACACAGTGGTTGAGAGTCCGCCTGCTCATGAAGGGGACATGGGTTTGTGCCCCGGTCCGGGAGGATCCCGCATGCCACAGAGCGGCTGGGCCCGTGAGCCATGGCCGCTGAGCCTGCGCGTCCGGAGCCTGTGCTCTGCAATGGGAGAGGCCACCAGAGTGAGAGGCCCGCGTACCGCAAAAAAAAAAAAAAAAAAGATCTGCTGTTAACTTTATGGGGATTCCCTTGTATGTTATTTGTTGTTTTTCCCTTGCTGCTTTTAATACTTTTTCTTTGTATTTAATTTTTGATAATTTGATTAATGTATGTCTTGGTGTGTTTCTCCTTGGATTTATCCTGTATGGGAGCCTCTGCACTTCCTGGACTTGATTATTTCCTTTTCCATATTAGGGAAGTTTTCAGCTATAATCTCTTCAAATATTTTCTCAGTCCCTTTCTTTTTCTCTTCTTCTTCTGGGACCCCTATAATTTGAATGTTGGTGCATTTAATGTTGTCCCAGAAGTCTCTAAGACTGTCCTTAATTCTTTTCATTCTTTTTTCTTTATTCTGTACTGCAGTAGTTATTTCCAGTATTTTATCTTCCAGGTCATTTATCCGTTCTTCTCTGCTATTGAGTCCTTGTATAGAATTTTTAATTTCATTTATTGTGTTGTTCATCATTGTTTGTTTGCGCTTTAGTTCTTCTAGGTCCTTGTTAAACGTTTCTGTATTTTGTCCATTCTGTTTCCAAGATTTTAGATTAACTTCACTATCATTACTCTGAATCTTTTTCAGATAGACTGCCTATTTCCTCTTCATTTGTTTGGTCTGGTGGGTTTTTGCCTTGCTCCTTCATCTGCTGTTTGTTTCTCTGTCTTCTCATTTTGCTTAACTTACTGTGTTTTGGGTGTTCTTTTTGCAAGATGCGGGTTTGTAGTTCCTGTTGTTTTTGGTGTCTGCCGCCAGTGACTAAGGTTGATTTTGACTAAGGCTTCCTGGTGGAGGGGACTGGTTCTTGTGTTCTGGTGGATGAGGCTGGATCTTGTCTTTCTGGTGGGCAGGACCATGTCTGGTGGTGTGTTTTGGGTTGTTTGTGACCTTATTATGATTTTAGGCAGCCTATCTGCTAGTGGGTGGGCTTGTGTTCCTGTGTTGCTAGTTGTTCAGCATAGGGTGTCCAGCACTGTAGCTTGCTGGTTGTTGAGTGGAGCTGGGTGTTGGCGTTGAGATGGAGAACTCTGGGAGATTTTTGCCGTTTGATATTACATGGAGCTGGGAGGTCTCTGGTGGACCAGTGTCCTGAACTCAGCTCTCCCACCTCATTGGCATGGGCCTGACACCCGGCCAGAGCACCAAGACCTTGTCATCCACATGGCTCAGAATGAAAGGGCGAAAAAAAGAAAGAAAGGAAGAAAAGAAGTAAATAAAATAATAAAAATAAGAAATAATTATTAAAAATTAAAAAATTAAAAAGTAAGAAAGAAAGAAGAGAGCAACCAAACCAAAAAACAGATGCACCAGTGATAACAAGTGCTAAAAACTATACTAAAAAAACCCCAAACAGACAGATAGAACCCTGGACAAATGGTAAAAGCAAAGCTATACAGAAAAAGTCACACACAGAAGTGTACACATACACACTGACAAAAAGAGAAAAAGGAAAAAAATACATATATCGTTGCTCCCAAAGTCCACCACCTCAATTTGGGTTGATTAGTTGTCTATTCAGGTATTCCACAGATGCAGGGTACATCATGTTGATTGTTGAGATTTAATCCACTCCTCCTGAGGCTGCTGGGATAGATTTCCATTTCTCTTCTTTGTTTGCACAGCTTTAGATTTGGCCCTGCCTCTGCATGTAGGTCACGTGTAGGCATGTGTTCCCCATTCAGGCAGGACGGTGTTAAAGGAGCAGCTGCTTTGGGGGCTCTGGCTCACTCAGGCCTGGGGGAGGGAGGGGTACGGATGCGGGGCGAGCCTGTGGTGGCAGAGGCCAGCAGAACATTGCACAAGCCTGAGGCACGCCGTGCGTTCTCCCGGGGAAGTTTTCCCTGGATCACGGGACCCCGGCAGTGGCGGGCTGCACTGGTTCCCGGGAGGGGAGGTGTGGATAGTGACCTGTGCTTGCACAGAGGGTTCTTGGTGGCTGCAGCAGCAGCCTTTGTGTTTTATGCCCATCTCTGGTGTCTGTGTTGATAGCTGCAGCTCACGCCCATCTCTGGAACTCGTTTAGGCGGCGCTCTGAATCCCCTCTCCTTGCACACCAGGAAACAAAGAGGCAGGAAAAAGTCTCTTGCCTCTTAGGCAGCTCCAGACTTTTTCCCAAACTCCCTCCTGGCTAGCTTTGGCACACTTGCTGCCTTCAGGCTGTGTTCACACAGGCAGCCCTAGTCCTCTCCCTGGGATCTCACCTCTGAAGCCCAAGCCTCAGCTCCCAGCCCCTGCCCACCCCTTCAGGTGAGCAGACAAGCCTCTCGGGCTGGTGAGTGCTGGTCAGCACCGATCCTCTGCGGGAGTCTCTCTGCTTTGCCCTCTGCACCCCTGTTGCTGCGCTCTCCTCTGTGGCTCCGAAGCTTCCCCCTTGCTGCATCCCTGCCAGTGAAGGGGCTTCCTAGTGTGTGGAAACTGTTCCTCCTTCACAGCCCCCTCCCACTGGTACAGGTCCCATCCCTATTCTTTTGTCTCTGTTTTTTCTTTTTTCTTTTGCCCTACCTGGGTATGTGGGGAGTTTCTTGCCTTTGGGAGGTCTGAGATCTTCTGCCAGCATTCAGTAGGTGTTCTGTAGGAGTTGTTCCACATGTAGATATATTTCTGATGTATTTGTGTGGAGGAAGGTGATATCCACGTCTTAACCTTCTGCCATCTTGAAGGTCTCCTGGGTTCTAGTCAGTTCATGTTATGTCCTTGGGCTATGTCATTCTTTCAGTGGTTGTGTCCTGCCCTCTTCCCTCCTATTTCACAAGTAGAAGAAAAGAGCATAAAGAGGAGGGGATGGCAGCCATTAAAAAAAAAAAGAAGAAAGAAACCATGCCATTTGTGACAACATGGATGGACCTTGAGGGTATCATGCTAAGTGAAGTAAGTCAGAGAAAGACAGAAATTGTGTGATCTCACATTTATGTGTAATCCAAAACACAACAATGAAAACCAACTTATAGATACAGTGGTTGCCAGAGGGGAGGAAGGTGGGAGGGGCAAAATAGGTAAAGGGGATTAAGAGGTACAAACCTCTATTTATAAAGTAAATAAGCCATGGAGACTTAATATACAGCATAAGAAATGTGGTCAGTAATATTGTAATAACTTTTTATGGGGACAGATGGTTATTAGACTTACAGTGGTGATTGTTTCATAGTGTATACAAATGTGAAATACCTATGTAGTACACTTGAAAATGACAAAATATTGTACATCAAGTATATTTCAATTAAAAAAAAAAGAGGAATGAATGAATGAAAGGATATGATTAGTCTAAGCTTGAGAGACCAGAGAAGGCTTTACAAAGTGGCTAATGCTTCAACTGATTCTTGAAGAATGAGTAAGAATTTATTAGGTGAAGTTGGAAAGGACATATAATATGTACAAAGAGAGGGACATAGACTTGAAACATCTTTGTGCATTTGGGAATTCCGGTAGTTTGGAATGGTTGGAGCAATGTTAGGAGTTGTGTGTCAGGTTATGAGGTTGAAACAGGTTGATAGGAGCTAGATGGATAGGAAATTGCCTTTCCATCTTGTTGGTGACAGCTGTCAAAGCGTTTTTAAGTATTTGTTCACTCCTAGGATATTTATTGAACACCAACTATGACAAGTGCTAGACTTAAACAGCAGTGAATAAGACCCTGCTGTGACCCTTACAGTCTAGAGGTGGAGTTATACCCAAATTCTACCCATCTTTCAAGGCCCAGCCCTTTTGACAAGGTTTGTTCAGCTATCCCAGCTTTATGAATTTCCCCCGCTTTGGTATTTATGGTCAGTACCACCCAATTTCAAATCAAATTAACTGTGTGTTGAATAATGATTATGTGTCTTCTCTTCCTAGTGCTTCTTCCCCCGTCTTCTTTTTTGTGGAGAGTAGGGCTTAAACTTTGCTGTAGGATGTAGCCCAGTTGTAAGCATATATAATAATTCAGTAGATATTAAAATTGTAGGATGGAAGAAAAATCAGAGAGGGCAACGTAGGAAACAATCTCGGAAAGTATGGAAGTTGGGGAGAAAAGGATTTTTGTTTGTTTGTTTTTTTAAGAAATGAGTTGACGTTGGCTGTCACTTTCCTATGGCTGTGTGCCTCCCTGGTTTTCATGACTTACGACGGGTACCCTCCATCCAGCTATTGAGGATCTTATGAAGTTTCCATTTGGTTGGCATGTTACTGAGGCAACCCAGGCTACATTTGGCTGTGAAAGTGCAATCTGTCTATATTAATCTTAAGTACATTATCTAGAATTCTTTTGTAAAGAACTCATCCTCCTCAACCAGGGCTCTGTGAGAACCCTAAAATTTGGTTTATGTAGGAAAGGCCAGATATGTTCTTAATTATTTTTCTTTATTAGTTGCTAATATTTTGTACTTAAAAAAATTTTCTTGAAACATAAACCTCTAGAAAAGTTGCAAGTATAGTACAAAGAACTGTTTTTCCCCCTCTGAAACCATTTAAAAATAAGTTGCTGAATTGATGCCCTATCACTCCTCCATAGTTTAGGGTGTTTTTTCTATGAAGGCATTTTCCTATACAACCACAATACAACAATCAATATTAGGAAATTAACATTGATACAATACAAATATTTAATTACTACCATTCAGGATTTTCCAGTTGTCCCTTAAACGTCCTAAAAAGCAAAATGACCCAGTCCGGTATTAAGTGTTACATTTAGTTATCATATCCCTTTAGTCTCTTTCAGTCTAGATCTGTCACAGAGATCATGCTGTGTTACTGTCATTGCACCCTATCAGATGGTGCACAATTTCAGTTGGTCCCATTACTGGTGATACTAACTTTGGTCACTCAATTAAGGTGGTATTTGTCAGTCTTCTTCACTACAGAATCATCCATTTTCTCTTTATATTTTTTAATTTTTGAAACAGCTTTATTGAGATAAAATTGACATACAGTACACTTGACATACGTAAAATGTATAATTTGTAAAGTTTGGACATATGTTTACACCCATGAAACCATCACCACAATTGAGATAATGAACATATACTTTGCTCCCAAAAGCTTCCTTGTGCTTCTTGGGGACCCTGTCCTCTCACACTTCCTGATCTCTCCTTCAGCCTCTTCAGGCCACCACTGATCTGCTTTCTATAGCTATGTATTAGTTTGCATTTTGTTGAATTTTATAAAAGTTGATTCATACAGTCTGTACTCTTATTTTTTTTGTGTGTGTGGCCTGGCTTCTTTGACTCAGCATAATTACTTTGATTCATCCGGTAGTTCATTCGTTTTCATTTTTGAGTAGTGTTCCATTGTTGCTCCACAGCATGTGGGATCTTCCCAGACCAGAGCTTGAACCCATGTCCCCTACATTGGCAGGTGGATTCTTAACCACTGCGCCACCAAGGAAGTTCTAAGACATGTACATCTTGATTTAGTCTCTTTATTTGAGTTAAGAATCTGTTTAAAGGACTGACAGTCTATAGAAAAACACTTTCTTTTTCAGATTCATTTTCAGTTCATGGTAGGACAAAGGATGTCTGTTTCTTAGCTGTAGGTTTCTGTCAGATTATTTGGTGAAAAAGTACATTAGGTTTTGTAACATCACCTCTACACCTTTGTCCTTCCTCTGCCAACTCCCTCCTTCCGTTTTCCCAACGTTTGGATTCAAATTCTGGCTTTGTCATTTAACAGGTGAGGTGACTAGTCAGTAAGCGATCTAAGCTCAGTTTTCTAATGAGTTCAATGGGGTTAATGTCAACCCTAAAGACATCATTGTGAGAATTCACACAACATGTAAAATACCTAGTGCTGAGCAGAGTAGCCATTGATCAATGTCACTTCCCTCAGCTTGAATTTTAGAAAACTGATTTTCAGTTTTTGGACATTCTAAGTGTGTTTTCTATGCATTCATTATACTTTCATTCATGTAAACTGTTTTGTGAAATGCTGGTCCTGTTCCTGGGAACATTTATGAAGGATAGTTTTTCAGGGATATTGTAGAGGGATGGCTGAGGTGACCTGTTGGAAACTCCCTTGGTATATGCCAACTAGCCCCTTTATTATATATAATTAATTTTGAAAATCATCTTATTTCAGATACTATGTTATTAGGCTATTATTCTCCCATCTTTTCATCTCAGGTGTTTACAGAAATAAAGTAGAATATAACTGCTAAGCTAATACATATTCATTTTCTATTTGATACTAATATTGTCTTAGCTCTATATGGATATTTATCTGTTTCTTTTAAGGGAGAAATTCTACAGTCTTTATGTGGAAAACTGTAAGGTGATCTGGTCATGAGATTTTCATATTGTTTAACTCTTTGCAGATTCACTTGGTATATTGTATCATCACCTTGTGTTGTCATATTTTTTTATTGTATGATAAGACAAGTACTCTAAAATAAGAAAGAGCAGGGTTATGAATCATATCTCCTAGGATTGTGTGGAATAAAGGAGATAATGTATATAATGTCCTTAGCTTCAAGCTTGTAACGTGTAAGTGCTCAGAGAATGCTTACTGTAAACTATTATTATATGTGTCCGTCATCTTCCAGATTTGAAATTCTTTAAGAGCGGGAACTATGTAATATATATACTTCATATATTATGGACTCAGTGTTTTACTTATTAATATACTTTTATTCTCATCATACTTTTTAATGTTTCATCTTTTGTCTTACAGTGATGAAACTAGAGGATCTGTTTGTAGATGATTCAGGTCGGTATTTGGCTGTTCAGTTCCATCTGGAATGCGCATATATATTTTTATATTATTATGAATATAAAAAAGCAAAAGATCAGTTCAATATTGCTAAAGACATCTGCAGATTAAAAATTGATTTGACAGGTAAGATTTTTTTTTACGTTTTGTGGGTAATTGATTTATTTTTATGATAAACTAATATATAATTGGCAGTTTGGCTGTATTGTATGGTTGTATTTTATTATCTGTGTCCTCTTGTTTGCTTTACAAAAATCGATTTTAAAGATTTTATTTAAAAAATTCATAGTTTTAGAACAAAGTTGAAATCATATACTTTCTTTATTCCTGCAGATGCCCATGTCTAGTTAGACATGTCAGTAATATGTGGCAGCTGGGCAGTACACAAATAACTTTGTGTATTTGGTTGTGCATGTGGGCTTCCCAAGGCTCCTCCTGATTCCCAAATTTAGTTTGCCCTTTCTGTTAAATACCCACCTGCGGCTTCCATCCTGCCTTTCTTGTATTTCTTAAGAACAGAAATTTTTGACTGTTTTGTTTAGATGTTTCTTCATTGCCTTAGAACACTGTCTGGCATACAGTAGGCACTCAATAAACATTTGTTGGAAGAACAAATAAATTGCAGAATTTTTCCCACGATCTCTGTGTTTTTTCTGAGTACCAAATAAGAAACATTATTTTCTCTTAATGTATTGCCCTGTCCTAGTCTCACAATATAATTGGCATTCTATACTGAAGGCATTCATGAAAGTCAGACATCATCAGTGGGTCACACCATTTATACCTGTTGGACCTGGGTTCTGTGAATGTTGAAACAACAATCTGTGAATGTTGAAATGATTGAAACCATTTGTCCTGCCTAGGCTTGGTTTAGATTATCTCTACGGCCCATTCTCAGTCCCCAGACTCTGTGCTTATTGTGGTAGTCCTGTCAATAAAATCCTTCAGATACATTATGGGGTAAATGTGACTTTGTTACCTAGTCTGGGATCTTAACCACCTTTTATTACATTGTTTGTATGGGGAGAATTATTAAATATCCAACTTATAACTTTGTGACAATGGCCAAGTGTAAGTTGGAGTCTTGTATTTGAGATATATGTAATATAAGTTGTGAGGTTAGTTTCAGAGATATTGTTTTTAAATATTTCGGTCCTAGGAGACTTTTTTTTTTTTTGGATTATTTAAAAAACTAGTATGATGGTACTCAGTATAGTCAGCTTTAGCTGTTGGTGTATTTACTGGCTAGTTCTTCATATTTTTTTCCAAGTTAAGACTGAAGAACTTAAAAATACAGATGTGCTCACAAATATAAAATGAGAATCAGGTTATTACTTTTTTCTTTTCATCTCTAGCCTTACTATATAAAACTAAGCTGTGTTAGACCATCTCAATAGCTATTTTTAGTATAACGTGTTTAAATGGTTGTTGTATAAAGTATAGCCAGACTCATCACAGGATAAAATCCAGACTTCTTAGACTGGTCTTTGTAATCAAGGGTCTTTGTAATCTGACTCTTGCCAGAGAATAGATATCAGAGCTTTTGCTTCTCTTAAAGCTGTTCTGCAGCAAGTTATTTCAGATACAAAATGAAAGAACATTTCGTCTTACGTGGAGCCAGATAGTGTAATAGAAAGACTGTGGGATTTAGAACCTGAAGACCGTGGCTTTAAGCCCTGCCTCTGATACTGAAAACCCTGTGATCTTGAGCAAATGACTGCACTTCAGAACTTCCATTTTTTCATCTGTTGTTGGAGAGGATAGTATTTCTTCTCCTTGTGACACCTAATGAGTTATCTTTTTTGAGGAGGGCAGTAGTTTAGTGAAAAAGTAAGTATGTGGAAACTAGTGGCAGAAATCCTGGGTTTGAGTTCTGGCCTTATAACTTACTGGCTTTATAATTTTATGAAAAGTCATTTTAAAGTCATCTTTGGGCCTCAGGTTTCTCTTATTTGAAATGGAGAAAATACCTCATAAGCTCTAAAGCACTCTGAAAATACTACTCTTTAAGATTGTACTGTATGTCTGATTGACAAGTTGATACATATAATTTAATATATATTTTTTCAGGTGCTTTGGGAAAAAGGACATGGTTCCAGGAAAATTACGTGGCTCAACTTATTCTAGATGTAAGAAGGGAAGGAGCTGTGTTTTCAAATTATGAATTCACTCCAGCACCCACTCCTCAGGAATATTTAACCAAGGTTAGTAGGATTGTAAGTTGTTTAAATTAGCATCCAAGTCTAACAGTTTCCATAGGTGAGTTTTGTAGAAACACTGGATGGGGTGGGAAGAAGCTTCTTTTGACCCTTCTTGAGCTTTTACAAGGTGGCTGGATGTTTTAAACAAAACAAAACAGGACCCAATTTTTTAAGCCATTTTTACCCTTAAATAGAGATAAAACGTTTTTTTTCCTAGACTTCAGTAAATATGAATTAGTAATGCAGTTAGTTATGTATTACTGCCCTTGAAAAAAGTCCAAAAGGCAGACTGAGTAGAGACTAATTTTTCCAGTGGCTACCATATTTTTTGCCTTCTGTTGCTATTTTCAAATATTAAGAACCTTGAAATTTCTTGGGTTTCTTCTAAATATGTAAACACATGATCAGAATTCCTTTTTACCAGTTTTCTGATCTGTCCTTAGTTACTATGTCATTACTGGGCTGGTTGCTGCCTTAGTATGTTTTCTTGAATTGGCTAATACATTCTCTTGTAGCTTAAATTTATAGCTTTTAGTCAGTTTACCTGCTCAATAGGCCTTTCCGTCTGCTTCCATGGAGGCCATTAGCATTTACATTTTCTTATCCCAGAGACCCCAAACCAACATTTTTGCTTGTTCTTTGGTTGATGTTACCGTCCTTGAAGCCCATGTTTTGCTACTTTTCATTCCAGAGCCTGCGAACAAATTTACTTGGTGCATTGAACACTAAAATTCTGTTGTGTACTGAAAATAATGCCAAGGGTAGGGACAGGGAGATGGGAAAGAGTGGCAGCAGTAAGGAGTCCTGAGGAAGGCCTTTGATGCGATCTTAAGTCCCTCCTGGGCTTGCTCCAGCTTCTCTGTTTGCTTTTGTGGTAACTTCAGGGTGGGGACAGTTACTGATCTAAGAGGAGGAGAAGGAAGGAAGGACGGGAAAGATGGAGAAACTCAGGGATGAGACTGCACAGGGGACAGCCTGTATCTCCTGACGTAGGTAGAGCCACAGTTGAACAAGTATTTGTACTGCTGTGTTGATACTGGTCAGGGAACTGTGTTGATACCTGCTTCCATCCTCCATTTCCTCCTTGTATATACCAGACCCTCCTCCTTCAGCTATTTGATGTAACCCAAGTCCCTCCCTGAGTCTTAGATTAAGTATCATAAGCCTGGTTTTTAGGCCATAGCACAGCATCAATGAAAAGAGATTTAATTCCACAATCTAAGCACTTAATTCAGTAATCCATTGTTTGTTTGTTTGTTTATTAGTGTGGAGTTCTCGTATTGAAAATTGTCTCCTATGATTATAAATAGGATGTGATGACTCTTATGAGGAATGTATGAAAATGATGTACAATTTAATACAGATTTTATTCTTTCATACTTGAAATAAAATACATTCTGATAATTTTATGATCTTCATTAATTACCACTTAAAGGTGGAAAGTGCAAATTATGTGATGTAGGTATGGATTAGATAGAAACAGCTTTTTACTCATGGATGGAAGATAGACTTGCTTGTTTAGTTAGTTATGTATCATATTTCCTTATTCAGATACCATTAGATTATAAAATACACCATCTGTTTAATAACCAAGCTCTTCAGGAAAAAAGGAACACTATTATAGTGATTATAAAATACATCGTGATTAGAAATGTTACAATGTGAAGATGTATATCTTAGAATTGAGGAAATACGGTAATTTTATTGCCAGTGAGGAACATAGTGTTTCCCTTTGGACCTTGCTAGATTTTTAATCTGTTATTAATGGGGAATTACATAGCCTGAAGCTACTGGACTTCAGGCTTTAATAAGCCAACAGTTATGAGCAACCCCAATGTGCAAATCAAAGGCGCAGTCTCCGTTCTTTATTATTCAATCATGGGGGCACAGTGTGAGGAGGGAGAATAAATTGAAATTGTATATTCACAGAAAACACAAACACATACATGATCAGCATCATTGATAAGAAATATACATTAAATGCTGAATATGGTGTGTCCCATGAATTGGAGATAAATTACGTGCTAATTTCTTTTTCTTTTTTTTTTTTACATTAAGCACAATACAGCAATTTATAAAGATGCTTAAAATGAATACAAAGGGAAATAAAGATCACAGAATTACACATTGTACAGCAGTGTGTCACATATAAGGTGGTGTAAATGAATACACCAGGATGGTGTTTAACTAAAGATAAAATGGCACCCATTGATTTGCTGCTTCTATACAACCCGCTTTCATACAGATTGAAAGGGTGTCAATATTAGTAGTTGCAAAGTCAGTTCTTGCATGTGATTTTAGCTTTAAAGGTTTCAGAAAACACATCTGCAATATCAATTTTCTTTTTTGTCAACTGTAATGTCAAGGATATTCAGAACAAGAAAAATGCAATAATACAGGACAATCCAGATCTGTGCCTTATGTGACTGGCCTCTGCTGCAGGATTGTACAAGGTTATGTGCAAAAACAAAGTCTGTCCAAAAGTCCACACTCTTGCAGTTTTAGGCTTCAGTTTGATTATCTAGATACAATGTTTATTACGCAGCAAGGGCAGCATTAAAAGAAGAAACACATTTATGATGGGTGAGCAATAACAGTATCATAAGCATCACTTGACTAGGAGGTCTGAAAGACTGTAGCTAAATTTTTTTTTTTTGCGGTACGCGGGCCTCTGACTGCTGTGGCCTCTCCCGCTGCGGAGCACAGGCTCCGGACGCTCAGGCTCAGCGGCCTTGGCTCATGGGCCCAGCCGCTTCACGGCATGTGGGATCTTCCCGGACCGGGGCATGAACCCGTGTCCCCTGCATCGGCAGGCGGACTCTCAACCACTGCGCCACCAGGGAAGCCCTGTAGCTAAATTCTTGATTCAGTAGAAAGTCATGAGGTTAGAGTGGGACTAAAAGAGAACAGTATTTTAAATTTGTGGCTTGTAGAACACACAGGCAAGTGAGTAGTGCAGCCAACCAGTTTTAATTTCGAAAAGAGCTGAATAGGAACGTAGAGTATCTTGAATGAAGATTGAAACTATTTTGATCACCTGTTTGTAGCTGAAGAGTAATGAATAATGCCTTGTTGTTAAGGCTGACCTGTCTCAGATCTTCTGTGGGGACCGGAGGGGAAGGAGTCCTGGCTGGGAGGTGGAGACGTGGGTCCCTGTCACATCTTTATTGGCTAGACGAGGTGAGAACCTGGGAAAGTTATTGTATTTTTAGCCTCCTCATTTGTTTTTCCCCACATCACACTTTAAAAATATATATATATATATTTATTTATTCAGCTGCGATGGGTCTTAGTTGCGGCACGTGGGCTCTCGGTTTTAGTGTGCGGGCTTCTCTCTCGTTGTGGCACGTGGACTTAGTTGCCCCGCAGCATGTGGGTTCTTAGTTCCCCGGACAGAGATTGAACCCTGCATTGGACGGTGGATTCTTAACCACTGGACCACCAGAGAAGTCCCCGCATCACACTTTTTTTAAGGGATCAGATTAGATCTATAAAGGTACTCCACAAACATTGGATATTAATAAGCAGGTTGATACAACGCTATCTGGATGTGAAAAGGTGAGAGTTTTGGGTACTCTAGAGCTGCACTGTCCAATATGGTAGCCACATATGGTTATTAATCACTTGAAAGTTGGTTGGTCCAAACTTAGATGTGTTGAGGTGTAAAAGATGTACTAGATTTCATAAGCTGTGTATGAAAGAGTATCTAATTAATAGTTTTCTGTTGATACATGTTACAAGGATAATATTTTTGATGTATTAGGTTAAATCACTTAATTTTTTTTTTTTCACTTTTTAAAGTGTAGCTGTTAGAAAATTTAGAATTACATAAGTAGCTTTCTAAAAAAATATATGAAAGGCTTGTAATGAAAACGTTTGGCCACCAGGGTGCGCTGTGCACCTTCCAGCTCTGCCTTTTGAGGTTGTGCGGGTCAGGGAGGAGGAGGCACTTTTTCAGCGGAGTCTGAGTAGCCGCCTAAAGTTGTGTGTTTCTCCTGTCAGTAGAGCTAGGCCTACAGTTTAAAGTCGTCTTAGTTTTAGCTACTTCTATTGAATTAGAAAAAAATTTAAATCAGGTTTATTGAGGAATAATTTACATAAAATAAAACACTTATTTTAAGTGTCCAGTTTGATGAGTTTTGACAAATAGGTAGACCCATGTAACCACCACTGTAATCAAAATACAGAACCATTTCTATTAGGCCAAAAAGTCCACCCATACTCCTTTGCAGTCAATCACTTTCCCTCCCACTGGTCTGCTTTCTGTCACAGATTAGAGCTGTTTTTCCCTAGAATCTCAAACAAATGGAATCATATAGTATGACTCTTCTGTGTCTGGTTTCTTTCACTTAGCGTAATGTTTTGAGATTCATCTATATTTTGATACCAATAGTTAGCTCCTGTTTGTTGCTGAGTTATTTCATTGTATGGATAAGCCACAGTGTGTTTATCCATTCACCTCTTGTTAGACAATCGAGCAACTTTTAGTTTTTGGCTATTATGAATAAAGCTGCTCGGAACATTCATGTGTAAGTCTTTGTGTGAACGTATGTTTTTAATTCTCAGGGGTAAATGCTGAGGAATGGAATAGCTAGGTTGTGTGGTAAGTGTATTTTCAACTTGAGAAACTGCCAAAATGTTTTCCAAAGTGGTTGTACTATTTCACATTCCCGCCATCGGTATATGAGAGCACCAGTTGCTCTACATCCTTGCCAGTACTTGGTAAAAATTTTTTTGCTATTCTGGTGAGTTGTGTGTAGTGGTTTCTCTTTGTGATTTTACTATTTTTTGATGATTAATTTTTTTAAAAATCCATTTTATTGAGATATAACTTATACACAGAAAATTTTTAATTGTACAGTTTGCTGAGATTTGAAAAATATATACACACAACCATTACAGTCAGGATACATTTCATTACCCTAGAAAGTTCCATCCTGCCCCTTTGCAGTTAATTCCCCACCCTCTCTGGCCCTAAACAGTCATTGATCTGCTTTCTGTGGCTGCAGGTAGTTTGCCTTTTCTAGAATTTCATTTGACTGGAATCCTACAGTATGTACTCTTTTGTATCTGGCCTGTTTTGCTCAGCAGTTGAGATATATCTATGTAGTTGCATGTGTCAGTACTTGCTTTTTATTTCTGATTAGAATTTCATTAAATGCATATAGCATAATTTTTCTTTTTAATCTGTTTACCTGTTGACAGATATTTGGGTTGTTTCCAGTTTAGGGTTATTATGGATAAAACTGCTATGAACACTTTTTTATCAATCTATCTATCTGTACACACACACACACACACACACACACATGTTTTTGGGTGGACATATGTTTTTGTTTCTCATAGGTAACCACATAAGAGTGGAATTGATAGCTTATATGGTAAATATGTTTATTATAAGAAACTAGCAAACTGTTTTCTATGGTTGTACCATTTTACATTTCTATCAGCAATGTATGAAAGTTCTAATTGTTCCAGATCCTTGTCAACAATTAGTATTGTCAGTCTTTTGAATTTTATCTATTCTAATGTGTGTGTACTAGTAGTTCATTCTGATTTTAATTAGTATTTCCCTTTTGACTACTGTTGTTGAGGATCTTTTTATGTGCTTACTGCCCATTCTTTTGTGAAATGTCTGTACAAATCTTTTGTCCATTTTTATATTGGGTTGTTTATCTTCCTTTTCTTAAGTTGTAATTCCATATTCTGATTACAAGCCTTTTTTTAGATATTTGTTTTGTGAATATGTTCTCTGAGCCTGTAGCTTGGCTTTTCATTTTCTTAACAGTGTTTTCAAAGAGCAGAAGTTTTAATTTGCTGAAGTCCAGTTCATTAAGTTTTTCTTTGATGGTTCGAGTTTTTTGTGTCCTAATTAAGGACTGTCTGCCTACCCCAAAGTGGCAAAGCTTTTTTCCTATGATTTTTTTCCTAGAAGTTTTTTAGTGTTAGCTTCTACAGTAAGGTCTGTGATTAATTTTGATTTAATTTTTTGGTATGGTGTGAGATCAGGACGGAGGGTCATTTTTTCCCAAATGAATATACATCTAACATCATTTATTGAAAAAACTTCATTTGTTTGACTCACCTAGACACCTTTGAAAATCAATTGACCATATAACATGGGTCTAAAATTTTGGACTTTATTATATTCCTTTCATCTATGTGTCTGTCTTCATGCTAGTACAACACTGTCTTACTGTCTTAGCTTTGTAGTAATTCTGAAACCAAGTACTCTACCAAGTTCTCTAAGTCTTCAGGTTTTATTCCTTTCTCAAATTGTTTTGCCTCTTCTAAATCCTATTGAGAAACAGAGTTGGCAGTTGATGTTTTAGATTATAATTTAGAATCAGAGTAGAAAGATGTGGTTTTGAATCCTGATGTGTTAGAGGGGCCTTTGCCTACTAGGCTTAATCAACAATAGCAGTCATTCCCTGTTATTGATGTTGTCAGTGCATCCTGAGGTATTGATGCATGTCCTCCATTTCTGCCCAGTAAATTGTCCCCAAATATGTGTTTCACAGGAAGCAGCCTATTGACCACATATAGACATTGTAAAATCTTAAACAAAAAGATGTTATCCCCCCAGCAATCTGTTGTGTGTAGTCTGTTGAATGAATCAGAATTAATTTTTGTTCTAAATAGTTTCTTTTGTATTCCACCAGAATATTGAGCTCAATGATGATACTGTTCTAAATGAGATAAAGTTAGCAGATTGTGAACAGTTTCAGATGCCTGACCTGTGTGCTGAAGAGCTTGCTGTTATCCTTGGAATCTGGTGAGTTAATGACTTACTTGGCTACCTTGAACTTCTAGCATATTGGTTCTCTTGTGTTAGGGAAATCTTTGTTCAAGCAGGTCCCCAGAGGTGTGGATGAATAGAGAATCTTGTCATGGCTTATGAAGATGAAGAATAGTTGGGCAACCAATTAGAGGGTTAGAGATGAGGAATCTCAGGAATCTCCTGTAAGTTGCTATACTTATCCTTCTCTTTTCTTCATAAACAAAATTTCTTTGGTTAACCTTGGCTAGGACTAACTCTTAATGAAGTATTTAGGATAGGTGACTGTTTTGACCTTTGAGGATATTTACGTTCAGAGTATGGAATTGTTTTTTATTTTATTTTATTTTTTAAAGATTTTTTGATGTGGACCATTTTTTAAAGTCTTTATCAAATTTGTTACAATATTGCTTCTGTTTTATGTTTTGTTTTTTTGGCCCCGAGGCATGTGGGATCTTAGCTTCCCGAACAGCGATCAAACCCGCACCCCCTGCATTGGAAGGTGAAGTCTTAACCACTAGACCTCTAGGGTAGTCCCTAGAATTTTTTTTTTAATACAAGAGAACCTTATGTGTGGTAGAAATAGTTTTTCATTGTATTTTATTTTTCTATTTTGAAATAATTTCAAATTTGGAAAAAAGTTGCAAGGGCAAGGCATTGGAAATAACTTTTTTGAGAATAATTTTCCGACATGATATTCTGTCACCCCTGAATACTTTAGTGTGTGTTTTCAACAAACAAGGGAGCTTTTGTGCATAGCCATAATACAGCTATCAAAATCAGGAAATTAACATTCATACTTTACTATCTCTTCCTACTGAGACCCCATTCAAGTTTTGCCAGTTGTCCCAATAATCTCATTTATAGCACAGGATCCAGTCTAGAACATATGTGTTACATTTAGTTGTCATGTCTCTTTAGTTTCTATCAATCTGGACTAGTTCTTCATTTTTGCTTGACTTTCATGATCTTGAGACCTGAAATTTATAAGCCAGTTATTCTGTAGGCTTACTCTCAGTTTGAATTTGTCTGATTTAAAAAAAAAAAAAGGATTAGTTTCACATTTTGTATCATTATCAGGGGTATCAGAAAATGGAGGTTTTGTGGTTCTTATTGCAACCCAGCAGGTAGAAAACAATTTTGATTTGTTCCTCTACTGGCCATGTTAAGTTTGATCATATGATTAAAGTGGGGTCTGCCAGGCTTCTCCAATGTAAAGTTACTCTTTTCTAACTTTTGTTATTAACATGGTCTTTTAGACTATATAAATATCCCGCTTCTCATCTGGAGATTTAGTAATGTTCAAAATAGGATATTTCACAAAGTTATAATATTGAGACTGGTTAAATTAGTAATAGGCAATTTAATAAGGGGAGCATTTATAAAAAATTTGTGTTTTAGCTCAGTAGAACTTATCTTTCTGTGTTCACCTCATAGCATTTTATCTCCTTTACACTAACAGTAGGTTTTCATTTATACAAAAGTTAAATTCAGTTCTACAGTCCCCTTTTGTTTGATTAAAAAGAATGATTAAAAAGAATCACACATGCAGAGTTCTGTTTCTAATCCAAATCAGTTATCTTATCACATCTTTTCATTCCAGTGACAGAATTTATGCTTACTGCCAAAGAATTATTTGTTCAATTCATAATGATACTTAGTATATAAATAATATAAACAACAATCATTTACAAGCAATGTTATGTGCTAGGAATTATACCATGTACTTTCACACTATCCCTCATTAATGTTCTAACAGTCCTAGAGGTTGTTGTTTTTCTCCATTTTTCAGATGGGAAATCAGGGTTCAAATGGCAAAATGACTCACTCAGAATTACAGGACAGCATTTAGGGCTTGAGTCCAGGTTTTACGGACCCAAATTCTTAGTTTTCCTTTATGCTATTTCTTAAAAGATTGTTTTGGCAAACTCATAATTGTCAACTCAACAGGAAACTAAATCAAACCAAATATATATATTCCCAGACTTCTCTCAGTTGTGCTTTAGCTTTATTGAGTTAGACTTCACAGTTGATAGAGGACTGAAAAACCAAGAAAATGCTTGTCTTCAAATACTTTTTTTCCCCCAAATATCATCTTGGTAGAATCTCAATATATAGAACAATTGAAAAGTGCTGAATGAATTTCATGGGCAATTTAAATCTTCATTGTTTGGTAGAAACTGTTTGATTATATTCTGAATCTTGGGGCATCTGATGCACTTTATAAACCCCTGGGTTGGGACATCCGTGAATTGATGATTTGCATGTCGGGGTCGTGATTTTATTATGCTGTCTGATCTCTGCGTAACCTCCGTGGCCATTAACCCCTGTGAAGAGGTGACTTGGACATTGTGGTGGGCTGGGTTCTTTGGAAAGGGGGAAATGCATATAGATGATGGATTGACCAAACTGGGACTAGCTTCATGCTCCTTTCCTTCAATTCCTTCGCTTCACTGGCCTCCTGCTTGAATTTGATTTTACCTGGAGGCCACGTGTCTCATACATCAATGTACCTGATTGCTTTTATGTAAAGTAACTGTGGGAGAAATTCCTTAAAATACAGCAGTCCTTCAGTAATTCAGACAACTGGAGTGAGAAGGGTAATTGCTTTTGAATTAATAATCTGATTTTCAGATATGCAGAATAATGTATTCTAAGCCTAAGTTAGTAAGTTACGGTGAAGAGTGGTGGCCTGATTCAGTTACTGTATCATAATTACTTGTAATGAGCCTGTAGCATTTCAACTTTATCTATATACTTTATGCAGTGAAGTTAGGATTGGAATTTTGTATGTGAGGGATGAATGTTCATCCATTTTGGTTGAGGTTCTTATTTTAGAATGACTTTTGTTTCTGTTCACTTATCAGAGTCATAGTATTAGAACCGAAAGAACCTTACGGTTTATTTGGATCATCTTGCCAACTGATACATAATTCCTTTGTGCAATCAAACTAGAAGTGTCTAAGTATGTGTATGTGTATTGTGTGTGTGTATGTTTTCAAATGAGGTAAATTTGAGACATAACATTATATTAATTTCAGGTGTACAACATAAAATGTTTCTATAATTCCCTCCATTCATTTTTTTTACCAACAATATGTTCATTTAACAATTATTATGTAAACATTTTATGCTCATTATAAAATCCTCCAACAGTGTTGAAAATTATGAGGAAGTGGTACTATTTTGTGAGGTGGTATTTTTCTTTTCATTCTTAGTACAAGTAATATTTGCATACAAAATAACTTACGTAATAAATATAATAAATATATAATATTTATTAAAATATAATATTATATTTATTATATTAAAATATAATAAACTGAACCCACCACCCAACTTAAGAACTAGAAGATTGCAAATACCACTTGCTCAGTCTGTGTGCTTCTTTCCCATCTCATCTTCCTGCCTCTCTTGAAAAGGTAATCACTGTCCTGAATTTTGTCTTTGTCATTTTCTTGCCTTTTCAAAAAATATATTTATTCACATCTTTTATACCTCTAAGTCATTTGCTTCATTTTGTTTGTTTTTGAGCTTTATACAAGTTCTAGCGTACTATGTGTAGTCTTCTGTGATTTGCTGTTTTCTCTCACTGGTGTCTTCCTATGACTCCTCCATGTTGTTATACATAGCTGAAGTCGACTTTGCCAGATAACATTCCATTGGGTGAATATTTTACAATTTATTGGTTTCTCTTTTGGACATCTGTATTGTTAACAGATTTTTCCTATTACACACAATATTACTATGGATATTCGTGTGTATGATTCCTGGTACACCTGTTGAAGAATTTCTCTGAGCTCTATACCTAGGCTGGAATTACTGAGTTTAGGATATATGAATGTTCACTTTACAAGATAGTGCTAAGTTGTTTTCCAAAATTATCCAATCAAATCATACTTGGGTCAGCAGGATCTAAGAATTCCCATTGTTCTGCCTCTTTGACAACTTCTGAATTTTTGCCTGTCTCATGGTGATACTAAATTTCTTTTTGTATGAGTTTGATAAATAGGAGTTGTTGCTATATTAATTCTTTCATTTTCTTTGTGAAGTGACACAGATTGGATTTCATTTTTTTGTTATAAAAGAAATTGTGTTGATATTTTGTACACCAACCACATTTCATTTCTCAGCATTTTATTACTCTTTGTACTTACCTTTGGCACACTTATCTCTACATTTCTATATAATGCAGTAATAGTAAAATATGTGCTTTCAAATATGTAAATATAGTTTACTTGCCTTTTAAAAATTATATTTCATTCATTATGACATGCATTCTGGAATTAATTTGCTTTTTTTTTTTCAATGTAAAGCACAAATCTCCAAAAGAATAACCCAGTGCATACGTTAACTGAAGAGGAGCTGCTGGCATTTACATCAGTGAGTAATGTCTTTTTCCTTTCCATTTCTTTTTTTTTTTCCTTATAAATTATTTTGCCTCTGGTATATTCTTGCCTCAGATTGCTCATGATGAAACACTGCCACTTAAGGAAATTGAGGGGGAAAAAAGCTTATCATTTTAGTTTCCAAGCTGCATATATCTTGCTGCTGATTTAGACATAGGCATTTTTCTTTGCACTTGCTTAGATTTGAGGGCGGTGACCAAATATTTCTTGTCCTTTGTTTGATCCCAGGGCCTAGTCCAGTATCTCACACATAATAGGTGCTCAATAAATACTTGTTGAATGAATAAATGAAGTGACAGAGCAAGAGTCTGAACCTTTACTCCAAAGCCAGTATAGTGTGCAACTCTTCCGTCTCAGATTGAAGGTGATGCGACACGGACGTGATGAGAAAGAGGACTTCAGAGAGCGAGGAGGAGAGCCAGCAGAGGGAATGGGTTTTGGAGGCTGAGGCAGGAGGCAGTGTCAAGAGCCAGGGGTACTTGTCAGCGTTCAGCAGTGGAGAGCAGTCTGGAGGAAAGGCTGAGGCTTTGATGTTTTGCGTTGCTTATCTCTATGACAGTTTCAGTGGAGTAGCTGGGTAGTCATCTTACTACAGAGAATTAAGTAGGGAATGGGGTGTAAGAAAATAAAGTTGATAGATGAAGACCACAGTTAGAGAAGAATGGCAGTGAAAAGGAAAGATAGAGTAATAGATGTTTGAGGATTCATGATCAAAGAAGGCTTTTCTACAAGAGGAAAGTCAGGGCAAGAGGTCAGTCAGTATCTGTTTAGCTTTATGGATAAGAAGATACACACGTCTTTAACGAACACAAGTTGCTTAAGATACATCATTTTTTCAAAGGCATTTTTATTATCAGTTAGGGATCAAGTTAGAATTCTGGTGTTTTCTTCCTTTGTTATTTTTCAGATAAGGCAAAAATAAAGCCCTTTTATCTGGTAGAAAGGAAAGCTAGCTTACTTTGTAAGCTGTAAAATAAATTTTGCAAGTTACTATTTTCTACATACAGTTTTGGAACTGGTTGGATGTTAATCTTCTGAGTCCTCTGGGTGCCTGTTTTATTTTCTCACTTAAGTATTCTTAGAAATCTGCTGTTTTTCATTATAGCATATGTGTGTTTAGGTAACTGTAGAATATCCCTAATTAGTCATTACATATGCTATAGGGAATTTGACAAGTAAAGTGTTAAACATTTTTTAAAAGATATATTTTAAAAATTGTTACGTACCTCCCATTTATTCATTCAGCTAATATCGACTGAATACTTAATGTCTACCAGGCATTGTGCTGGTTATTGGAGATACAGCAGTAAACAGTCTTTTCCCTCTTGCAGTTTACATCAGTTTACACTCTTGTGAGGGAAATAACACAGTAGACAAAAGAAGAAATAGACATTTAATAGAAGTGCTCAGTGTAAATATAAACCAGTATAAGGGGATAAGAATGAGTTGGGGGTGGCTGTTTTAGACAAGAAGGTGGGGGAAGAGCTCAGTGGGAAGGTGATGTTGAACATGGGTCTTCCTGATGTGAGGCACAGGAAAGGACACGGAGGGTCTGGAATGATGGGGAGCTTGAGTCAGTATAGGGAAGTACAGAGCTGGATGGGGACAGTCACCTCGTATCTAGATGATAAATGATGACCAGGATGCTTGTGTTTCTTCTGATGACTGAGCTAAACAGGATGCAGCGTATGATAGGAAGTGTTCCCGCTGTCCTCTCATGGGGACAGTGGTCAGCAGTAACGCCTTCTTGGGATTGGCTTCATAAGCAGATTATTGTGGAATATAGATTATCTACAGTTATCCTGAAATGACATTAAAACACTCTGTTTACATTCAAGCAGTTAACTTTTTTTTTAAGTGTTTTTTGTGGGTGGGGTGTATTCTTTTCTTTAACCTTTTCTTATTTCTTTTCTGATTCTTTTCTCTTTCTCTCTTTCTTTCTTTCTTCTTTTCCTGTTCTTGTTCCTCTATACAGTGAGGTACTTCTGAAGTCATTAACTCTGGTAACCTGTGATGGTAGGTAACTCATCCCTCCTAACTTGCAGTGAAGGTCGTAAACTCAGGTTTCATACTTTCCCCCCAGGGCTTTATAATACATAATTTCTCTGCTCTCCTCCTCCAGCTCTCTTCCAAGTCAGCACTGACCTGAGGACTGATCGCTCTTTTGAGGGAAGCTGTTCAGTGACAGTGCTTTATAGTGCCAGGCCTAACTCTTTTAAAGAGATGAGTTTGTTAATGCCAAGTAAATGTTTAATTGGTAAGAAGTAAGGCAAGGAACTTATAGTGAGGAGGGCTTTGAGGAGCCCCAAGCATACTTTGGGCTGTGCACCACCCATTCCATTTCTTATCCCAAAGGAAGCATATGGAATACACCAGAAAAACCCAAATCAGCTCTTCCTTTTGTCATTCAGTCCTTCCTCTTATCCCTTCTTTGTGCATGATTCTGAAGTGGGTAATAAGGTGAGGTAGAAGTAGCCCCTGGTTTCAATGAAGAATTTCACTAAAATTTATATCCTATATAACTGTATGTCCTGTACATAAATATCCTTTATTTATATCCTATATAACTCCAGAGGAGTGTTTGAGGCAAGAGGGACCACTTTTAAGTGCTACCTTGCTTCTGAACTCCCTTTTAACAAGGATTGTATTTGGGCTTACAGTATTGTAATTATTTATGTGTATGTCTTATCTTCCCCATAAGACTATAAACTTCCAGTTTTAGGCACTGGTCTCTGTTCTTCTCTGGGTCTTCTACAAGGCCTACTGTAATGCTTCAATGCTTTCTTCACAGTTGTTGCTCAAGAAAAGTATGCAAAATGTGGGAATGAATGAAGTACACTAGAACCAGAAACAGGATTTATTTCTGTCCTGCAGCAAGGTGCTGCATTGCTCCACTTAGTTCCATAACATGGGTAGTACTACCACCCAGTGTACTACCTAGTGTATCCTTAGGATAACCACTTATTTCATCTTCCTCTTCAGTAAAATGAGGGAAGGAGTGATGTGTCCCTCCCTCGGCGCTGAAAACTTGTTTTGAGGATCAAATTACAAAATGTATGTGAAAATACTTCAGAGTGGGTAGATAGAGCCTGGTGCCCCCATAGCATTCAGGAATGAGTCAGCTTATCTGGTTGCTGGTTTGTAGGAGCGTGCTACTGTTTTCAAGGAATAGGACTTCCTAAGTGGATCAGGCCAGTTTGGAATTGGCTGTAGATGTGGAAGAGAAGGGAGTAGAGGAGGAAAGAAGCAGCATCCTCTTCCTTCCTGAGCATACGTTTCCATGCTCTGGCTGTGGCATGGTGGCTGGGGTCTGGAGTTGTGAACTCTTTTTTTTTTTTTTTTTTTTTTTTTGTGGTACACGGGCCTCTCACTGTTGTGGCCTCTCCCATTGCGGAGCACAGGCTCAGCGGCCATGGCTCACGGGCCCAGTCGCTCCGCGGTACGTGGGATCTTCCCGGATCGGGGCACGAACCCATGTTCTCTGCATTGGCAGGTGGATTCTCAACCACTGCGCCACCAGGGAAGCCCCGTGGAGTTGTGACCTCTTGAGGCTGTGAGATGTCTTCCTCTGTTGATAGAAGAGCAAGTCCCGTAGAAATCTCAGTCCCCTACCAGAGTATTGTGAGCACTTGGAGGGACAGGAATCACAATTATTGAACATTTGATATATACTTACTGAACAAATGAATGGCTGATTGGTCCTGAATTTTGTTCAGTTTTCATGTGCTATCCTAAAGTTTACTAAAATAATGGTGAAATCTCTTTTTTGGAAGAATTTTTGCCAGTGTTTCCAGGTTGGTGTAGCATGTTGAAATATATGTGAGATATGTTAGGAAAAAGTTTTAATTCAGCAATGGCAGAAGATTTTCCCAAGAAGAATACTTTACCTTTTTAACATTGTTATTATGTAATGCTTTTCCTGAGATATTCTTTCCTCACATTTCAGGAAAACTGAATGAGTCATAGTAAAAATAACCCACATTGTTCTAGAGAGCCATTTATGTTGTATTGGCTTGATAATTTAAAATTAGCTGTGTTGTCTACGTCATTTCCTTTCAGATGAGCCAAGTCAGTGACATTCAGTAATGCCTTTAATTTCCTTTCATTGTTGAAAATGGGAACAATTTAGTTAATTCATACAGGTGTTTCAGTTTTCATTGGCAAAAGTTCTGCTTAAGTGTGAATTGGTACTGGCAGCCTGCCTTCTGACTGTCTGCCTGAAGCCCCAAGGTCTCTGCAAATGAAAAATGGAAAAAGACCTTTGAAAGTTACACATTATATTGTATGTATTTTCTCTTTCTGCTATTAATTTTAAGGCTATTGAATAAATACTTAACTATGGAATTAAAATAGTTCGCTAACCATTTTTGAAGAGAAAAGTGATACCTTTTCTTCTTCTAGGGCATACTTATTTCTTAATTTTAATTTTTTAAGATAGGCAGTATAACTGTGAGATAGTCATGATACTTCTGATAGTTTGTCCTCGCATTACATGTTGACATGTCTGTATTAAGCAGGATAACCCAGGATTTTGATTTTCTTTCTGGTTTGAATACTTGTCTCCCCAGATGTTACTCATTCATTTTAATTTAACAGGCATTCAGATCATGAGCCTTGTAGCTATATCTGGGTCATAACTTGGTAACTTTTAAAGAAGCAGGAGATGGGTATGTTTTGTTTCAGTTTGTGGGTTAACTGTTATTAAACAGAGGCTTAAAAATATTTTTTTTGATTGGAGTTGAACTAGGTTACTTGTATATATCTTACTTCAAGAATAGACAGAGAAAGAATAATGAGTAATAATAGGATTTGTGGGATCTTACATGTCTCTTTTCTTACCATCTCTACTTTGGTAACTGCTAGATTTCTTTCTTCACAGTTAACCATGACTTAAGGTTAATGCTTATTTGTGGGTTTATTTCTAGCCATGTTGGAGTAACTGGTACTGCATTTGATCTCTCATTGTAAACAACTACAAATCTGGGGCAAAATAAATATATGAAACAGAAGTATATAAAAAGGATAGTAAGTTATGACCAAATAGTGTTTATCTCAGGAATGCAAAATTGGTTTAACATTAAACAGTCATTGCAATTCATCTTATTAATGTAGTAAGGAGAAAAGCTGAATGATTATCTCATTATATTTATTTATTTTAGCATTTGAAAAAATTCAACACCCTTTCATTGTAAAAACTTAGTAAACTATGAATGGAAGAGAATATCAACCTGATAAAGGGTATCTATGAAAAATCAGAGTTAAAATCATTATTAATAAAAAACTAGTTTTTCCTTTAAGATCAGGAAAGTGGCACTTCTTTTCTTCATTGAACTGGAAATCCCAGCTAGTGCAATAAGACATTAAGAAGATATAAGGGTTAAAGACCTAAATGTAAGGCCAGACATTATCAAACTCTTAGAGGAAAACATAGGCAGAACACTCTATGACATAAATCACAGCAAGATCCTTTTTGACCCACCTCCTAGAGAAATGGAAATAAAAACAAAAATAAACAAATGGGACCTAATGAAACTTAAAAGCTTTTTGCACAGCAAAGGATACCATAAACAAGACCAAAAGACAACCCTCAGAATGGGAGAAAATATTTGCAAATGAAGCAACTTACAAAGGATTAATCTCCAAAATTTATAAGCAACTCATGCAGCTCAATAACAAAAAAACCAACAACCCAATCCAAAAATGGGCAGAAGACCTAAATAGACATTTCTCCAAAGAAGATATACAGATTGCCAACAAACACATGAAAGAATGTGCAACATCATTAATCATTAGAGAAATACAAATCAAAACTACAATGAGATATTATCTCACACCACTCAGATTGACCATCATCAAAAAATCTAGAAATAATGAATGCTGGAGAGGGTGTGGAGAAAAGGGAACCCTCTTGCACTGTTGGTGGGAATGTAAATTGATACAGCCACTATGGAGAACAGTATGGAGGTTCCTTAAAAAACTAAAAATAGAACTACCATACGCCCCAGCTATCCCACTACTGGGCATATACCCTGAGAAAACCATAATTCAAAAAGAGTCATGTACCACAATGTTCACTGCAGCTCTATTTACAATAGCCAGGGCATGGAAGCAACCTAAATCTCCGTCAACAGGTGAATGGATAAAGAAGATGTGGCACATATATTCAATGGAATATTACTCAGCCATAAAAAGAAATGAAACTGAGTTATTTGTAGTGAGGTGGATGGTCCTGGAGTCTGTCATACAGAGTGAAGTAAGTCAGAAGGAGAAAATCAAATACTGTATGCTAACACATATATATGGACTCTAGAAAAAAAAAAAAACTGTTGTGAAGAGCCTAGGGGTAGGACGGGGATAAAACAGAGACCTACTAGAGCATGGACTTGAGGATATGGGGAGGGGGAAGGGTAAGCTGTAACGAAGTGAGAGAGTGGCATGGACATATATACACTACCAAACGTAGGGTGGATAGCTAGTGGGAAGCAGCCACATGGCACAGGGAGATCAGCTAAGTGGTTTGTGACCACCTAGAGGGGTGGGATAGGGAGGGGGGGAGGGAGGGAGATGCAAGAGGGAAGAGATATGGGAACATATGTATATGTATAACTGATTCACTTTGTTGTTAAGCAGAAACTACTAACACACCATTGTAAAGCAATTATACTCCAATAAAGATGTTAAAAAAAAAGAAAAGAAGATACAAAGGGAGTGCAGATTGGAAAGGAAGATATAAGATTATCGTTTTGCATAGACAGCACAATTCTTTACATAGGGAAACTCTATAAAGAATAGACATGAAAGGTACTGGAACTAATAAGCAAGGCCTGAGAATACAAGGTCAATATAAAAAAGTCAGTTATGTTTATATATACTAACAGTGAATAATTGGGAAAGTAATTTAAAAACTACTTACAATAGCATAAAAACACCAAATGTTTAGTGATGTATTTGACTAAAGTGTAAGACCCGTACACTGAAAATGACATATATTGCTTTAAGAAATTGAAGATCTGAATAAATGGAGAGACTTACCATGTTCATGGATTGGAAGGCTTAATATTGTTGAGTTGACATTCTCCCAAAATTGAGTTATAATTTAAATCCAATAGCAATCGGAATCCAGGAGAACCCCCTTCTTTTTTTTTTTTGCAGAAATTGACAAGATGATTCTAAAATTTATTTGGAATACTGTTGCTTCTGTGATGGCCAAGTAAGCTCTTTGGACCCATCTGTCTGCAGATAAATATTACAAACTATGGACAAAATACAAAAAAACAAACAAAATAAACTACCTGATGACATTAGGTTATATGAATGACCATTAAGAGAATGAAAGATTGTTAATATCACTAGTCATTGGGAAAATGCAAATTAAAACCACAACAATATACCACTGTACACTACTTAAAAGGTATATTACCTTACAGAGTAGTTGGAATTCTCACACATTGTAAATGTAATGTGACATAAAATGGCACAACCACTTTGGAACACAGTTTGGCATTTTCTCATACAGTTAATCATCAATTCCACCTCTAGGTATTTGTCTATGTGAAATGTGGCTCCACAAAGACTTACACAAATGTTCATAGCTGTTTAATCCATAATAGCTTAAACCTGGAAACAGTGCAAATGTCCATCAACAAGTAAATGATAAATTGCAGTATATCCATCTAAAGAAATAATACTCAGCAATAAAAGGAAATGAAGTATTGATACATGCAAAAATATGGATGAAATCTGAAAAACATGATTTTGAGTTAAAGAAGCCAGATTGTATGATTCCATTTCATTAGAGTTCTAGAATAGGCAAAACTAAATCATAATCACAGAAAATAAATCACAGATTGATTGCAAAGAGGTGCAAGGAAACAAGGGAATTTTTGTGGCTGATAGAAATTTTGTATATATTGTTTGTGGTGTATACATTTGTCAAAATCAAACACTATACTATATATGGGTTTATTTTATTGTATCTATCATATACTTCAGTAAAGTCACTAAGAATAACTAAAAGGGAAAATGCTTGTATGTTATTTAGAGCTGTAATATTTAAGATGGATTAGTTTGTCAAAGTAGCTTTTGGTTTCTGTGTAGATTAGTCCTTATCATCAATTTCTGAAGTACAACAGAAATACTCAACCTACCTAAAGTGTTAAATGGAAAGAATGTAGAAGGAGAAGAACGAATTCCCAATGGGAAATTGCTCAGTGTTCACATTCAGTATGAAGCTTACTTCTTTTTCAAGGCAAAATCAAACTAGTTTTACCCAAATATTTTTGTAAACTTGTGTTCAAAAGAAACCCTAAAATTGAGTGGATGGATATACTGTATAGACCTCCAGTTGGGGGTCCCTTTGACCCTTAGCATCCGACACAGGTTGTTGCTATTAAAATGTTTATTGAATTGAATTTTTTCCCTCTCATGATTGAGAGTCAACAGAAACAACAAACAGAAAGATAGTTAGGATGAATGTAAACCTTAGGAGTGCACAGGGCAGGAAACTTGTATATACAGTAAAATAAAGTGAGGTACTAATATATGATTTCAGGTAACTTCTTGTGTTAATGGACGTAAAAGTAGTTAATTAGTAGAATTTAATTATTTTAAATCTGTAAATGCCATCTTTAGTAGAATCTGTATTGGGCCTGCAGATCAAACTATTGGTTGTGTGGCAAAATGTTAACACTTGGGTGAAGGGTGTATGGGAATTCTCTGTATTATTCTCGAAACTTTTCTGAAGAAGAAAATAAATTTGAAAATAAAAAGTTGAAAGACCTCTGGCACAAAACTATATGGAAAATGAGCAAAGTCCATCATTGCCTCATTGCTAGATAACCATCCTTATTTTGGGTTGAAGATATACACAGGCTTTCTGGAGCATACTCAGGCTACCTTTAAACTTCGGTCGGTCTCCCTGTGTCTCTTACTGGGTTTCAACCTTGTCTTGCCCCATATTGTCTTTAGCAGCAAAGGAAATAGGGAGGAGCTACGAAACTTAAAGACGTGGCTTAAAATAAAAGGAAGAAGGGGAACACGTGGACCAGAGAGCAGAGGCTTTCACGGTGTTAAGACACTGCTAATCTCACAAGAGGTAGAAAAGGTGTCTAAGGAGTCTTCAGACCTGACTTAAACACATACATATGTGCATAGACACTCAGAGAAGTCAGCAGCTGGGGTCAGGGCCTGCAATGAGAGGCAGGGAGCCGAGGCCTCTGCAGGCAGCCATGAGGGATGGAGTTACCTGAAGTAGTAGCACTTTCAGAACTTTCCACTGAGCTAAGACTGAAGCAGGCAAGTCTGAAGTGATCGTGAATGCATGGTGCTGCTTGGCTGTGGCAGCAGAAACCAGTCTCTGTAGAGGAAAACATCTCCTAAACCCAAATTAAAAATTGAGCAGTGAGCTCATAATTAAAGACCAATAAACAGAAGAGAAGGCAAGCCACTGTGGTTGAGAGTCAACAAACAGCAGATTAAAGGATGAACTGCAGTTTTCTCATTCATAATGTATAACAGCTATGTGTGAAACGTTTAAAGAAATACAGGGTATAATCACAAAGATAACCTAGCAACTTACGTTAGTTATTAGATGTTCATGATTTGGGAGAGAAAATGTAGCTTCTAGAAATAACTTGAAATTAAAAAGCAGAATTTAAAAAAATGTAATCCGTGTTTATCCACATCAGAGAGATGTCCAAAAACACCAAGAAGTTGTGTATAACAGGTGTTCTAGAAATTCCAGTCTTAGAAGTACACCTAAGAAACTCGTGCATGTGCATCAGTGGATGTGTATAAGAATGTTTAATGATAGCAGTGTTTGTAATGGCAAACAAACTGTAAACAGCCTAAATGTTGACAGGAGAAGGGATAAATAAACTGTGATATCTTATATCACAAGTATGAAATATTATACAACAGTGAAGTGAAAATAAATGAACTATAGCTGTAAGTAACAACGTGGATGAGTTTTATAAAGGTAACAATAGGTTAAAAAACCAGTCCCAGGGACTTCCCTCGCAGTCCAGTGGTTGGGACTCAACGCTTCCCATGCAGGGGATGTGGGTTCGATCCCTTGTTGGATTCCCACATGCCACAAGGTACGACAAAAACAACAACAACAAAAAAACCAGTCCCAGATTCACAGGGCTTATATTATACTTTATAACTTATATAACTTACATTTTAGTTACCTTTATTCTTCTTTGTATATCAAATAATAAAAAAATCTGAAAAGCATTTTGGGCAAGAGCAAAATCATTTAAATGTTATTTGATAAACGATTTTAAGAAATAAACGACACTGACATCATTGTGTACATTTTACTTTTGAAGTGAATCTTACTGTTTATTAGGCTGGTGATAATGGAGAGCATTAATGTAAGGTAAAGGAAAAAACCTTAAGAAAGAAAAGCTCCTTAGTGGAGCTTCCAGTCCCCAGATAGGAGAAGTATATGGGGTTAATAGCTAAGATGATGATACGTTTGATATGGAGGAGTCTTACTCAAACTCAAGGCTTTGTGCTTCGGCTTTTGGCCATCATTGAAGCTAAAGGTGTTAGGCCTTTTGACATTATGAATTCACATGGTGTTAAGGGATGAAAAATCCAGTTCAAAAATAATTCGTATGCTTTAAATAGGTCTGCTTTTCATGACCATGTGAAAGGTGCATCTGGTACTGCTGATGAACTGGCATCTCCAGAATGCAGGAGATCTTTCTTTTTTGAGGCAACCAAATAACCATCAGCTTGATCTCTCTGGTGTCTGCTTTCTATGTGAAAATTGGCAGAGTGGAGAAAAGAACTTTGACCACGTTGTAATAGCAGGAGATCCAGAATCTCAGGATTTGCCAAGCATGCTGCTAGATACTGTGGAAGAAATAAAGGTATAAAACATAAGACTTGCCTTCATGGAATTTTTAATTTAGCCAAGATCAGATAAACTTAGGAAAATGTAATTAGCAGTACCAGGCAATTTAAACTACAAATTGATAGCACAGATAAATAAATCCCCTAACTGCTTAGAAAAGAAGAAAATATTGAGAACAGAGCAGTCAAAGAAGGCTTTGTTCACTAAGGGAGGATTAGAGGGGCCTTGAAAGACACATGGGATCTAGATGGAGTGATAACGTCAGCACAGGCAAGGAGATGGCCATGTGTGAGCTGTACTGGGTTCATTTGGCTGTGTTGCCAGGTTTGTTTAAGGCAGTAGTAAGACTTGGGGAAAAATAGCTTTGAGACAGATTTTAAATGGTCTAGAGAGCAAGGACAGGGCATTTGGACTGCTGTTCTACTGGGAATGATTTATAGACTACGTTTGGAATTTAAAGTTATTTGGTACTGATTTTAACAACGAATGCTCTTTTAAACAGTTCATTAAGAAGGGGGAATAGTTTTGTTTTTTTATAATATTTCTTTGTTCCTTACTTTTATAAGGTCAGCCTGACCTGGGTGGGCATTGTTTGATTTGCCTTTAGTGTAGCCAAACAATTATGCATCCACAGGAGAGCTCTGAGTTGCCTTGATTTATGTGTAGAAAAAGCAACTATGTGAAAGTTCCTTCATATTTAAAGGAGCAGACTGGCTGTCTGTCATGTAAAGGGTCCTAGTGACCTCTGGAAGAAGAGTATTTGAAATGTATAATGATAAGAATGAAAGGAAACTTGTTTTTAATGGAAACAACACTCCAGATCCTCTTTGATGGTGGTACATAATTTTGCTACTTATCTGGAAATGAGGGTAATGTTGCATATGGTGGGAAATTGTTAGGTAAGTAAAATCATGCCTTCTGTATAGTGTGTCATAATATTAAAATTTACTTTTTAATGTAAGTTAAAGTGGTGTTCACTGACTTTTTCAAGTAGTTACTGGCATTTCCTCAGATGTCATCAACAGATGATTACAGCTCCCTTTCTGGTCTGAGCCCAAGCATCAGCTCAGGTGGCATAATTTAGTGAGAAACTCCTACTGAGGCGTGCAGAGCTGTCTCCGTTTTGCTCTCAAGGTATCTTGTTACATTCCTTATCAACGGTTGCTGAAGTGGATTGATTCTTTAACTTATAAAATATTCTAACTATAAATAAAAGAGTTTATTTCAACTTTCACAACAACAGTAGAAATGTTAAAGTGTATATGAAAAATTATATACTTGTAGAAGCCTACTGACTCAGTGAGTAACCTTTCAGCAGTTCTGGTTAATGAGATTTGAGATATGAGAGAACTTTTCTTAAAAAGAGACACACAAATGTTACCACTTACTTTTAGGGGGTTATGGCCTCTGCCCTGGTATGTGAAAATGGTGGAAATTCCATTTTACATACAAGTATATAGTTGCAAATGGCACAGTGTTCTGTAGCAATTGTCCTAATTCTCAAATTGCTGCTAGTTGAACCCACCAAATTTCTTTTTTTGTTCTTTTATTCTTTTTTTTTTTAAACATCTTTATTGGAGTATAATTGCTTTACAATGGTGTGTTACTTTCTGCTTTATAACAAAGTGAATCAGCTATACATGTACATACATCCCCATATCGCCTCCCTCTTGCATCTCCCTCCCACCCTCCCTATCCCACCCCTATAGGTAGTCACAAAGCACAGAGCTGTTCTCCCTGTGCTATGCGGCTGCTTCCCACTAGCTATCTATTTTACGTTTGGTATTGTATATATGTCCATGCCACTCTCTCACTTTGTCCCAGCTTACCCTTCCCCCTCCCTCCCCATGTCCTCAAGTCCATTCTCTAGTAGGTCTGTGTCTTTATTCCCGTCCTGCTCCTAGGTTCTTCATGACCCTTTTTTTTTTTTTTAAGATTCCATATATATGTGTTAGCATATGGTATTTGTTTTTCTCTTTCTGACTTACTTCACTCTGTATGACAGACTCTAGGTCCATCCACTGAACTACAAATAGCTCAATTTCATTTCTCTTTATGGCTGAGTAATATTCCATTGTATCTATGTGCCGCTTCTTCTTTATCAGTTCATCTGTCGATGGACACTTAGGTTGCTTCCATGTCCTGATATTGTTAATAGAGCTGCAGTGAACCTTGTGATACATGTTTGTTTTTGAATTATGGTTTTCTCAGGGTATATGCCCAGTAGTGGGATAGCTGGGTCGTATGGTAGTTCTATTTTTAGTTTTTTAAGGAACCTCCATACTGTTCTCCATAGTGGCTGTATCAATTTACATTCCCACCAACAGTGCAAGAGGGTTCCCTTTTCTCCACACCCTCTCCAGCATTTATTGTTTGTAGAGTTTTTGATGATGGCCAATCTGGCCGGTGTGAGATGATATCTCATTGTAGTTTTGATTTGCATTTCTCTAATGATTAGTGATGTTGAGCATCCTGTCGTGTGTTTGTTGGCAATCTGTATATCTTCTTTGGAGAAATGTCTATTTAGGTCTTCTGCCCATTTTTGGATTGGGTTGTTTGTTTTTTTGATACTAAGCTGCATGAGCTGCTTGTAAATTTTGGAGATTAATCCTTTGTCAGTTGCTTCATTTGCAACTATTTACTCCCATTCTGAGGGTTGTCTTTTCATCTTGTTTATGGTATCCTTTGCTGTACAAAAGCTTTTGAGTTTCATTAGGTCTCATTTGTTAATTTTTGTTTTTATTCCCATTTCTCTAAGAGGTGGGTCAAAAAGGATCTTGCTGTGATTTATGTCATAGAGTGTTCTGCCTATGTTTTCCTCTAAGAGTTTTATAGTGTCCGGCCTTACATTTAGGTCTTTCATCCATTTTGAGTTTATTTTTGTGTGTGGTGTTAGGGAGTGTTCTAATTTCATTCTTTTACATGTTGCTGTCCAGTTTTCCCAGCACCACTTATTGAAGAGGTTGTCTTTTCTCCATTATATATTCTTCCCTCCTTTATCAAAAATGAGGTGACCATATGTGTGTGGGTTTATCTCTTGGCTTTCTTTCCTGTTCCACTGATCTATATTACTGTTTTTGTGCCAGTACCATACTGTGTTGATTACTGTAGCTTTGTAGTATAGTCTGAAGTCAGGGAGCCTGATTCCTCCAGCTCCGTTTTTCTTTCAGAAGATTGCTTTGGCTATTCGGGGTCTTTTGTGTTTCCATACAAATTGTGCATTTTTTTGTTCTAGTTCTGTGAAAAATGCCATTGGTATTTTTTAATAGCGATTGCATTGAATCTGTAGATTGTTTTGGGTAGTATACTCATTTTCACAATGTTGATTCTTCAATCCAAGAACATGGTATATCTCTCCATCTATTTGTATCATCTTTAATTTCTTTCTTCCATGTCTTACAGTTTTCTGCATACAGGTCTTTTGTCTCCTTAGGTAGGTTTATTCCTAGGTATTTTATTCTTTTATTGCAGTGGTAAATGGGAGTGTTTCCTTAATTTCTCTTTCAGATTTTTCATCACTAGTGTATAGGAATGCAAGAGGCTTCTGTGCATTAATTTTGTGTACCCCGCTACTTTACCAAATTCACTGATTAGCTCTAGTAGTTTTCTGGTAACATCTTTAGGATTCTCTGTGTATAGTATCATGTCATCTGCAAACAGTGACAGCTTTACTTCTTCTTTTCCAATTTGGATTCTTTTTATTTCTTTTTCTTCTGTGATTGCTGTGGCTTAAACTTCCAACACTATGTTGAATAATAGTGGTGAGAGTGGGCAACCTTGTGTTGTTCCGGATCTTAGTGGAAATGGTTTCAGTTTCTCACCATTGAGGACGATGTTGGCTGTGGATTTGTCATATATGGCCTTTATTAGTTTGAGATAAGTTCATTCTGGGCCTATTTTCTGGAGGGTTTTTATCATAAATGGGTGTTGAATTTTGTCTAAAGCTTTTTCTGCCTCTATTGAGATGATCATATGGTTCTTATTCTTCAGTTTGTTAATATGGTGTATCACATTGATTGATTTGCATATATTGAAGAATCCTTGTATTCCTGGGATAAACCCCACTTGATCATGGTGTATGATCCTTTTAATGTGCTGTTGGATTCTGTTTGCTAGTATTTTGTTGAGGATTTTTGTATCTGTGTTCTTCAGTGATATTGGCCTGTAGTTTTCTTTTCTTGTGACATCTTTGTCTGGTTTTGGTATCAGGGGGATGGTGGCCTTGTAGAATGGGTTTGGGAGTGATCCTCCTTCTTCTATATTTTGGAAGAGTTTGAGAAGGGTAGGTGTTAGCTCTTCACTCAACGTTTGATAAAATTCGCCTGTGAAGCCATCTAGTCCTGGGCTTTTGTTTGTTGGAAGATTTTTAATCACAGTCTTAATTTCAATGCCTGGTCTCTTTATACTTTCTATTTCTTCCCGGTTCAGTCTCGGAAGGTTGTGCTTTTCTAAGCATTTGTCCATTTCTTCCAGGTTGTCCATTTTATTGACACAGACTTGCTTGTAGTAATCTCTCAGGATCCTTTGTATTTCGGCAGTGTCAGTTGTTACTTCTCCTTTTTCATTTCTTATTCTATTGATTAGTCTTCTCCCTTTTTGTCTTGATGTGTCTAGCTCTAATGGTTTATCAATTTTGTTTATCTTCTCAAAGAACCAGCTTTTAGTTTTATTGATCTTTGCTAATGTTTCCTTCATTTCTTTTTCATTTATTTCTGATCTGATCTTTATGATTTCTTTCCTTCTGTTAACTTTGGTGGTTTTTTTGTTTTTCTTTCTCTAATTGCTTTAGGTATGAGGTTAGTTTGTTTATTTGAGATGTTTCTTGTTTTTTAAGGTAGGATTGTATTGCTATAATCTTCCCTCTTAGGACTTCTTTTGCTGCATCCCATAGGTTTTGGGTGATTGTGTTTTCATTGTCATTTGTTTCTAGGTATTTTTTGATTTCCTGTTTCATTTCTTCAGTGTTCTCTTGGTTATTAAGTAGTGTATTGTTTAGCCTCCATGTGTTTGTATTTTTTCCAGATTTTTTTCCAGTAATTGATATCTAGTCTCATAGCACTGTGGTCAGAAAAGATACTTCATACGATTTCAATTTTCTTAAATTTACCAAGGCTTTATTTGTGACCCAAGATATGATCTATTTTGGAGAACGTTCCATGAGCACTTGAGAAGAAAGTGTATTCTGTTGTTTTTGGATGGAATGTGCTATAAATATCAATGAAGTCCATCTTGTTTAATGTATCATTTAAAGCTTGTGTTTCCTTATTTATTTTCATTTAAGATGGTCTGTCCATTGATGAAATTGGGGTGTTAAAATACCCTACTATGATTGTGTTACTGTCGGTTTCCCCTTTTATGGCTGTTAGCATTTGCCTTATGTTTTGATTTGTTCCTCTGTTGGGTGCATAAATATTGCAATTGTTATATCTTCTTCTTGGATTGATCCCTTGATCATTATGTAGCGTCCTTCTTTGTCTCTTGTAATAGCCTTTGTTTTAAAGTCTTTTTTGTCTGATATGAGATTTGCTACTCCAGCTTTGTTTTGATTTCCGTTTGCATGGAATATCATTTTCCATCCCCTCACTTTCAGTCTGTATATGTCCATAGGTCTGAAGTGGGTCTTTTGTAGACAGCATATATATGGGTCTTATTTTTGTATCCATTCAGCCAGTCTGTGTCTTTTGGTTGGAGCATTTAATCCATTTACATTTAAGGTAATTATCGATATGTCTGTTCTTATTACCATTTTCTTAATTGTTTTTGGTTTGTTATTGTAGTCTTTTCCTTCTCTTGTGTTTCCTGCCTAGAGAAGTTCCTTTAGCAATTGTTGTAAAGCTGTTTTGGTGGTGCTGAATTCTCTTAGCTTTTGCTTGTCTGTATAGGTTTTAATTTCTCCATCAAATCTGAATGACATCCTTGCTGAGTAGAATAATCTTGGTTGTAGGTTTTTCCCTTTCATCACTTTAAATGTGTCCTGCCACTGCCTTCTGGCTTGCAGAGTTTCTGCTGAACGATCAGCTGTTAACCTTATGGGGATTCCCTTGTGTGTTATTTGCTGTTTTTCCCTTGCTGCTTTTAATATTTTTTGTTTGTATTTAATTTTTGATAGTTTGATTAATATGTGCCTTGGTGTGTTTCTCCTTGGATTTATCCTGTATGGGACTCTCTGCACTTCCTGGACTTGATCAACTATTTCCTTTCCCATATTAGGGAAGTTTTCAACTATAATCTCTTCAAATATTTTCTCAGTCCCTTTCTTTCTTTCTTTCTTCTTCTGGGACCCCGATAATTTGAATGTTGGTATGTTTAATGTTGTCCCAGAGGTCTCTGAGACTGTCCTACATTCTTTTCATTCTTTTTTCTTCATTCTGCTCTGCAGTAGTTATTTCCACTATTTTATCTTCCAGATCACTTATCCGTTCTTCTGCCTCAGTTATTCTGCTCTTGATTCCTTGTAGAGATTTTTCATTTCATTTATTATGTTGTTCATCATTGTTTGCGCTTTAGTTCTTCTTGGTCCTTGTTAAATGTTTCTTGTATTTTCTCCATTCTATTTCCAAGATTTTGGATCATCTTTACTATCATTGTTTTGAATTCTTTTTCAGGTAGACTTCCTATTTCCTCTTTATTTGTTTGGTCTGGTGGGTTTTTACCTTGCTCCTTCATCTGCTATGTGTTTCTGTGTTTTCTCAGTTTGCTTAACTTACTGTGTTTGGGGTCTCCTTTTCGCAAGCTGCAGGTTGTAGTTCCTGTTGTTTTTGGTGTCTGCCAGTGGCTAAGGTTGGTTCAGTGGATTGTGTAGGCTTCCTGTGGAGGGGTGCCTGTGTTCTGGTGGATGAGGCTGGATCTTATCTCTCTGGTGGGCAGGACCATGTCCGGTGGTGTGTTTTGGGTTGTCTGTGACCTTATTATGATTTTAGGCAGCCTTTCTGCTAGTGGGTGGGGTTGTGTTCCTGTCTTGCTAGTTGTTTGGTATGGGGTGTCCAGCACTGTATCTTGCTGGTTGTTGAGTGGAGCTGGGTGTTGGCGTTGAGATGGAGATCTCTGGGAGATTTTCGCTGTCTGATTGTACGTGAAGCTGGGAGGTCTCTTGTGGACCAATGTCCAGAACTCGGCTCTCCCACCTCAGATGCACAGGCCTGATGCTCAACTGGAGCCCCAAGACTCTGTCATCCACAAGGCTCAAATGGAGAAAAGAAAGAAAGAATGAAAAGGAAATAAAATAAAGTTATTAAAATAATGAAAATTTTAAAAATTTACAAGGTAATTTTAAAAAAAGGAAAGAAAGAGAGAGCAACCAAACCAAGAATGAAATCCACCAATGATAACAAGCAGTAAAACTATACTAAAAAAAGTTAAGAAAAAATGGACAGACAGAACCCCAAGACAAATGGTAAAAGCAAAGCTACACAGAGAAAATCACACACAGAAGCATATACATACATACGCACAAAAAGAGCAAAAGGAAGGATACGTATATATCGTTGCTCCCAAAGTCCATCTCCTCAATTTGGGATGATATGTTGTGTATTCAGGCATTCCACAGATGCAGGGTACATCACGTTGATTGTGGAGATTTAATTCGCTGCTCCTGAGGCTGCTGGGAGAGATTTCCCTTTCTCTTCTTTGTTCGCACATCTCCTGGGGTTCAGCTTTGCATTTGGCCCTGCCTCTGCATGTAGGTTGCCTGAGGGCGTCTGTTCTTTGCTCAGACAGGGCAGGGTTAAAGTGTCAGCTGATTATGGGGCTCTGGCTCACTCAGGCGGGGGGGGGGGGGGGGGGCAGTGGTGGAGGTGCGGGGGAGGGAGGGTACAAAATGCCAGGTGAGCCTGCATACGGCAGAGGCCAGACTGACTGACGTTGCAACAGCCTGAGGCGTGCCGTGTGTTCTCCCCAGGAAGTTATCCCTGGATCAGAGGACCCTGGCAGTGGTGGGCTGCACAGGCTCCTGGGAGGGGAGGTGTGAATAGTGACCTGTGCTTGCACACAGGCTTCTTGGTGGCCGCAGTAGCAGCCTTAGCATTTCATGCCCGTCTCTGGGGTCTGCTCTGATAGCCATGGCTTGCACCCATCTCTGGAGGTCGTTTAGGTGGTTCTCTGAATCCCCTCTTCTTGTGCACCCCAAAACAATGATCTCTTGCCTCTTCGGCAGCTCCAGACTTTTTCCCGACTCCCTTCCAGCTAGCTGTGGCGCACTATCCCACTTCAGGCTGCGATCACGCAGCCAACCCCAGTCCTCTCCCTGGGGTCCAACCTCTGAAGCTGGAGCCTCAGCTCCCAGCCCCCGCCTGCCCCAGCAGGTGAGCAGACAAGCCTCTGGGGCTGGTGAGTGCTGGTTGCCACTGATCCTGTGTGGGGGAATCTCTCTGCTTTGCCCTCTGCACCCCTGTTGCTGTGCTCTCCTCTGTGGCTCCGAAGCTTCCCCCACCCCCCCGTCTCTGCCAGTGAAGTGCCTTCCAAGTGTGTGGAAACCTTTCCTCCTTCACAGCTCCCTCCCACTGGTACAGGTCCCGTACCTATTCTTTGTCTCTGTTTTTTCTTTTGCCCTACCCCGGTACGTGGGGAGTTTCTTGCCTTTTGGGAGGTGTGAGGTCTTCTGCTAGTGTTCGGTGGGTGTTCTGTAGGAGTTGTTTCACATGTAGATGTATTTCTGATTATTTGTGGGGAGGAAGGTGATCTCCACGTCTTACTCTTCCGCCATCTTGAAACTCTCCCAAATTTCTTTCTTAAGTGTCTGTTTTTACTGGATTTTTTAGCCAGTACTCAATTTAGTGAGCCAACATTTCATCAAATTGCTTTAGTTAATAGACTCCAGGTAAAAATAAATGAACTATAAAAAGATAGCATTTGCAACTGCCTGTTTCCACTTATTTATTTGAGGTACCTAGAGTAATCAAATTCATAGAAAGAAAAAGTAGCATGGTGGGGACTTCCCTGGCAGTCCATTGGTTAAGACTGTGCATTTCTACTGCAGGGGGCATGGATTCGATCCCTAGTCAGGGAGCTAAAATTCTACATGACATGCCCGATAAAACACGCCCCCCCCTCCAAAAAAAAAAACCCAAAACGAAAAGCAAGCAGAGAAACCAGAAAGCAGCATGGTGGTTGTTGCCTTGGGATGGAGTGGGGAATTGCTGTTTAATGGGTATAGTGTTTCAGTTGCAGGATGAGAAGAATTCTAGAGATTGGTTGCATAAGTAAACTGTACAGTTAAAAATGGTCAAGGGGGGCTTCCCTGGTGGTACAGTGGTTGAGAGTCCACCTGCTGATGCAGGGGACACGGGTTCCAGCCCCGGTCCAGGAGGATCCCACATGCCGCGGAGAGGCTAAGCCTGTGAGCCACAGCTGCTGAGCCTGCACGTCCGGAGCCTGCGCTCCACAATGGGAGAGGCCACAACAGTGAGAGGACCGCGTACTGCAAAAAAAAAAAAAAAAAAAAAAGGTGAAGAGGGGCTTCCCTGGTGGCACAGTGGTTGAGAATCTGCCTGCCGATGCAGGGGACACAGGTTCATGCCCCGGTCTGGGAAGATCCCACATGCCTCGAAGAGGCTGGGCCCGTGAGCCATGGCCGCTGAGCCTGCGCATCCGGAGCCTGTGCTATGCAACGGGAGAGGCCCCAACAGTGAGAGGCCCGCGTACCGCAAACAAACAAACAAACAAACAAAAAAATGGTCAAGAGGGTACATTTTATGTTATATGTATCTTACCACAATTTTAAAAAATTAAAAAGAGGGGAAAAAGATAGCACCTGCAATAATGTTAAAAAACATCAAATTCCTAGGAGTGAATCTGTCAAAGGATTTACAAGCCCTCTGTGCTAAAATCTACAAAACATTATTAAGAGAAATTAATGAAGACCTAAATAGAGGAATATGCTATATTCGTGGGGGGCTCAATATTTTAAAATTTCAAGTCTCCTCAAATTAACCTACATTATCAATGCAATCTGTAACAAAATCCCAGTGCTTGATTTTTGTTGTTGCTGTTGCTGTTGTTTTTTCTGGTTTTGTTGAACTCAAGCTGACTTTAAAATTCATATGGAAATGTGAAAGGCTAAGAATAGTGAATTTAGTCATGAAGAACAGAATTTGAGTACTTCCACTGGCGGATACCAAGACTTATTATAAAACTATCAATTAAGGCAGAGCTTCGCATATTGTGGTTCCTGGACTGGCAGCATCAACATCACCTGGGAGCTTGTTAGAAATGGAATTTCTCCGGCCCACTTCACACACTGTTGAATCAGAATCTCTGGGGTTGGGGCCAAGGAGTCTGTGTTTTAACAATCTCTCTAGATTATTCTTATGCACTTGAAAGTTTGAGAAACACTGAATTAAGACATTTTGACACGAGGAAATACAGACTAGTGGAACAGATAGAGAGTCCAAAAACAGAGCCATACATACACAGTTCATCTGACTTATGTCAAATCTGGCGTTGCAGTGCAGTGGGGAAAGGGTAGGCTTTTCAATACATGGTACTAGATGATTTATATCCGTATGGAAAAAAGATACCTTAACCCCTATATCATACTAGATGTACAAAAAACCAATTCCAAATTGCATATGTGGAAGTAGAAAGCAAAACTGTAAAGTTTTTAGAGGAAAAATACAGGAGAACATCTTTGAGACCTTAGGACGATCAAAAAGGACAATAAAGCTCAACCATAAAACAAAAAACGATAAACTGGTTGACTAGTAATATTAAACACTTTAAATTTCAAAAGATACTGTTAATATTTGTAAAGCACTTAGACCAGTGCCTTGCCAGCACGAGTATGTGTCGTGTATTTGTCAATAAGAACAATATGTTACTGTCTTCCAACAAAAAGGCGGGGGCTTGTTTTCAGGAAATATAAAGAATATTTAACAAATTATCAAGAAAAAATTTTTTTAATTTATTTTTTAAATTTATCTTTGGCTGCATTGGGCCTTTGTTGCTGCATGTGGGCTTTTTCTAGTTGTGGTGAGCAGGGGCTACTCTTCGTTGCAGTGCATGGGCTTCTCATTGCAGTGGCTTCTCTTGATGCGGAGCATGGGCTCTAGGTGTGCGGGCTTCAGTAGTTGTGGTGCCTGGCCTTCAGTAGTTGTGGCTTGCAGGCTCTAGAGCACAGGCTCAGTAGTTATGGTACACGGCTTAGTTGCTCCATGGCATGTGGGATCTTCCCAGACCAGGGCTCAAACTCGTGTCCCCTGCATTGGCAGGCAGATTCTTAACCACTGTGCCACCAGGGAAGCCTGAGAAAATTTTTGACAACCCAATAGAAAACAGGCAAAGGACTTCAGTAGGGACATTTAAATGGTCATTAACATATTAAAAGGTTCACAACTTTATTAACCAGTAGAGAAATTCAAATTCATTAGATAGGTGAAAATTAACCATAACGGAATACTACTAAATACCCACCAGAATGGCTAAAATATAAAAAATAGACAATATTGAGTATTGCAAGGTTGTGAAGTAACAAGGACTCTAATGTTTCTAATAAGAGTGTAAAGTGGAAAACCCTTTAGAAGATTGGATGTATTCATGAAACCTAAATACTCTGGCCTCGCAATTTCACTCCTAAGTATATGTCCAACAGAAATACTTGTACATGTTCACCTAAACTGATGGCACATTCTGATAGCACATCTAGAATATTCATAGCAGATTTGTAATAGCCCCAGATTGGAAACTACCTAAATGCGCATTAGCAGGATAATGGTTAAATAAACTGTATATTGCAGTGAAATATTATTCAGCAATAAAATGAATGTTCTTCAACTATATAGAGCATTAAAGCATCTATATATCCTGTTTAATTTTCTTTTTCTTTACCTAATGTCTCATATTCTGACTGATTTTTACCTTGTGGGCAGCAGTGTTTTGTAAGATATATTAGACACAGCCTATCTGTAGTTACGTCCTTTTAGAAAGACTTTCCCAAGTCTGTATATCTCCCAGCCAAACAAATATAAGATAAATACATTCTTCAGTGATATCATTATCCAGTCAGTTCCTTCTTTAAAGCTTTTCAAATGTCTGTTTTTCAGATTGCATTTTACTTTCAGCGTTTAGTGAGAATGTTTTGCTTGAGCTTCACATAAAAGTCTCAAACTCTTGTTCTCATGCCAGCATAGAAAACAGTCAGAGTTGGTAGTTTTCCGAGGAAAATATCTCCCCGCTTTGGTATGCAAACCTTTTAAAGCTGGGCTTTAACTGACAAGCCCAATGCCTGTGCTGGCCCATGTGCCATGATGTTATTGGGGTAAAGTGACCATGTGGCTGGGGACTGTGGGGGAGGACAGAGTTTTCCTCCACTCTCTTAGGTTTCCAGACTGGGTCTGAAAATTAAACTGGCAAAGACAGATTAACAGGAAGAAAGTGCACACGTTTACTTAATAGAGATTTTGTGTGACACAGGAGCCTTCATAGGGAAGTGAAGACCGGATGAAACAGTTCAACCTGAGTATTTTTGTGCTAGGTTTGATGAAGTGTGGGCAGTCGTGGAGGAGTATGATAGTTCAAAGGTAAGGGTAGTAAACTGGGAGAAATTTAGTAAGGCCTGCTTGTTGGGATTCTTCTCAGGGTCCCTTTGTCTTCAGAGATAAGGATGCACCTTTCCTCTGGGTATAGGGAAGGCACCTCTCACATGAGAGTTTGATTTTTTTTTCTTTTTGCGGTACGCGGGCCTCTCTCTCACTGCTGTGGCCTCCCGTTGCGGAGCGCAGGCTCCGGACGCGCAGGCTCAGCGGCCATGGCTCACGGGCCCAGCCGCTCCGCGGCATGTGGGATCCTCCCGGACCGGGACACGAACCCGTGTCCCCTGCATCGGCAGGCGGACTCTCAACCACTGCGCCACCAGGGAAGCCCCCACATGAGAGTTTTATGACCTGTTTCAGGAGAAAAGGGCATGGGAAGGTCGGAGTGATCTTCCTGCTTCGGCTGTTTTCTCAGACTCCTTCAGCTTAAAATGCTCAGTATGCCCAGGTGCCATATATTGGGGGTAGCTGCTGGTTAGGGCCATCACCTGTGCCCAGTCTGGATGGTGCATTCCTGCTGAGGGTGAGAAAAAGCATTACAGGAGGAGAAATCCCGGAGGAGACCACGTGTGCTTTTTAGCAGGTACTCTCAGAGGCTTGTTAAGTGTTACCTGTTCATACTTATTTAATCCTTAACAAGTTTGTGAGAGATGGGAGTTACCGCTCCTATTTTAGAGAGGAGGAAAATGAGATCCTAAGAGGTCAGGTGGCTTCCCAAGGTCACCCAGCTAATCACCTCACTTGGTGGAGCTGAGATTCTGGTCAAGCTCTGGCTGACTTGGAGATGATCCCCACTGTTCTACAGAGCCATTTCCCCAGTGCTCTACCATCCTGTCATGAGGTTACCGAGACAGTCCCTTTAATAAAATGAAGAGAAAACAGGAGACCCACTGTAGGTAGTAGAATCAGTGTGCAGATTTACTTATTTCATGTCTTCTGTTTCATCGTATATATATTTATAGTGCCATATAACTGTATTCCAAGGAGATTAAAATATTTTAATTTGCAAACTTAGTTATAGAAGAATTAGGTTACTTAAGAGTCATTGCATTAGAATGTAAGTTCTCTGAGGGCAGGGACCTTGTCTGTCTTGCTCGCTACTTTGTCCCTGGGGCCTTGTGCACACTGCCTTGTACAGAGTAGGTGCTCAAGTGAATTAATGAATGAACACATTTCAGTAAGAATTTATTCTTCTGATTCTCCTCCCTTATTTGCATATTACTTGTTTACTCCTCTTCTTCCACTTCCCTTTAATAGCGCAGTTTCCTAAAGTTCTTTTCTGAGTCCTCTTCTTAAATTACTCTACCAGTGTTTCCTGGGTACTGTCATCCCCTTCCTTGGAGAAAGTGTTAAGAGAACAATGTAAATATGTTCTGCGGCCGTAAAAAAGTGATATCTTGCCATTTGCGACGACATGGATGGATCTAGAGGGTATTATGCTAAGTGAAATAAGTCAGACAGAGAAAGATTGCATGATCTTACTTATATGGTAAATCTAAAAAACAAACAAAACAAGCAAATAAACAAAACAAGATGAAAACAGACTCAGATTCAGAGAAGAAACAGGTGGTTGCCAGAAAGTGAGGTGGGGTGCGCAAAATAGGTAAAGGGGATTAAGAGTTACAAACATCCAGTTATAGAATAAAATAAGTCATGGGGATATATTGATAATATACAACATGAGGAATATGGTCAATAATATTGTAATAACTTCGTATGGGAAAAGATGGTTACTGGACTTATTGTGGTGACCACTTTATAATGTCTGCAAATATCAAATCATTATGTAGTACTCTTTTTTAAAATAATTTTTTTATTTTTGGCTGCGTTGGGTCTTCATTGCTGTGCATGGGCTTTCTCTAGATGCGGGGAGCAGGAGCTACTCTTCCTTGCAGTGTGTGAGCTTCTCACTGCAGTGGCTTCTCTTGTTGCGGAGAATGGGCTCTAGGCGCGCGGGCTCAGTAGTTGTGGCTTGCGGGCTCTAGAGCGAAGGCTCAGTAGTTGTGGAGCACGGGCTTAGTTGCTCCGCGGCATGTGAGATCTTCCCAGACCAGGGCTCGAACCCGTGTCCCCTGCATTGGCAGGCGGATTCTTAACCACTGCGCCACCAGGGGAGCCCTGTAGTACTCTTGAAACTGACATAATATTGTATGTCAACTATATTTCACTTACAAAATGAAAATGGTTGAAGCTCATGCATCCCAGTGCAATTTCTAAAAAAAAACAAAAAAATAGATGTTGTTTTGGGGATCGAGACCAAGTATTAGAATCAGCTTTTGCTCCTAATGAAGGTGTGACATTGAGCAAGTGATCTAACCTGTTGGTGCTTCAGCCTCATTTTTATTGTAAGAAAGTTGGCAAAGATTTGGAGTTGAAAATTCACATACCTATAGGGGCCACGCAGGTAATAGAAATGATGCAAGTGTGCTGGGCATGGTACAGTAACATGTTGCAGGGACAGTGATACAGTTTATATATACTCCATTGAAGGACTTCTTGCTAACTTTTAATGAGAATTTGGAGTTACAAGGGAATTTGACTGAAAACAAGTACTTGTATTAGCTTAGCCTACTAGTTCTTAAATTTGGCTATTCCTCAGAATTACCTGGGGAGTGTTTTAAAAAACACCGATGCCCAGATCCTGCTCTCAGAGATCTGATTTACTTTTAAAATACCAGAAGCTTGGGCTTCCCTGGTGGCGCAGTGGTTGAGAGTCCGCCTGCTGATACAGGGAACACGGGTTCATGCCCCAGTCCGGGAAGAGATCCCACATGCCGCGGAGCGGCTGGGCCCGTGAGCCATGGCCACTGAGCCTGCGCGTCCGGAGCCTGTGCTCCGCAACGGGAGAGGCCACAACAGTGAGAAGCCTGTGTACCACAAACAAACAAACCCAAAAACTTCTCCTTCTAGTGTGCAGCCAGGTTTTGAATGATTAATTGGACGCTAATTAACTAGGATGTTTTTTATACCTGACTTTTAGAAATAAGCAAATAATCAAGGATGTAGTCAGCTTTCAGACAAATAAACCTTTTGCCTTTCTTCGAAGCAGTCTTCACTGAAAGTTACTGTTGTGAATGATCACTCAGGGACAGCATTGGTTTCCATGTCATCAGCAAAGAGCTTAAGTTGTGTTCATTATACCAATCAGTCCTTATTGTCTCGTAATACATTTTGCCCCTGTTTTCACGTACCCAAAACTTTCACTTTTTCCCCACTACATTTGTGGTCATATTCCGTGGTTTCTACTGCACTCTGTGAACTGATGGTTGGTCACAGCTTTCTCTGGGGCTAGAATTCAGTATGTGCATATTCAGAGTTTTCTTATGAGCCAGTCTTTCTTAAGATGCCCTCCGTAGGATAGCATTTTAACTAAAATTAGAGACTCCCTACCCTAACCAAGACTAGAAAGCATTCTCAAAAATTTTAGAGTGGTTTTCTTAAAGTTTGATTTGCATTTACATCATGGATTAGGATATTTAAGTGAAAGGTACCATATTTCTAATTATTTGTTTTTGTTTGTGAGTTCGGATGATTTTTAAAAAATTATTTCAAATTTGAGAAAGATGGCATTTATTTTATGTAGTTTATTTTCTCACATTTTTTTAATATCTCATGAGATAAAAAGATTTATTAATTTATGGTGTGATACATTCTGCTTACCTTTTTGATTATATGGAAATATTCTGATTTATTCCTTAAGGAATTCATTCAGTAGAACAGGTCAACTAGTTTAAGTAATGCCTCTGCTCAGATGAACACATTCTTCATAAAAAATATTCTTCATAAAAAGTATAAAGCGCATGTTGTCTTTTATCATTTTTCACCAAGATGATTTTCAAATCTGCACTCAGCTGTACCTGATATATTCATTTTTTTATATTCAGAGTGGAATTATCCAGCTTATCCATTCCTTCTGTGGTCTTTTTTTTTTTCTTTCTTTCTTTCTTCCCCTCAGTGTTTGCTTTCACAACCCAAGTTCTGGGCCATTCAGACATCAGCTTTGATCCTCCGGACAAAACTTGAGAGAGGAAGCACACGCCGAGTGGAACGGGCAATGAGGCAGACACAGGTAAGAATGAATGTGGCAATTTTTGTTATTCTTCCAGCTCTTTATTATTATCCATAACCGTACATGTTTGTTGTGAGTATAAAATCATTTTCCTCTAACACGTTTTATTATTGAAGAGTGTTGTTTTAGAGTTCGCTTGGCTGCAAAGCCCAACTCTGTCACTTCGTTCTGTGACCGTAGTATTTAACCTTTCTAAAGGCAAGCTGTTCCACTACTCAACATTTCTGACTCCAAGCGTGTGGGTCTTTCACACCAAGCATTTCATCATTTCCCTGTGGACATCCACTGGGTGTCCTACAATTTCATTCAATTCTGACCCTCCCTGGAATTAGTGCAGACCCCATATGTTAAGGGCTAAGTTCCAAAAGACTGTCTCCCACTTCAGATTCCAATCTCAAGTCTTCTACTTCTGACTGACTGGCTATAAATCAGGGGTCCTCACGACCTCCTCCTCACCTCAGGTTTGATAATTTGCTAGAACTGGCTCACAGAACTCAGGGAAACACTTAATTACTATTACTGGTTTATTATAAAGGACGTTATAAAGGATTCAAATGAACGGCCAGATGAAGAGGTATATAGGGCAAGGATCCTGAGCAGCGGAGCTTCTCTGTCTTTGTGGAGTTTGGGGCGCACTCCCCCTCCCAGAACGTTGGCGCATTTTCCAACATGGGTGCTGTCTGAACCCGTTTTGAGGGTTTTTATGGAGTATCTGTTATGTGGGCATGGTTGATTAAATCAGTGGCCATTGGTGATTACCTCAATCCCCAGCTCTTTTTCCCTCTCCGGACCTTGGGGTGGGGCTGGAAGTTTCAACCCCCCAGTCACATGGTTGGTTCCTCTGACAACTGGCCCCCATCCTCCCAGAGTCATCTCACTGCCATAAGCTCAGGTGTGGTGAAAGGGACTTACTATGGATAACAAAAGACAGTCTTCTAACCCTACCACTCAGGAGGTTAAAAAGAGTTTTAGAAGCTCTGTGCTGGGAACCAGAGCTTATATATTTCTTATTATATCACAGCATCCCATCCCTAAGTTTCATTTTCATTATCTATATAAGAGGGTAATAATAATTGTACTTATAGCATAGGTTCGTGGTGAGTGGTAAAGAGATAATACAAGAGTTAGTGAAAAAGGTATGCAGTTTCACAGACATAGATTGTATGAGGAAACAAAATTCATCCTAATGCAAAAATATTCACTGATGAACTGGAATGAATAGTCTCTATTCCAAAGTGGTTTTTTTTTAAACTAATGAAGAATATTTTTGTAATTTCTGTGTTTAAAAATATTTCTGATGGACACCTCACTAAGCTTAGAGCATTCTATTAATGCTGCTGGAAATATATTACAAAGTTATTCCTTAGGTTCTGTATCTTTCCTAGCTTTCGATTTTGAAACCTGCATGATTCTCTGAATTGTGCAGATGATGCTTTTAGGTATCAAATAAACAGGATGTGCTTTGCTTGGGGAAAATGGATTTGAAGAAAGAGCCAAATCACCATGCTTTGGCCCCGTGCCCCTGCCTTGGCCTTACTATGTCTGGGGTCTCTTCATCTTGCCATGCAAATGCTACGTGATGAAGAGAGTGGTATACCTTTCTACCTATACAACAGAATGAGGGCGTTGTTATTCCTGTCTCTGTGGGGGAAATCAGAGAAAATCTTTTCACTCCCCAACCCAGAAAATTTGGAAATTAGTCAGACCATGGAACAAGATGAATTAGACAAAATTTATCTAATTTTCTGTCACTTGTTGAGACATTTACTTCATAATCTGAACTTTTGCCAATTCCTCTGATTCAGAGTTTGATATTACTAATTGTTGAAGTTATTGCATCCCTGAAGAATAAGAGGAAAATGATTTTAAAAATACATGTATACATAAAACAATGTTTTAAAAAAATTCTCTTTTAGTTTCTGTGGAAATCTGTTCCCTTCCTCAGCTGTACAAAGAAGTAAAATGACAAAGTGTTAAAGCAGAAAGAAAAATAAGCTAGAAGGAAGGAACTCTTAGGGAAAAGCTTAATCTTGTCACACGATAAGTTGAAGAAATGCAGGTATGATGAGGTCAGGTGACTTGCCCCAGTTTGCCTGGCTCGTTAATGACAGAGTCTGGACTTTAACTTACACAGTAGCAGGCAGTTACATTGAAGAATGCAGACCAGCTTTTTGGTGGGGCTAATGGCGGACTCCGGGAGGGCTCACTCCAAGGAGTACTTCCCAGTACTTCTGCTGTCAGTGTCCTTGTCCCTGCAGTAAACCACAGCCACCCACCACCTCTGCAGGAGACCCTCCAACACTAGCAGCTGTGTGGCTGGCAGGGTCATGGTGCTCCAGCCGGGTGTCAGGCCTGTGCCTCTGAGGTGGGAGAGCCGAGTTCAGAACATTGGTCCACCAGAGACCTCCCAGCTCCACATAATATCAAACGGCAAAAGCTCTCCCAGAGATCTCCATCTGAACGCTAAGACCCAACTCAGCTCAACGACCAGCAACCTACAGTGCTGGACACCCTATGCCAAACAACTAGCAAGACAGGAACACAGCCCCACTCATTAGCAGAGAGGCTGCCTAAAATCATAATAAGGTCACAGACACCCCAAAACAAACCACCTGACACAGTCCTGCCCACCAGAAAGACAAGATCCAGCTTCATCCACCAGAACACAGGCACTAGTCCCCTCCACCAGGAAGCCTACACAACCCACTGAACCAACCTTAGCCACTGAGGGTGGACACCAAAAAAAATGGGAACTACAAATGTGCAGCCTGCAAAAAGGAGACCCCAAACACAGTAAGTTAAGCAAAATGAGAAGACAGAAAAACACACAGCAGATGAAGGAGCAAGTTAAAAACCCACCAGACCAAACAAATGAAGAGGAAATAGGCAGTCTACTTGAAAAAGATTCAGAGTAATGATAGTAAAGATGATTGAAAATCTTGGGAATAGAATGAAGAAAATACAAGAAGCATTTAACAGGGACCAAGAAGAACTAAAGCGCAAACAAACAATGATGAACAACACAATAAATGAAATTAAAAATTCTCTAGAAGGAATCAATAGCAGAATGACAGAGGCAGAAGAATGGATAAGTGACCTGGGAGATAAATAGTGGAAATAACTACCACAGAGCAGAATAAAGAAAAAAGAATGAAAAGAATTGAGGACGGTCTCAGAGACCTCTGGGACAACATTAAACATACCAACATTCAAATTATCGGGGTCCCAGAAGAAGAAGAAAAAAAGAAAGGGACTGAGAAAATATTTGAAGAGATTAGAGTTGAAAACTTCCCTAATATGGGAAAGGAAATAGTTGATCAAGTCCAGGAAGTGCAGAGAGTCCCATACAGGATAAATCCAAGGAGAAATACGCCAAGACACATATTAATCAAAACTATCAAAAATTAAATACAAACAAAAAATATTAAAAGCAGCAAGGGAAAAACAGCAAATAACATACAGTCCATTAAAAGCACCCTATCTAATGGAAATTATTCTAGGCTAGAGTTCTTTAATTATTGTATCTTCAGGGCTATGAGGATGGTGGTGACGATGAACAAAATAATGTTTATGGAAACACTGGTTATTTTAGAATTCAGAAGTGCTTGAATTAAATTATTATATTCTCCAGTATTTCTTTATACTCTGCTTTTTACCAGTGGGGTGTAAAATACCTATCTATCATCATTCTGCTTCTCCCCCATCCCACCATGCCATGTCTGATCCAAGTCCAAATAATCAGTGTATTCTGTAGCATAAGATCACATCTTTTTCTTCTTTCCTTTAGTATGATAAAACCAATGTATTATACATATCCAAATATGAAGGAAATTAATTGAAACCACATACATTCAAGGGAACCGTCTTACTTACGTCCAATCCAGAAAAACTTGTGCAAACCAAATGTCATCATTGTCTAATAATGTTCATATTAGTGTTAGATAAACTCAGTTCAGTCACTGAGGGTTAATGTTAGGTTACTTTATGTTCATTATTAAGTAATTTTGCTGATGAGTTTTAATTACCCAATTATGTTTTTAACGTTTTAATTTAAATTGTGAAGATCTGTCCCTGTTGAGGTAGTTGTTCCTCTGGAGATGTTTGTGTGGCAAGAGTCTTTTCCTTCACCCTTAAATTTCTGGGAGGACATTGCATTGAATTGAGAATTTGAGATTGCAGCAGTTTTCTGTCACTGGAAACTGTTCATACTGCCATTTGACTTTCTTAACTGTGGAAGCTAATTGAGATTTCATAATTTTTAAATGAGTATTTTTAGAACATTTTTTTTCTTTTTTAACATCTTTATTGGAGTATAATTGCTTTACAGTGGTATGTTAGTTTCTGCTTTGTAACAAAGTGAATCAGCTATACATATACCTATATCCCCGTATCTCTTCCCTCTTGCATCTCCCTCCCACTCTCCCTATCCCACCCCTCTAGGTGGTCACAAAGCACTGAGCTGATCTCCCTGTGCTATGGGGCTGCTTCCTACTAGCTATCTATTTTACATTTGGTAGTATATATAAGTCCATGCCACTCTCTCACTTCGTCCCAGCTCACCCTTCCCCTTCCCCATGTCCTCAAGTCCATTCTCTTTGTCTCCACCTTTATTCCTGTCCTGCCCTTAGGTTCTTCATAACCTTTTTTTTTTAGATCCCATATATATATATTAGCATACGGTATTTGTTTTTCTCTTTCTGACTTACTTCACTCTGTATGACGGACTCTAGGCCCATCCACCTCACTACAAATAACTCAATTTCGTTTCTTTTTATGGCTGAGTAATGTTCCATTGTATATATGTGCCACATCTTCTTTATCCACTCATCTGTTGATGGAGACTTAGGTTGTTTCCATGTCCTGGCTCTTGTAAATAGAGCTGCAGTGAACATTGTGGTACATGACTCTTTTTTTTTTTTTTTTTTTTTTTTTTTTTTTTTGGTGCTAGGCGGGCCTCTCACTGTTGTGGCCTCTCCCATTGCGGAGCACAGGCTCCGGACGAGCAGGCTCAGCGGCCATGGCTCACGGGCCCAGCCGCTCCACGGCATGTGGGATCTTCCCAGACCGGGGCACGAACCCGTGTCCCCTGCATCGGCAGGCGGATTCTCAACCACTGCGCCACCAGGGAAGCCCAATGACTCTTTTTGAATTATGGTTTTCTCAGGGTATATGCCCAGTAGTGGGATTGGTGGGTCATATGGTAGCTCTATTTTTAGTTTTTTAAGGAACCTCTGTACTGTTCTCCATAGTGGCTATATCAATTTACATTCCCACTAACAGTGCAAGAGGGTTTCCTTTTCTCCACACCCTCACCAGCATTTGTTGTTTGTAGATTTTCTGATGATGCCCATTCTAACTGGTGTGAGGTGGTACCTCATTGTAGTTTTGATTTGCATTTCTCTAATAATTAGTGACGCTGAGCTGCTTTTCATGTGCTTCTTGGCCATCTGTTTGTCTTCTTTGGAGAAATGTCCATTTTGGTCTTCTGCCCATTTTTGGATTGGGTTGTTTGTTTCTTTATTATTGAGCTGCATGAGCTGTTTATATCGTTTGGAGATTAATCCTTTGTCCATTTGCAAATATTTTCTCCCATATTGAGGGTTGTCTTTTCTTCCTGTTTATGGTTTCCTTTGCTGTGCAAAAGCTTTGAAGTTGCATTAGGTCCCACTTGTTTATTTTTGTTTTTATTTCCATTACTCTAGGAGGTGGATTAAAAAAGATCTTGCTGTGATTTATATCAAAGAGTGTTCTTCCTATGTTTTCCTCTGAGAGTTTTATGGTGTCTGGTCTTATATCTAGGTCTATAATCCATTTTGAGTTTATTTTTGTATAAGGTGTTAGGGAGTGTTCTAATTGCGTTCTTTCACATGTAGCTGTCCAGTTTTCCCAGCACTACTTATTGAAGAGACTGTCTTTTCTCGGTTGTATATTCTTGCCTCTTTTGTCATAGATTAGTTGACCATAGTTGTGTGGGTTTATCTCTGGGCTTTCTATCTGATCCGTTGATCTATGTTTCTATTTTTGTGCCAATACCATATTGTCTTGATTGCTGTAGCTTTGTAGTATAGTCTGAAGTCAGGGAGTCTCATTCCTCCAGCTCCGTTTTTTCCCGTCAAGACTGCTTTGGCTATTCGGGGTCTTTTGTGTCTCCATACACGTTTTAGATTTTTTGTTCTAGTTCCGTAAGAAATGCCATTTGTAATTTGATAGGGATTGCATTGAATCTGTAGATTGCTTTGGGTAGTATACTCATTTTCACAATATTGCTTCTTCTAGTCTAAGAACGTGGTATATCTCTCCATCTGTTGGTATCATCTTTAATGTCTTTTATCAGTGTCTTATAGTTTTCTGCACACAGGTTTTTGTCTCCCTAGGTATTTTTTCTCTTTGTTGCATTGGTAAATGGGAGAGTTTCCTTAATTTCTCTTTCAGATTTTTCATCATTAGTGTATAGGAGTGCAAGAGATTTCTGTGCATTAATTTTGTATCCTGCAACTTTAACAAATTCATTGATTAGCTCTAGTAGTTTTCTGGTGGAATCTTTAGGATTCTGTATGTACAGTATCATGTCATCTGCAAATAGTGACAGTTTGACTTCTTCTTTACCAATTTGTATTCCTTTTATTTCCTTTTCTTCTCTGATTGCCGTGCCTTACACTTCCAAAACTATCTTGAATAATAGTGGCGATAGTGGACATCCTTGTCTTGTTCCTGATCTTAGAGGAAATGCTTTCAGTTTTTCACCATTGAGAATGATATTGGCTATGGGTTTGTTGTATATGGCCTTTATTATGTTGAGGTTGGTTCCTTCTAGGCCTATTTTCTGGAGGGATTTTATCATAAATAGGTGTTGAAATTTGTCAAAAGCTTTTTCTGCATCTATTGAGATGATCATATGGTTTTTATTCTTCAATATGTTAAAAAATATGGTGTATCACATTGATTTGCAAATATTGAAGACTCCTTGCATCCTTGAGATAAACCCCACTTAATCATATTGTATGATCCTTTTAATGTATTGTTGGATTGTGTTTGCTAGTATTTTGTTGAGGATTTTTGCGTTTATATTCATCAGTAATATTAGTCTGTAATTTTTTTTGTAGTATCTTTGTCTGGTTTTGGTATCAGGGTGATGGTGGCCTCATACGATGAGTTTCGGAATGTTCCTTCCTCTGAAGTTTTTTGGAAGAGTTTGAGAAGGATGGGTGTTAGCTCTTCTGTAAATGTTTCATAGAATTCATCTGTGATGCCTCTGTACTTTTATTTGTTGGAATATCTTTAATCACAGTTTAAATTTCATTACTTGTGACTTCGTCTGTTCATATTTTCTGTTTCTTCCTGGTTCAGTCTTGGGAATTCATACGTTTCTAAAAATTTGTCCATTTCTTCCAGCTTGTCCATTTTATTGGCATAGAGTTGCTTGTAGTCATTTCTCAGGATTCTTTGTATTTCTGTGATGTCTGTTGTAACTTCTTCATTTCAAAATTTATTGATTTGAATCCTCTCCCTCTTTTTGGTGATGAGTCTGGCTAATGGTTTATCAATTTGTTTATCTTCTCAAAGAACCAGCTTTTAGTTTTATTGATCTTTGCTATTGTTTTCTTTGTTTCTATTTCATTTATTTCTGCTCTGATCTTTATAATTTCTTTTCTTCTACTAACTTTGGATTTTGTTTGTTCTTCTTTCTCTAGTTCCTTTAGGTGTAACGTTAGATTGTTTATTTGATATTTTTCTTGTTTCTTGAGGTAGGCTTGTATAGCTATAAACTTCCCTCTTAGAACTGCTGTTGCTGCATCCCATTGGTTTTTGGGTGATTGTGTTTTCCTTGCCATTGTTTCTAGGTATTTTTTGGTTTCCTCTTCGATTTCTTCAGTGATGGCTTGGTTATTCAGTAGTGTATTGTTTAGCCTCCATGTGGTTGTGTTTTTTACGGTTTTTTTCCCTGTGATTGATTTCTAATCTCATAGCATTGTGGTCAGAAAAGATGGTTGATATGATTTCAGTTTTCTTCAATTTACTGAGGCTTGATTTGTGACCCAAGATGTGATCTATCCTGGAGAATGTTCCCAGCGCACTTGAGAAGAAAGTGTAATCTGCTGTTTTTGTATGGAATGTCCTATAAATATCAATTAAATCTATCTGGTCTCTTGTGTCATTTAAAGCTACTGTTTTCATATTAATTTTCTGTTTGGATGATCTGTGCATTGGTGTAAGTGAGGTGTTAAAGTCCCCCACTGTTATTGTATCACTGTCCATTTCCTCTTTTATAGCTGTTAGCAGTTGCCTTATGTATTGAGGTGCTGCTATGTTGGGTGCATCTGTATTTATAATTGTTATATCTTCTTCTTGGCTGGATCCCTTGATCATTATGTAGTGTCCTTCCTTGTCTCTTGTAACATTATTTTAAAGTTTATTTTATCTGATATTAGTATTGCCACTCCAGCTTTCTTTTGATTTCCATTTGCATGGAATATCTTTTTCCATCTCCTCACTTTCAGTCTGTTTGTGTCCCTAGGTCTGAACTGGGTCTCTTGTAGACAGCATATATATGGGTCTTATTATTATTATTATTTTTTTAAGTAGGCGCGCCTCTCACTGTTGTGGCCTCTCCCATTGCGGAGCACAGGCTCCGGACGTGCAAGCTCAGCGGCCATGGCTCACGGGCCCAGCCGCTCCGCGGTGTGTGGGATCTTCCCAGACCAGGGCACGAACCCGTGGGCCCTGCATCAGCAGGTGGACTCTCAACCACTGCGCCACCAGGGAAGCCCGGGTCTTATTTTTGTATCCATTCAGCAAGCCTGTGTCTTTTGCTTGGAGCATTTAATCCATTCACTTTTAAGGTAGCTATCGAAATTTGTGTTCGTATTACCATTTTCTTAAACGTTTTGGGTTTGTTTTTGTAAGTCCTTTTCTTCCCTGTGTTTAATTTTTAATTACTTACTTATTAGCAGGAATAATTGAGAGTTAGCTAAATTAAAGATTATATTTTCATCTGGCAGTTTAGCAATCTGAGAGCAGTAGAGACCAGCCTTTGTAGTATCCTACAGTGCAAATCTTCAGTCGAGTGCCAGAGCTAACAGGAACAGAGCAATCGCTGTGATCACACTGAGGGTAACGTAGAGGTTTCAGCGGGTAGTAATTCACAGTTTGGTTGTTTGTATTTATTTTAAGGGGAAAGAGGTAAAGAATTTCAATTTTTTCTTACGGGGTTTCCTAAAAAATGATGAACTGCATGCATAAATCACTATCCTTTGAGGTCATTAGAAAAAGTGATAAGAATTATAAAGCAATTATACTCCAATAAAGATATTTTAAAGAAAAGTGATAAGAGACTGGAGTTCATGAATTAGCTACTTAATTAACTGGAAATATGTTCACTCTGTATTTCGTAACATACCATAAAACAAAGCTTTTCCTCTATATTACAAGCTGGTCATTTGTTCTGCCTTGCAGACTGCTCTGTGAAGTTTTAGTGTCTCGGAATATGCACCTGCTCTATTACATTTTCACATATCTTCTTCATGAAAGTACATCCACATGACATATTTGGCAGGCTTGGCATTGACCTTGATATGCGGCTATTTGCGTGAGTGGAATATTTGGCTGTCATTATGGATGACAGGAGGTGGAGGGGAGCACGTGATCTAGTAATTCAAGCTGACCTTGGCTGTATTTGGCTTACCCCACAAGGGGGTATGGCTTCAAAATTTGAGAAGTTGCATTTTATTTTTATACTTTAAATATCCTTTTCTAAATATAAGGTGCTTGTAATGGGCAGATTGAAGTTTAGAGCTTTGCGAGACTTTTTATACTTCTACTTCAGTACAATTCAAGGACAGGTCTCAGTAGGAAACTTTTAGTTGTAAGGGACAGACACCCAATTCAAACTGGCTGTAAAAAAGGAAATTGGTTGACTATTATAATAACTGGGAAGTCTAGGGGTATTCGATCCCAGAGTTAGCTGGATTCAAGGCTCGAAGATATCATCAGGTCTTTCTCTCTTTTCTCATATCTGCTTTTCTCTGCCTGCTTCCGTGTCAGAATGTCTGTTGTCAGAAAATCACCAGATTTTATTGTTCATAGACCTCACGATCCAAGAGGAAGAGATGTCACGTACTGTGGCCAAGGCTAATCTCTCTAACCTCTTATGCTTCACTTCCCTTATCTGGAGAATGGAGAGAGCAGTAATGCCCACCTCACTCAGATACTGAGGGGTTAAATGACTTAATATTTGTGAAACACTTCAAATAGTGCCTGGCACATAGTAAACCCTCAGTAAATGTTGGCTGTTTCTAAAGGAGGTACAGGAAAATTAAACTGCCTAGTCCTTCATAACTCACTAAAAGCAATCATTACTACCCAGAATAGAATGCTTTAGATTTAGAAAATCTGATAACATTGGGATAATTACAAAGCCTCACGTTTAGTATGCCGAGTCCGGCCATTGAGCTTTTCAAATATCTGAGATACGAAATCATGTCTTCTGTTCTAGCACTGTACTTCACCTGCGTTAATAACCGCATGTAGTGTTTGAAAGTTATTAGAAAGTATACTAGGACTTGCTCCTGTGACTGTAGCTATGCTTTTTTTTTTTGGAGTCATTACAGTTACTACTGTTTATTCAGAACTGTGTACAGTTACTACCGCTTTCTGGATACTCATATGCCAGGTTCTAAATAATCCTAGGAAGTAGGCACTATTTATATTTTTACTGATGAAGAAACTGAAGCACAAAATATAAGTGACTTACCCAAGGTCTAATTGAATTCAAACCAGGTCTGTCTTGGATTTCGAAGTCCATGCTTTTTTTTTTTTTTTTTTTTTGACTGAGTTGGGTCTTTGTTGTTGTGTGTGGGCTTTCTCTAGTTGTGGCGAGCGGGGGCTACTTTTCATTGCGGTGCACAGGCTTCTCATTGCACTGGCTTCTATTGTTGCAGAGCATGGGGTCTAGGCATGTGGGCTTCAGTAGTTGTGGTGCCTGGGCTCAGTAGTTGTGGCTTGTGGGCTCTAGAGTGCAGGCTCAATAGTTGTGGTGCACGGGCTTAGTTGTTCCACGGCATGTGGAATCTTCCCGGACCAGGGCTCGAACCCGTGTCTCCTGCATTGTCAGGCGGATTCTTAACCACTGAACCACCAGGGAAGCCCCCGAAGTCCATGCTTTGATTCACCATGCTGTATCCTTCTCAGGAAACTCTGAGAAAGAAGATATCAGTGGAAGACTTGGCATCATCTGGGGGAAAGGGCTTGAACCAGCATAGGCAGGAAGAAGCGAATAGAGGCTTTTGTGAGGAAGGTTTGGTTGCAGAACTCAGCATCTGAAGGCCTACAATTTAGGTGAAAGGAGGAGGAAATGGAGTGTACACAATATCAGGATACAGTCCTGTGTGGGAAAAGAACGTGCACCTGGGTGAGTGAAACTGGCTTCTGCTAAGGCCAAGAAAGGGGGGCTGCCTGGACAGAGGCTGATGGATTGAACCAGGATGTGAGTTTCATGATAATAGATTAGTAAAAATATAGACAACAATTAGTTCATAAATGAGATAAAAGAAGGGAGAAGTGATAAACAACATAAAATATTGTTAATAGTTAAAAAAATATTTTGAAAACCTAGAAAGTTACAGAACAGTGAAAACTCAGTAACACCAGAGAAACTTACTAGTGGAATGGAATAAAGTATACCCACTTAAAGCACGCTTCTAAAGGCACTAAATGCTAACTTCAGTCACATTCCAGTCCGGGCACACTGAAGGTCTTTGACAGAGTCAGATTGTGTTGATTGAACTGACACATTGGTTTTTCCTGGGACAGCACCCTGTGTACATCTTAAGAGCCTTATACAACATTTCTCAAACTTGCCTGAACATATGAACCACTTCCAAGGTGCTTGTTAAAATATAGCTCTTCATGGGACTTCCCTGGTGGCGCAGTGGTTAAGAATCCACCTGCCAATGCAGGGGACACGGGTTCGAGCCGTGGTCCGGGAAGATCCCACATGCCTTGGAGCAGGTAAGCCCGTGCGCCACAACTACTGAGCCTGCACTCTAGAGCCCACAAGCCACAACTACTGAGCCTGAGTGCCACAGCTACTGAAGCCCGCGCACTTAGAGCCCATGCTCCACAACAAGAGAAGCCACCACAATGAGAAGCCCATGCACCGCAACCAAGAGTAGCTCCTGCTTGCCGCAATTAGAGGAAGCCCGCACGCAGCAACAAAGACCCAACGCAGACAAAAGTAAAATAAATAAATTTTAAAAATATATATATATAGCTCTTCAGCCCAGCCTGCAGAAATTCAGGGTCTGGTGAGGGTGGTGATTATGGGTACGTTTGGAAGAAACTGCCCCTGACAGAGGCAGGTTGTTAATCTTTGTAGCTCCAGATATTTTCCTGTCTTACATCCAAGTACAAACAGAACAGAGACTAAAAGGGCATTTACCAAGGCCTAGAGGCCAGTGTTGTGATTTAACAGGGGGCTGGGTGCCAGAAGGAACCTTAGAGGTGAGTGTTACTGAGGGCTGCAGACGAGGGCCAGGTGGAATTGAGCTTGCTGAGGAACAGATGCTTTGCATCTGACTGCGAGTGCTCAGGAAAGTAGGTGTAATTATTATTAGACTTAACTACTTTAACTGTTTTAGAAAGGATAATACTGGGAATTTAAAGCATTTATTTAAGCTTTAATAAATATTCTTTGCACTCTTATAATACTTGCAGACTGTAAACAGACTGACTCTTCTCATTTCCTAATCTTTTGAGACAAGATAATAAAGGAGAACTTCTAAGTATTGCCTTAAATACTAAGCAGGGTCCCCCTGGAGAGGTTGTGGGAGAAGGTTGGAGGTGGGTGGCGTCTGGGGAAGGCACGAGAGATTGTGCATCTCCCAGTTCTCAGGCGGCGATTGTGGAGCCCCGAGGCTCCTCAGACCTTTCAGAGTGTCCAGGGTCACAGCTGTCTTCACAATACTGAGATACTATTTATCTTGTCACTGTGTTGATACTGAATCAGCAGAAGCAATGGGGGGTCAAACTGTTGGCCCCTTAACTGGAATCAAGGTTAGGACACCGTACTGTGCTGGTAGTCATCCTGTGCTTCACCACCACGAGTTTTTAGCTTAAAAAAAAAAAAGAAAAGACAGTTTTGTTTTTTTGTTTTTAAATTTATTTATTTTTTGGTTGCATTGGGTCTCTTAGAGGCAACACGTGGTATCTTCGTTGTGGCACACAGGATCTTTCGTGTGGCACACGGGCTTCTCTCTAGCTGTGGCGCACGTGCTCCAGAGTGCATGGGCTCAGTAGTTGTGGCACGCAGGCTCTCTAGTTGTGGCACGCTGGCTCTAGAGTACGTGGGTTCAGTAGTTGCGGCATGAGGGTTTAGTTGCCCCGTGGCATGTGGGATCTCAGTTCCGCAACCCGGGATTAAACCCATGTTTCCCTACATTGGAGGGCGGATTCTTAACCACTGGACCACCAGGGAAGTCCCAAGACAGTTTTGTTTATGAACGTCTTTGATAAAGCAGAAAATATTATTTTATTAAGTCTTCATCCTTGACAGCCTGCTTTTTAATATTCTACGTGATGTACTGGGAAGTACTTGTGAAACACTTGTGCTGCGTGCTGAAGTACAGTGGTTGTCTCAAGAAAAGCTAAGCGAGCTGCTTTTCCCAGGAAACACTGTTTTTACTAAGAACTATTGACAGACTGTGGGTATTCATACTTGGATATTTGGCAGAAATTTTCTCAGAAATGAATGAAGTGAGCTCATCACTTCTAGGAAAATAATTGACAGTATTTCTTACCAGTGATAAAATTTTGAGCTTTTAAGAAAAAAAAATGAGACTTTTAGAAATCTTTTATATGCAGTTATGAATTTGACAGCTTTCCAATACTTCAAGTACTGGGCTGAGAGTTTTCTTATGAGATTATTGGTGAAATTAAGGCATATAATTTTTAATATTATATGAAATATGTCAACATTTGTAAATCTGTACATTTTCCAAATGACTAATGCATGATGTGAAAAATCAAGCATGGGTAAAAAGATCCATTCAAAGTTCAAGATACATCAGTGAGAAGTTTTTTGTTTTTTGTTTTTTGTTTTAGACCAGTGGATTTTACTGTAACAGAGTATTTAATGTAACAGGGAAACATTCATTGATAGAATTTCAAATTCCACATTGCAGGTAACTTTAAGAAGCTACCACATTTTGAATTTTGATGTAGTATCAAAGAATAATATGCATAATTAACTGAAAAAGCTGTTAACATACTTCTCCCTTTTCCAACTACCTATCTGTGTGAGGCCAAATTTTCTTCATAAATTTCAACCAAAACATCATATTGCAACAGATTGACTACAGGAGCTGGTGTGAGAATCCAGCTGTCATCTATTAAGCCAGACATTAAAGAGAGTTGCAAAAATGTAACACATTGACAGTTTTGGGGTTTTTTTTTTTTTTTTTTATACTTTTTTCTTTGTGCGACTCAGTTTGCAGGTTCTCAATTCCCTGACCAGGAATTGAACTCGGGCCCGCAGCAGTGGAAGCTCGGAGTCCTAACCACTGGGCAGCCAGGGAATTCCCAAGACATTGCCAATCTTTTCAAGACTTTTTTTTTTGGGTGTGTGGGGGGATATAGTTATTTTTCATAAATCATATTATGTATGTTAATGTAATAGATACATTATTTTCTTTTAGAATGGATTAATAAATATTTAAATTTTATTCAGTTTTCATTTCTAATGTGATAAATATTGATAGATGATAGCCCACACAAACAAAAAGCTCTTTGGAGTCCCTCAATAATTTATAAGAGTTTAAAGAGGTCCTATAACATTGTAAAGCAACTATACTCCAATAAAAATTAATTTAAAAAATAAATATAAAGAGGTCCTGAAACGAAATGGTTTAAGAACTGCTAAGGTGTGACTAAGGGGAATGTTCCAAGATCCTTGTCTGGGCTTCCTTGAAGCCTCCCTCTTTATGTTTGTCTCTTCTGTCTGGAATTATAAAAGACATCTAGGCTCTCCTAGCCCCCATTAGTAGACCCAGCTCCTACCAGCCAACACATAAGTCTTTGGAACAGGAAATAGTGATCAAAGATCTTCTTGGCCAGGCCACACCCTGACTCCCATATTATGGGATTAGGTGGGAAAAACCCAGTTAATTAGAGTTCTCAGTATTTTTCCAGTGAGAAACTGCTTTTTATTTTCACATCTCTGATCATTTCCACTTAGGAAGTAAGGTGGGTTTTTTTGTTTGTTTTTTGTTTTCATTTATTTATTTATTTTTGACTGTGTTGGGTCTTTGTTTCTGTGCGAGGGCTTTCTCCAGTTGCGGCGAGCAGGGGCCACTCTTCATCACAGTGCACGGGCCTCTCACTGTCATGGCCTCTCCTGTTGCGGAGCACAGGCTCAGTAGTTGTGGCTCACGGGCTTAGTTGCTCTGCAGCATGTGAGATCTTCCCAGACCAGGGCTTGAACCCGTGTCCCCTGCATTGGCAGGCAGATTCTTAACCACTGTGCCACCAGGGAAGCCCAGGAGGTGAGGTTTTAATGAAGCTGTCAACTTAGTGTTTGGAATCAGACAGGCTCAGTTATTTCATAGCTTTAAACTTTGGGCAAGCCATTTTAAAAAAAATAAACGCATGAATGAATGAATGAATGAATAGCTGAGTTGGGTCTTTGCTGCCGTGCATGGGCTTTTTCTAGTTGCGGTGAGCAGGGGCTACTCTTCGTTGCAGTGCACGGGCTTCTCATTGTGGTGGTTTCTCTTGATGTGGAGCATGGGCTCTAGGTGCGTGGGCTTTGTTGCTCGGTGGCATGTGGGACCTTCCTGGACAAGGGCTCAAACCCTTGTCCCCTGCATTGGCAGGCGGATTCTTAACCACTGCGCCACCAAGGAAGCCTGTGCAAGCTATTTTTTTAATCTCTCTGATTCCCTGCAATTCCCTATACACAAGGTAAAACTGGATTAACAACAGGTTTAATGGTGTTGTTGATACTTAGTAGGTGTGTTAATAGGTTTTGATTCTCATTCCCCTTGTTCCTATTAGAAATTTTCTTGGGCTTGAGAGTTTGAGGTTGCAGTTAGCTTCACCACTCTGAATCACGGCTGAATGACTGCAGACTCCTGTCAGAGAGAGCAGTTCAGCCCAACTGTTGGATATATTTGATTAAGTACATATTTTTATAATAAATCCCACCCTCCTACACACATACACACACACACACACACGCGCACACATTGCACAAAAAAGCAAGGTGATTTGGCATATGATCAATCATACCTTTTAGATTATCAGCTAATTTCTACTTGGCTCTTCAGAAAGTGGATAAACACTTTGCTATCACGCAAGCAAGAAAGAATAGCCTTCAGTGAAAGTGTACGTCCTTAGGGACTAGCTCTTTCTTTTGAAGATATGTGTGCCCTACTTTTAGATACGAGCACATAAATAAAGTCTAAATCATACCAGACCTTGTTCGGAATTGTCCTTCTATACTAAATCATTCTCCATGTGCTAATTTTAAAATGTAGTCTTGATCTTCTCTAGTTTTTTGGAGGGGAAGTTCTTTCTCTACTGAAAACAGAGCATTGAAAAGAGAGGGCCCATCATTGTTTTCCAGGGCTTTATTCTTTTATTCCCCATTCCTTAGAGGTATCTCCTGACCTCTGGTACTGTGGCTCCTGGAAGGCTCGAGAGTCGTTATTGTCTGGGGTTAGAGAATCCATATGTACAAGCACGTTGTCTCAAAGGACACTCAAAGTATAAATGCTTTGCGATGGAGTTTGGGGAGAAAAAGGCATTAAAAGGGAGTCTTAAAACTTGAAAACAGTTTCATATCACAGTAGTTTATACATCATTAGGTCATCTTTGGTGTCTCCCAGCAGTTATCATACCTGGATTTTCTGTGACTTGGCTCTCCCCCCACCTCCTGACTGAGCCCTAGACTCTTCTTTACTCTTTACTCATCGTCTTTCCCGTTTATCCACATTTCTTCTGTCACCCTCCTATGTATACTCTGCTTCCTTTCAACTCTTAATGATTGGTCTAGGGTATATTCACTTCTCTCTCTCTCTCCATTTTTGATGTTACCATTTTCCCTTAAAGACAACTTCTCATACCAGTTTTAACGTATGACCAAGTGCCATGACTTTCACGTGTGAAATACATGAAATTTAGAAACTGGAGAGAGAAAATGGCAAGTGAAAGGGTAGGACACTGCTTTAGAGATCATTTACCTCAATTTCTGGGGATGTGTGAAACCTTACAAAGTGCCAGTTTGTCTCTGAGCTCACTGTTTCTGTCCATGTTCACACACACACATATACCCGGTAGAAGCTTGGGCTTGCTGTTCATTCAGTCCCATTCTCCTAGGACTTAATGTCCTGCCGTTGTCTTCCAGACTGCTTTGGTACAGTTTGCCCCTGAGGAGTGAACCTGATACTTGTGTTGGGCTAATGGTACCTGAAACTAGCAACCTCCTCAAATGCTTGAAATTAAACAAAATACTCTTTTGATAAAGCCATATACTCAGAGTGTTTGGAGTGCAAAAGATCATTTCGAAAATCATTTCATAGATGAGTGCCTTTGTGTTTAAATAACGTGCTTGTTAGAGGTTGACCTAGAACAGCATGCAGGCCATTTCACCTATCAGCACTCTTTCTCTTGTAGAGGATTCCAGTTCATTTGACTATAATGGGATTATTCCAGAATGAGTCACTAGAAATAATCCTGCTCTGAAAAACCTAGAGATGAATTGTAAATAAGTCCCTGTATTTGGAGTGAGTTAGCAAATAAGAGAGTATTTTGAATTCAGTAGAGGAAATAGACAAATTAATTTGATGTTCTTGGTTTTATTGGTAGGTGAATCTTTAGGTGGTTGTCATATTTAAGGTAGGAAGAAGTATATTCTGTGCAGGAGTGAAAATAGGTTAGAATTCTGTTTTTATTTTTATTTTTATTTATTTATTTATTTATTTATTTATTTGTGGTACGCGGGCCTCTCACTATTGTGGCCTCTCCCATTGCGGAGCACAGGCTCCGGACGCGCAGGCTCAGCGGCCATGGCTCACGGGCCCAGCCGCTCCGCGGCATGTGGGATCCTCCCAGACCGGGGCATGAACCCGTGTCCCCTGCATCGGCAGGCGGACTCTCAGCCACTGCACCACCAGGGAAGCCCAGAATTCTGTTTTTAATCTTTATCATACACATGGTCTATTTGAGTTCTTATAAAGCATGGCTGTACTTGTACAGGGGCTTATTTATGGTATCAGCTTCAAATAAGTGTTCATTCCCTGTTCTCTCCGGTGGTCTCTGACATTTTGGAGGATATCTGAGAGTACCAGAGACACTCTGAGATCATCTAAAAGTGTCTGAGATTATCTGAAATACATAATAAATCTGTTTATTAATAAATCAGGAAGTATTTACTGAGCACTGATTAATACGTTTTAGCTAGATGCAGTAAGTACAGCAAACAGCATGAGTTTTATTTGAAAATCAGATGTCTTGCATGTAATTAAGACTTCATAAAAGTAAATGTTGGGATGTTGCTTTTGGCTTTTAATTATTAAATAAGCATTATTTATTTTTTCTTTGCAAAGGAAGAAAAAGAACTTGATAAAAGGGAAAAGTTGCCCCCTTAATGAAATAATTCAGTGAACCTTCTATTTATGTATTGTAACCATATGTATTTAGCCAGAAGTTTTTCTTCTCTTCTCTCTCTCCTACAGCTGAGTAGCTTTGGGCAGAAGCAGGCAACCTTTTTGCTATTAAGTTTCTCTGAAGTAAGGCCAGAAAGCTTTAAAAATATTTTGATCAAGATGGTTTAGGAGTCTGGTTATGACTCAATTTGTTCTGACTGATTTGATTGAATAACATCTTGGATTGTCAAAGAAGTGATGTAATGAGTGTTTCTCATTCTGCAGGATATTCTTAGACTAACAAATATATCTCCCACCTATTATAATATAGAGAACTTCCCTTCTCCCCCAGTTGAGGAGCAGTTCCCCTGCTCAGCAACTGGTCTCCTCTTACTTGTAGTGGGATTTGTTAGATTCTTGTCCTTTTCTTTCTCCTGAGGAAGTTTGAACTTGCTACCTCTTATTTTTTTTGTTGTTGTTGAAATTTTCAATTTTAATTTCATAAAAACTTGAAAAAAATTTCAAACTTACAGAAAAGTTTTAAGTACAGGACCAACTGTCTTTTGTATCCTGAAGTTTTGGAAAGTAAGTTGCGAACATAGTGCTTCATCATCCTCAAATACATGGACGCTCTCCTACATAACTGCAGTATGTGCATTAACATCAGAAAATTAACATTGACGTATTGTTGCCATCTAGTCCTTATAAGACAGGCCTGTGAAAACGAGTCAATTGCCAAAAAAAAGAAAATTTGAGTGCTGCATTATGCAAAAGTCACGATAATTCACAGTTGAGAGGTCTCCGTATAAAACAGAAAAAACATATATGCATACTGTATGGCAAATGAGGAGGCAGGTGAAGATGATCGCGGTAATGGGACTGCTGTCTGTGTATTTGCCTAGGACTCCGGAGCGTCTGCATTCACTTTGATGCTGAATGTGTGGGGTCTTGTGATGACTCATCATGTGACTGCTAGTTAGTGCCAGCCTTTGGCTTTGCATTTGGACCTGGTACCTTTTCTCAGAGTCAGCCATCTTGGTCTTGTTGGCCTGCTTCTTGATGTAGCCTCTTCGATCGAGTTCAGTTACTTAGTACAAAGCGCAGGTATTTCAGACCAGCAGAGGGATTCCTCAGTGCACGCAGGGTGAAGCTGTCACCTGCACCTTAAGGGTGCTCTCACGTGAATGAACGTCCTGCCCTGTGTCTCTCTTGCCGAAGAGTAAGAGAACTCACCCTCTGTGATCACATGGACACATGCTTTGATTTCACTTTATTCGTTAGAAAATTCCTAAATGAAGTTCGTCATGTAGTTTTTCTCTGATTTATGTTAGAAAGTGCCGTTGTCACAGTGACAGTTTGACTGTGAAATAGATATGCTGAAGAACAGTTTTTCTTAGAAAAAAGTTAAAAGGCTGATTAATAAGTCTAGTTCTGGGCTTCCCTGGTGGTGCAGTGGTTGAGAGTCTGCCTGCCGATGCAGGGGACATGGGTTTGTGTCCCCGTCCGGGAGGATCCCACATGCCGTGGAGCGGCTAGGCCTGTGTGAGTCATGGCCACTGAGCCTGCGTGTCCGGAGCCTGTGCTCCGCAACGGGAGAGGCCACAGCGGTGAGAGGCCCGTGTACCGCAAAAATAAAAATAAAAAAAAAATAAGTCTAGTTCTTTGAAAGAACTATTATAGGAAACCTCAATTTAAAAAACTATTTTCCTGGTAAGTTTTAAATGTACAGATTTACATAAATTTTGATTAATTTAAAAGTTTTTAAACATTTAAAGAAATTCAAGGACTTCCCTGGTGGCGCTGTGGTTAAGAATCTACCTGCCAATGCAGAGGCCAAGGGTTTGATCCCTGGTTTGGGAAGATCCCACATGCCGCGGAGCAACTAAGCCCACATGCCACAACTACTGAATCCATGTGCCGCAACTAATGAAGCCCACATGCTCTAGGGCACGAGTGCTGCAGTTACTGAGCTTGCACGCTGCAACTACTGAAGCCTGCACTCCTAGAGCCCGTGCTCTGCAATTAGAGGAGCCACTGCAATGAGAAGCCCACGCACTGCAATGAAGAGTAGCCCCCGCTCACTGCAACTAGAGAAAAGCTTGTGCGCAGCAACGAAGACCCAATGCAGCCAAAAGTAAAAAAAAAGAAAAAAAATTAAAAAGAATGAAATTCAAGAAAAAAATTCACATATCCCATCACCATATCAAAGTAACTTGTGTTCTTTATTGTTTATATGTGTTTGTATAACTTGCAATAAGAATCTTGTTTATATTAAAAAGTTATTGCACATATAGATTCTGATTATGATATATGCTCTTAAGGCTCTTGCAGACCAATTTGAAGATAAGACTACGTCTGTATTGGAACGTCTGAAGATTTTCTATTGCTGTCAAGTGCCACCTCATTGGGCCATTCAGGTATTTTTGTTGTTGTTGTCATTGGGTATGGAAAATACTTCGCATTTGAAAGATAAACGCATTAGATGTTTATGATTGAGTTTTCAAACATTTCAGTGAAAAGAATAAAAGTATCTAGCTGAGTATTGCCAGTTACTTCAAACTGCTATTTGACTAAAGTGATATTAGACTTTTATAACATTAAAAAAAAATTTAAACTAGATTAACTAGAACCACAGAAGTCTTCATTTTCAATGTTTAAAAGCCCTTTAAGGACCTTCTGCTAAAGAATGAGCCTTTTAAGCAAGTTGTGTACAAAATGTAAAGGAAAGCATTTATTCGATACTTGATATTGTGAGATACCCTTAACTATTATCCTCTTTCTAATGCTATGAGAATACCTCGTTTAGCTCCCACGCCATGGTTCTGCTGTGTAAGAGGCGTCGGTTCTCTATTTTGTAAAATTTTAAGCACTGAAGGCCACTTAAGATATGTGGTCCAGTTTCTTAATTCTACAGAAAAGAAAATTGAGGCCCAGTGCAATTAACTACACTTTTCCAGTGTTGATCATATAGCTGTTCATGAACTACATCTCTAGTTTCCCAACTTTTAGTCTAGTTTACCTCCTATCCTGTATCTCCATTGGGTTGTAATTATACCAAATAATAACAGCCAGCTTTTACTGCACATTTATTATGAGGTACACATTTTATTCTGCCTTTCACACACATTGTCTTATTTCATTGCAACAATTTTGTGAAATGGCCCCGTTTTACAGATGTGAAAGCTATGGTGCAGAGTGACTTAGTGGAGTTAAGTGATGCTAGCCAGGAATTTCTTGATGATTTAGTAACTATTGTCATTTTAACCAGCTTCCTGTCCTCTCTTGTGGATTATGCACATAGGTAGTGATTTAGAATTATAAATGCCAACCCACAATTCAATGACTCAGAATCTCCATCATAAGATTTCTTAGAGAGTAGGTTATATTCTTAAGCGCAGGGTAAATGAGGGGGTTTATTACACATTGGGATTCATTTTATCTATTGAAGGCATCTCAATAAAACATAGGCACAAAAAAAGCTTTGTTATATCATCTCAGAAGGAGTAGCTTCTTCATCAGGAAGGTGTTAAAAACTGGAACTTTTTGGCATGTTTTTAACCCTGATCTGCTTTGTACCATGTGATTTGTGGTGTGTAAACATCTCAGACTGTTATTAGGACAAAACATGTCTGTTGAGGGTGCAGCTGTTACTCTGTTTCTGAACGGAAGCATTAGGAAAATTAAATACTTTTCAAATAAATTTAGAATATAGGCTAAGTTTATTTTAAATGCTTAGGAAGCTGTGGATTTTAGGATATTTGGGCAGTTAGATAAACATCCTCTTTCATTAAGAAATTAAATCATTTTTCTTTCATAATAGGGAGTAACCATATCTTTATGTATTATTTTTAAAGATCAAGAAATAACAGCATAGTTTATTATAAAAAGAGAATTCATCTTTACTGCTAGTTAAAGATCATATCAGCTTAGATGTCATAACTTTCTTCATCTATTAAATGAAAAGATTAAACTACTTACTAGATGAGCATTAAGATTTATTCCAGCTCCCACATGCTATGTTCAGGTTTTGAAAATGTCCAACCACATATTCTAAAGTAGCCAAATTCTCCTGTATTTCATGGGATACAGAAGAATTGGACCATCCCTTTTATTTATTTCGATAATATGTTAGCTTATAATTTTTAGGCATATTTCATTTTACTTTCTAAGTTTGTTAGTCCTGCATATCCCATGTCCATTAGCCTCTTAACTCTTAAATATATTGAATTTTGAAACCAGACCTTATTCAAGAGCCTCACCTACTTTTTAAACCTTTTTAATATTGTTTTTCTTTTCGTGCAGGTTGGACCACTTATAATATACAGTATGTTTATTTTTGAATATATTCAACCTTCACTCACCTTACCACAGTTTGCACCCTTTTATCTGCCAAGGACTGGGAAATTAGTAGCGAAGTTTTTTAGGATGTGCTTAAAATAAATTAGTGTTTTCATTTTCCTCAGCTATATGCCCAGAAGTGGAATTACTGGATCATATGGTAGTTCTATTTTCAGTTTCCTGAGGAACCTCCATACAGTTTTCTGTAGTGGCTGCACCAGTTTACATTCCCACCAACAGTGCACAGGAGTTCCCTTTTCTCCATGCTGTCAGCAACACTTATCTCTTGTCTTTCTGATAATGGCCATTCTAACTAGAGTTTTAAAAGTTGATTTATTGGATATCAGCTTTACAACAGAGATTGTCGTATATAGAATCTCTAGGTAATGAAGAAATACAGATTTTGCCTTTTAAGTTCTGAATTCTTGGGAAAAAATTGATATATTGAGTGTTTTGAACAGTTCCTAAATTGTTTTTTAATTCCTTACCCCCTCTAAAGAGGCTTGCTAAAGTAAAGGTAAGTATTGAATGATTGCAAATTTCTAATTAGTAGAGGTTGAATTATAGAAATTAGGCATTTAATACAGTAAGCAGATGCTTAAAATGGCAGATTGGATATACCTACAAGTGGAACAGGAATCTGTCTTCGTGAAAAGGATTGTTCATTATTTTAACTTGATTTTCTAGCGCCAGCTTGCAAGTTTACTCTTTGAGTTGGGATGCACCAGTTCAGCCCTTCAGATATTTGAGAAGCTAGAAATGTGGGAGGATGTTGTCATTTGTTATGAAAGAGCTGGCCAGCATGGGAAGGTATGTAATCATAAAATTCTGTGTACTGGCCAGGGCCTTTCATCTTTGAGCATCTTCTCACTTGTTTTTTAAGCCTACTTTTGCCAACGATTCATTTATATTCCTTTTTTCACTTTTTTCCCCAGAAATCTTTTTAATGTTTTCTCTGATTTCCGTTGGGGCAGATTATTTTGTCTGCATGTGTATGTGTATATAAAAGAGAAAAGCAAGGCCCAAAACTGATATAGTATTTGATGTTTGTGAATAAATAATGAAAGCTTTAAACATATTGCAAGTTGTGATCTCTTTCCTTTATTAACTCTCCTTCTGTAGACAACTTCAAAATGAACTATTAGGAACTATTTTAAGCACCACTGTGTTGCCTTAAGATCAGAGGCTGTGGGTCTGAAGGAAGGTTACCTAGGAGGGAGGGCAACTGGCTCAACCTGTAGAAAATACAAAGGGTGTGACAGCCCACCCTGCCTTGGGGCAGAAGAGTTGTCAAGTGTGTAATGCACATTTAATTCCACCCTTAAGTTGGGTCAAGAGAGAAAATGTTGCCATATTTGCATCTTATTAATCTATTGTTTTTTCCCTCATAAATGAAAAGAATTTTTAAAGAATAAAGGACTACGCAGTGTGTGTATGTTCAATGGACACATTGAAATCATTTGTTAATTTTGGATTAAAATTTTAAATGGCTAAATTTCTATCGTAAATGTAGTACACAGGCAGAGTAAAACCCACAAATTGGATCATTTGTGTCTACAGCCAGCCTTTTGCTGTCACTCTGAAAAAGAGAAATGGTGGTACATGTGTGTCTGTTTCTTAATACCTTTCTCAGTGTGTGTATTTTAGACTAATAGTAAAAGTTACGTTCCTTTCACTAATCACTAATGTCAGTGAAGGTCTTTGAATTGTATTGGGTTAAGGAGAGACTACCATGGTGATAACATTTTACTGTAGAAGATTATAGAATTATAATATCTTCATCCTGGGAAAGGGCTCCATAATCATCCATTCCATTTTCCTCCTTTTCCAGGTAAGGAAAGGAGTCTCTAACGATTCGGGTTAGGTCACAAAGCTAGTTATTGATTAGTAACTTAAGAGACCACATGACGTAGTGGTTAAAAGCATAGCCCAGACTGCCTGGATTCAAAACCTAACCTTGGCACGTGCTAGCTTTGTGATATTGGGGCAGGTTACTCAAACACCCCCCAGCCCCCAAGCCTCAGTTTCCTCATCTAGAGGCACATTATCTATCTACCTTACAGGTTTTCGTGACATAATGTATGTAAACTACATAGAATGGTGCTTTCCTCATAGTGCTGTCTGAGTGTTTGCTGCTGTTACTGATTCTAAGATGTAATGTTTTTCACATTTTAACGTCTTTGAATTTGGAATATATCTATCGCTTGATGGCATCTGTCGGTCGCTGTCAGTCACGTGGCCATTTGGCCAGGTTGTAATTGCTTGTGCTTGTACAAGTTTAGTTGTAGCTATATTTAGTATAATCATTTCAATTGAGTTATGTGCACGACGTCAGCTCTACATATGTTGGGTTTAATTGCCATTTAAGATATCTTCAAAAAGATTCCTTTATGATATGGTGTTGAAACACAAAGTTATTGAGCACACAGTAAAGGACCAAAACAAAGTCAAGAGATGTAATTTAGCATTAGTGAAGTAAACATGTGCCATTGGCAAAATCATCACAGTTCCATTTACTTTTCTTTAATAACACTAAATGCTTTATGGCAGCCAAGAAAGGAAGACATCCCAAAGTAAATGAAACTGTGTTTTGTACTGAGATCTGTGCAAAGATGGTTGCCATTTAAAATATCAAGCGGGCTTCCCTGGTGGCGCAGTGTTTGAGAGTCTGCCTGCCGATGCAGGGGACACGGGTTCGTGCCCCGGTCTGGGAAGATCCCACATGGGAGCGGCTGGGCCCGTGAGCCATGGCCGCGGAGCCTGCGCGTCCGGAGCCTGTGCTCTGCAATTGGAGAGGCCACAACAGTGAGAGGCCCGCGTACCACAAAAAAAAAAAAAAATTGTCAAGCAGTGTATTGAAGGCAGGAAAAATTGCCAAATTTTTCTGAATAGATTTTAAAAATATCAAAGCACTGAGGCTGATGTGATTCATCCAAGGCATTGTGTCATAATTTAATTGAAAGCGTTTTTTCTTTATTAGTTAAGAGTTAGTCTTACAATTGATGGCATCTCAAATTTGATGAAATATAGTATTATGTTACTTCAGGGACTTAAGTATTTTTTTCAGTGCCCATTGTCTGGCACACAGGCAGTACTCAGATATTTGTTTAACAAAGAAATGAATGGATGAATGAATGGTATCTTGACTCCCAGGATACCATTGATGTAGTTCCCATTGCATCATTGTTCACGTCGGTCAGTGAACAAATAAATAATATCTGTACATAAAATATGGAAGTTTTTGAAATAGTGATTTTTGAAATAATTAAGCAAGTTGGTGAATCACAAATACCCAAAGCACATTTTGAAATATTAAATTTATTTATTTTTAGAAAGTATGGGAAATAAAGACTTTCTCTTATTGTAAAATTAAAAATATAATGAGTCCATTCCTTTGGATGGATGGACTATGGAATGGATTTGACTATGTTTCCTAAAGTAGTTGTGGTATTATTATTTTTTAGATTTGCACATAACCTTGTAAGAAATGTCTTATAATAATGATAAATTCCTACGTTTTTAATCACTCTATAAAATGTGCATATTTTAATTTTTAGGAATATATAGTCATTTACTTTGTGTCAAGTCTTTTGTGAGTTACAGCCAAACATCCTTCAAAATCTTGATTTTAGCTTTTTATTTGACACATAAAAGACTTCCCTGGTGGCGCGGTGGTTGGGAGTCCGCCTGCCGATGCAGGGGACATGGGTTCGTGCCCCGGTCCGGGAAGATCCCACATGCCGCGGAGCGGCTGGGCCCGTGCGCCATGGCCGCTGAGCCTGCGCATCCGGAGCCTGTGCTCCGCAGCGGGAGAGGCCACAACAGTGAGAGGCCCGCGTACCGCAAAAAAAAAAAGACTTCCCTTACCTGTTTTTCTTATGCTGTATTTACAGATCAGCTTAATCATAGACCCTAAAAACGTTTGCATCAAGTTGGAAGCAAATGTTTTATTTCTGAAACAGCTAAGGTTCTTTTAGTATTTGGTTGTGTGCCAGTAGTTGTCACCACATTTTGATTTAAGTAGAAGTTTGTAAAATTTTAATCCTTGCGTTTAGTGCTTAATGGCATAATTTATTTTTAAAAGGAAAATTCGGAAAAGTATCTAAGTCTAATTATTGTGCTCCGGTGCTCATGTTTGCACCCCACTAGTAAGATCTCAGACTTTCTAATTTAGAAACTACCTACAGAAATTCTTGTTATTTAATGACCACTGGCAAAATAGCTAAGATTAGTTTTGCTTGACCTTGGGGTCAGAACTGGTTCTCATCTGCTAGCATTTAATTTTTTAAAGTTATTTGGCACACTGACTGCAGTTTCCCCAAGGCTTTTCTATAACAAAATTTTTATTTTGTTGCTCAGATTGGGTCCATAAGTGAAAAGACAAAGACTGAGCAGGCGTAAGCTGCCTGGAGAGGGCAGAGGGGAAGGAAGTGGAGAGATTCAGGTTGGGACCTCTCTTATTTTCTCTTTTTTCTAGGAAACAAGGCTTACCTGAGATGCAGAGCCTTATCTTTCATTATGCTACAGTTGCAGATCATTGTAGCCTTTGGACTTTAACCTTTTTTTCCTTTAAATTCCCAAGTAAATCTTTTATTTCTAAAACAGCTGAGATTCTTTTTAACATTTGGTTGGGGTTTGGGGTTTTTTTCTTCTAAGATAGTTTCTTTATATGATTTAAGAGAGTTCCCACGTGTTCTTTTCTCACACTACAGTCGAGCAAGCTTCCCAAAAGGCAAATCTGATCATGTTCTGACTCTTCAGGAACTTCCCTGTGTCTCCAGGATTAACTGAGAGCTCTTTAGAGTGAATGGTCTTTACTTCGTGATCTGACTCCTGCTTACCTTGCTAACTGCATTGTCTACCTATACTTTTCGGTTTTGTTTTTTTTTTTTTTTGCGGTACGCGGGCCTCTCACTGTTGTGGCCTCTCCCGTTGCGGAGCACAGGCCCCGGACCGCGCAGGCTCAGCGGCCATGGCTCATGGGCCCCGCCGCTCCGCGGCATGTGGGATATTCCCAGATCGGGGCACGAATCCACGTCCCCTGCATTGGCAGGCGGACTGTCAACCACTGCGCCACCAGGGAAGCCCAACCTACTCTTTAAAAAAAAAAAAAAATTATTTATTTATTTTGGCAGCACCGGCTCTTAGTTGTGGCATGTGGGGTCTTTGTCGCCGCACATGGGATCTTAGTTGCGGCATGCGGGATCTAGTTCCCTAACCAGGGATCAAACCCGGGCTTACTGCATTGGGAGCACCGAGACTTAACCCCTGGACCACCAGCGAAGTCACTACCTACTCTTTTATCTCCGCTTTGTCCCCCTTTGTACTCACTCATCCAGGTTGTGCCCAAAGTTCTGGTAGGACTAAACTACTTATAATTCTTGATTTTTCAATATTGTTTGACCTCAGAACCTTTGCACATGCTGTTGTCTATCTAGAACTTGTCCTCCTTCAGCTCACTCCTTATTCTTCAGATGTCTCTTGGGTGATTGCTTCCTACAGTGTACTTTCCCTGAAATCTCCCTTGAAGATTTGGTGCTATTCTCCTGTGTGCTCCTACAACACCCAGTAGTGCTCTTATCCTTCATGTGCTGGCTTAGCTCACCTGCTAAACTGTAAGCTGTTTAAGAACCAGACTTGTGTCTATATTATTTATAGCTGTCTCGCCAACACTTAGCACAGGCCTGGAGCCTAGGGAGAACTTAAATATATTTGCTGAATGAATGACTAGTAGGTGTTCATAGAATAGTGATTGCATTGAAGCAAATCTCCAAGTAGACACTCCTTATGGACTTTACATGTGGTGAAAGATACCTCTCCAACCCCTGCTATATATTTTCTCTCCAAAAACAAATTATGAGGTCTCACCCCTCCCATTTCAAACTTTAAATTTTAGGAATAGAAATAGGAGCCTTCAAGAACTTTTAATTTTGCTCTGCAGATACTGTGAGCATGCTTTTATTATGCAATGCAATTTTGAGAGCCTTTTATGTACTACATTCTTTATAGAATTATTTTATCACTGTCATTTAATATTTGTAACAACCTACAAAGTATGAATCGTTTTTGCCACTCTCCTGATTAGCGTTAGTAAGTGGCAGATTTTGGAATCCAAGCTCAGCCCTTCCTTTCCTCTAAAGCCCACACTGCTTCCCCAGCACCTGCCCCCCATCCTGGTTGTTGTTAATCCCTTAAAATTTGATGGTCAGTTTGTAAGTTAAAACCTGTTGTGTTCACTTGAATGAGGAAGATAGGCAAAACAACTGAAAATATAACTTGGTGTACAAATAGGAGGTGATCGGCTAATTGGATAACAAGGGCTGTTTTTAATTATTCTGTTTTATCTTGGACCTGGAATATTTATGTTGGCAGGGACCCTTTGAAAAATGAAGCCAGAGCGTGGTGCAGTTACACACATAAATGGAAAGAGCAGTCAGTGAATAGTTGGCTCAGTCAGAGAGTGAATAAGACTAGGCATCACCCCACGGAAACGGGGAGTGAGCGACTGGGGTGAGATGAAGTGTTTTGTACTTTTCACCTCTCAGTTGCCTCTCACAGAACAAGAATGTAGGCTAGGGATAAACTGCCCTTCTGCTAGAAGGATTGTATGTGACAGCCGTAAGAGTACAAGGTTCTTTGGTGCTCTCTTAGTTCTGCCCTCTCGTCCCATTCACCGTGTCAAGGGCAATAGAGCACCTTTCCAGTGGTCCAGCTCCCTGTTTTTGAGAACCAGTCTCTGCAGTAGTAAAAATTAGAATCCATTTTCCTCTGTGCTTCAGAGGAAAAGACTGAGTTAGACTATGTCCAAAGTTGTTTGAGCTGTACACACAACACACACACACACACACACACACACACACACACACTTTCAAAAACCTGAAGCTATTGTCAGATGGCCAAATCTAATTCATAATATGACTTTAAATTCTTAGCCTGCCATTTATTGGTCCCCTTGGAGCAAACCTCTAGTTGTTAAGCCTAATTCTGTCATTTCTGTAGTCCTCAAATGCACTTGTTATAATTAGTACCATCTCTGGGTCTAGAGATCATTTCCCCACTTTCATTTTTTTGCCAGGAGAGCTTCCTGTAGTTGTTGGTCTACCAATTCCCCTACCTACACACTGACCAGATGCAGTGTCAGATGAGGGCCACTCTTATCGCACATTAGAATTTTTAATTCCTTCCGCTCATTCACAAAATCAAGGCCCAAATCGCAGCCAAGAAGGTCAGTTTGTTTTGATAATTCCTTCTGACTCAAGTAGGAATAATTTTCCTGAAACGTTTTTCTTTTTCTTTTTATTAGATACTGAACTGAACTTTCACCCATATTCTTTACCCCGAACCCAGGGCCTTGTCTCTGACAGGGTGCTTCCTGGAATCCTTGTGTGCTTAGGGTAGGGTCCCTGCTTCAAACCCGAATATCCCATATAACAGCTTGTAGAAAAATATACCTTCATAAATGTAAGTGAGTCCCAATATGGCATATTTTTTGCTATATTAACTTTTTTCTTGCATATATCTAAAATTCTCAGTTACCTCTCAACACTGGACTGTTTGATCAAAAGGTACATCACCAGGGTACGGAACTCAGGCTGTCAGTTTTGCTCCTCGGTATTTTTGGTCCTAACGAGAGTCACTTCTTAGGTGTGATCACTTGCGTGAGAAGGGCCTGTGAAATTCAGATTCTGCTGTACGACGTCTCTGTTTGCTAGGACTAACTTGTTGTGAGAGCATTCCTAATTTAATCATGCTCAGTGTTCATGTCAGCCAGAGCATGTCCCCAAAATGTTCTCCCTTCGTTCTCAATAGGAAGAATCTTTTATGTCTCTACTTAGAATCTGAAGCCCTTTGTGATTTCAGTGTTAGTTTCAGTTGAATTCATCCAACATTTATAGAGTACCTGCTGTGTGCTGGGCAATGGTATTCCAAAGATGAGAATGAGCAAAAAAGTTACCTCCAAGGAGCTGATAGTCTGATAGTGCAGATATTTGTGAGCAGAATACTTTAGTATAGTGTGACAGATGCTAAGGTGGAAGTGTGTAGATTCCAAGTTCTATTTGGCCAGCAAAATATTTCTCCCACTGCTATCCTTCTATAAAGCAACAGTCTACTCAGTTTGTATGTTGTACAGATTCTTTCTTTGAGATCTCCAGGGCCTCCTCCTGTGATTTTACACATTTTCATAAAAAACTGATGTTTGGCTGAAATCAGCCTCGAGTGGAAAAATTCAGCTTTAACCTTGTAGCATCAGTACTTTTCCCCTTTGTCCTCACTTCCTCCAGGCCTGTTACATGAACGCCTGTGTTACATAAACACCTGTTTAACAGTTGACAACAGCAATTCTTCTGTCTTTGGAGAAACTGTACACAGTTGACTAGTATGATTATTTATAGAAAATTTTAATGTTTCTAGAAGCTGTTTCAAGTTCCTTTCCTTCTTCCTAGTAGTGAAGCCTCAAGCATCTTGCTTTCCAATCTGGTTTTCCAGTGGAGGGATTGAGAAAAAACACAAACATTAGTTTCGGGCTTACTATGTGCCTGACAAAATGCTAGGTACATTTCACATCTAATTCTTCATCTTAATTTTTGTATATAAATTTGTTATTTATTTATTTATTTGGCTGAGTTGTGTCTTCATTGCTGCGCACGGGCTTTCTCTAGTTGTGGCGAGCGGGGGCTACTCTTCTTTGCGGTGCGCGGGCTTCTCTTGTTGCAGAGCACGGGCTCTAGGCCTGCGGGCTTCAGTAGTTGTGGCTTGCGGGCTCTAGAGCGCAGGCTCAACAGCCGTGGCACACGGGCTTAGTTGCTCCCCATCATGTGGGATCTTCCCAGACCAGAGCTCGAACCCCGTGTCCCTTGCACTGGCAGGTGGATTCTTAACTGCTGCGCCACCAGGGAAGTTGCTCACAGATCTTCTTATTGTTCGAAGTCTATAGAATGAATTATGCAACACAGTTTTCTAGGGACATGTTAGGGACCTTTTGGTTGTAAGAGAACCAACATATACTAGCTTAGGCAAAAAAAAGGAATTTATAGGTTCATGCAACTGAAAATTCTAGTAGACCCATCTTGATAGCCATATCTAGGGGCTGAGATGATGTTATCTCTCCAAGAGCCAGACAAGATGGCCCCTGGAAGCTCAAGGTTAGTAATCCCAGTGGAGAAATACAGTCAATTCCATGGCTGTAACAGAAAAGTTCTGAACTGCCTGAGGCATGTGCCCTTGCCTCTGATAGGCCCTACCTGTATCCCATGGAATGGTTTCCCCTCAGGGAAGAGGAGGAGTTCTGTAATCGGAAGATCAGAGTGGATGCTGAGCAGGAAAAAGAGCAATTGATGTGTCCTCTGTAGGGTGGGAGTTTAATTTTCTAAATCTGAAGTTGCAAGAGGTATTTTGTTTGGCTTATGTAGTATTTTGAAAAAAAAATTAGAGTAAGCATTTTCAGGCAATTTCATCTAAAAATCTAGATTTCTTCTCTTAAAGAATCAAATGATATGGAAACATTGGGGCGAATTCTCATATTATTGTGCTAACTGGCTGGAGTTGAGGAGTGGTTCCTTCCTTTGTATGTTCAATTGCCAGCCTACTTTATTCATTCTCAATAATTGGCAAGAATCTCTGGGCATTTGAGTGAGTGACTCTTGCTCTAAGCACTGCAGGTTTTCCTGGTAAAGTAAGGAGAGTGTTATTCCAGCCGTAATTCATAAGGTTCTGTGTAAGTCTTGGCTGACTTAATTTTATGCTGAGATTCACTGTGCCTAGTCACTGCTGTAAAGTTGTATTAAGAATAGTAATTAGTTGTGTGGAATTACAAAGTAAAATAGATATGTAAGATGTGTGTGTATGTGTGGGTAAGGGAATGGTCTTTGGGGTTTGCAGGTTCCTGTAGGCACCCCACATTCATTGCAGCCATTTGCCACTTGAAGTATGCCTTTGCATGTTTGGGAATGTATTTTTATCCTACTTCATAGATGTTAAGATGACAAGTTTCTTGTATTGTGTAAGAACATACATCTGTGTTTTCCAGACCAAAGCTTTTCACATTCTGTGACGATTTCTGACCGCCCACATTTTGACACTGCAAAAGTGATATTACAAGCCCTTGTGCTTTATTTATGTTCACTGGGCACATCTTTTGTAGTTCTTTATTTGGTAACAAATTATATAAGTTGAGTGGATAAGTGGAGGAGGGAAGAGAAAATAGAACATTTTGGAGAGAGTGAGGAAGACTGAGGGTGTGACTAATTGAAGAGAGCAGATATATTGCCTGCAAGCATTACCCTTGGGGAAGATAAGTCTGTCGTCAGGATGAAGACGTGTAAGTGCTCAAGGAGAAAGAATTGACTTATCTAAAGAAACATGGGATAGGAATTTGAGGAAAAAAGAGGCCAATTTAGACTAAGCAGAGTCACTGCTCTAGTGTTTCTTACCTTCTTCTGGAAGCTGCCCCGCTCTGGCCCTCCACAACCATCTTCCAGTGGGTAAGATACCCAGAATTGATATTATTTATTATTGGTATATAGACATTTATAACTATAAATTTTCCTCTAAGCACTGCTTTCACTGCATCCCATAAGTTTTGGCATATTATATATTTGTTTCCATTTATCTCAAAGTGTTTTCAATTTCCCTGTGATTTCTTTTTTGACTTACTGTTTATTTAACAGTGTGTTGTTTAATTTCCACATATTTGTGAATTTCTCAAATTTCTTTGTTACTGATTTCTAATTTCATCCCGTTGTAGTTGGAGAATATACTTTGTGTGACTTCTATACTTTCAGATTTATTGAGACATTTTATGACCTAACATATAGTATATCTTCTGGAGAATGTTCTGTGTGCACTTGAGAAGAATGTGTATTCCACTGTTGTTGGACGGAGTGTCCTTTAAGTGTCTGTTGGGTCTAGTTGGTTTGTAGCATTGTTCAAGTCTTCTATTTCTGTCTTCTGTATAGTTGTTCTATTCATTATTGAAAGTTGGATATTGAAGTCTCCAAATATTATTGTTGAATTTGTATTTCTCCCCTCAGATCTGTCAGGTTTTGCTTCATGTAATTTGGGGCTCTGTTGTTAGGTGTGTAACTATTCTATCTTCTTGATGGAGTGAATATTTATCATTAAAATATGCCTTTCTTTGTTCTAGTAACAATTTTTGTCTTACGGTGTATTTTGTCTTAAATTAGTATAGCCACTCCAGCTTTCTTTTGGTTACTGTTTCCACAATGTGTCATCTTCCTTTTTATTTTTTAAAAATTTTCATTCTTTTTGTATATCTGAATCTGAAGTGTGTCCCTTGTAGACAGCATTTAGTTGAATCATAATTTTAAAATCCTTTCTGCCAATCTTGCCTTTGATTGGAGTATTTAATCCCTTTACATTTAATTTAATTACTGATAGTGTAGGATGTATGTTGGTCATTTTGTTTTCTATATGTCTTTTTAAATTTCCCCATTACTGCTTTCTTTTTGGCTAAATGGATGTTTTCTCCTTCTAGTATACCATTTTAATTCCGTTGTCATTTCTTTTACTTTTTGTTCTTTGTGAGTTTCTTAGTCCTTGTACTAGGCATTATTTAAAATAGCAGGTTTTAAGTGTTGTTTAAGTCCATCATATGGACATCCTCAGGGATGGTTTCTACTTTTTTTTCCCATGTAAGGGCCATACTTTCTTGTTTCTTTGTGTAGTCTCATATTAGTTAGCTTAATGTTCAGCTAATGATTGGACAGAAAATTCCTTAAATACCTAAATTAAGAAGTCTCCCAGTCTTTGCTGGTGGGATCTGGGTGTGTGTGTGTTGGGGTATGATTTCAACACTTACCCAGGCAGTTGACAACTCTCCCTTAGCATTCAGTAACTGCTTGTGCAAAGCCTCAGGGTCAACCTGAGGTGAGAGCATAGAGCCTTCTCAGGTCTTTCCTGAACATGTACACAGCCCTACACATGCATGGACTTCTAGATTCCCACCAATATGGTGGAGATTTTCAAAGCCCTTAACGTATATCTCATTCCCTTATTTTCCTTGAAGTGTTTTGTATAGCCTATTGTTTGCCCCAGCTGTTACTACCTCAGGCAGCTGCAGAATTAATCAATTGTCTCTAATCGTTTTTTTTTAACATCTTTATTGGAGTATAACTGTTTTACAATAGCGTGTTAGTTTTTGCTTTACAACAAAGTGAATCAGTTATACATATACATATGTTCCCATATCTCTTCTGTCTTGAGTCACCCTGCCTCCCACCCTCCCTATCCCACCCCTCTAGGTGGTCACAAAGCACAGAGGTGATCTCCCTGTGCTATGCGGCAGCTTCCCACTAGCTATCTAATTTACATTTGGTAGAGTATATATGTCCATGCCACTCTCTCACTTCATCACAGCTTACCCTTCCCCCTCCCCATATCCTCAAGTCCATGCTCTAGTAGGTCTGTGTTTTATTCCCGTCCTACCACTAATCTCTTCATGACATTTTTTTTTTCTTAGATTCCATATATATGTGTTAGCATACGGTATTTGTTTTTCTCTTTCTGACTTACTTCACTCTGTATGACAGACTCCAGTTCTATCCACCTCATTACAAATAACTCAGTTTCATTTCTTTTTATGGCTGAGTAATATTCCATTGTATATATGTGTCACATCTTCTTTATCCACTCATCTGTAGATGGACACTTAGGTTGCTTCCATGTCCTGGCTATCGTAAATAGAGCTGCAATGAACATTTTGGTACATGACTCTTTTTGAATTATGGTTTTCTCAGTGTATATGCCCAGTAGTGGGATTGCGAGGTCGTATGGTAGTTCTATTCGTAGTTTTTTAAGGAAACTCCATACTGTTCTCCATAGTGACTGTATCAGTTTACATTCCCACCAGCAGTGCAAGAGGGTTCCCTTTTCTCCACACCCTCTCCAGCATTTATTGTTTCTAGAGTTTTTGATGATGGCCATTCTGACCAGTGTGAGATGATATCTCATTGTAGTTTTGATTTGCATTTCTCTAATGATTAATGATGTTGAGCATTCTTTCATGTGTTTGTTGGCAATCTGTGTATCTTCTTTGGAGAAATGTCTATTTAGGTCTTCTGCCCATTTTTGGATTGGGTTGTTTGTTTTTTTGTTCTTGAGCTGCATGAGTTGCTTATAAATTTTGGATATTAATCCTTTGTCAGTTGCTTCATTTGCAAATATTTTCTCCCATTCTGAGGGTTGTCTTTTGGTCTTGTTTATGGTATCTGTTGCTATGCAAAACCTTTTAAGTTTCATTAGGTCCCATTTGTTTACTTTTGTTTTTATTTCCATTTCTCTCTAATTGTTTTTGACAAAGGGTCATCACTGGACAAATTCAGAGTTAGGTTAAATAAAGACAGCTTTGCAAGTGGGCTCTTCCAGGGAACCACCAGCCAATTTTCTGGGAATGAAACTTCACAAGAGCTCCAAACCCATTTTGTTCCCTCTGGTGGCTGCTTGGCTGATAATTTTCCCATGATAATATGCTGTTGGTTTTCAAGGCTAGTGCAGAGCTGGAGAAGAGGGAATAGGAATGGTACATGTTAAAACGACACAAAGCTTGCTGTTCTTACCAAGAGTTTTATCATTTTCTTGAATAAACACTCCCTGGGTTATTTCAAATCTTTGATTAATTTCCAGAGTTCTGAAAAAGTTGATTCTAACACTTTTTCCAGTTTTCTTTGTTGCTTTTGTGGTGCAGGGAAATTTTAGAGGTCCTTATACCACCATTTTTGCTGATGTGAAAATAGGAAATGTATCGAACCTGAAATCAAGGTCCTGTTTTTCAACTTAGTATTTTTTGGTTTTGGGCTTACCAGTTGATCAAGGAATCTAAACTTGTGTTTCTTTGTCTTATCAATGGGCATATTAATATCTACCTCTCAGAATTATTAAAGAGGTTAAGTGAGATAATGCATTTAATAATGTGCTGAATAAAAACTAATCTGTAAATACTGTCAGATGGAAGGACATGTAAGGCATTTAAAAGGAAAAATGGAAAAAAAAAGATTTTATCATTCAGGTTTTGTTTATGAAAGCAGAGCCACGTTGAGTATTTTGGGGAATAGAGGTTCGCTAAAAGAATTCGATATTACACAAATGTGGGAAGGAAAATGAAGGAGTGAAAGAGGGAGTAAGAGGATCAGGGAAAGAATCATTTAACGATCCACTTGAAGCATGGGCACAAGTACATCAGTCAGAACTTACAGGGGAATCTGAGAAGCCACGTACTTCCAGCCATTCAAATGGGAGGAGGAAGAAGGAACTTGTGGAGAGGTCTGTGGAAAGCTGTTGGATCTCTGTAGCTACAAGCTCTGTGGATCCAGAGTGAAGTGTCTTATGGTGGGCCCGGGGTTGCTATTGGTTGGCAGGGCCAGCAAGTGGAAAGACAAGATGGACACATAGAGCATGGTCAAGCTGGGATCTTCAGGACATCCCTGCCTCTTGTTTGGTGTCATATTTAACCATGACAACCTTCCAAGAGTAAAGGATGTTTGTTGCTTTACTTCTACCTTTCAAATCCTTAGCAAGTTTCCCTTCTGACCAACTCTAACACGAAATCAGAAGGGAAAGGGGGTTTAGGAAAGGTAGTTCCCAGCTTAAGCAAGTACGTAGCATGATCTGGTACATATGACCATGCAGTGGTTTAGTCCTTTTACTTGGGAGTTTACTTATTTGGAAAGTGACAAACTACTAATAGGCCCAGAGTATTGTATTTTTTAATACAATTAATTAATTAATTTTTCTTTTTTTTTGGTCAGTTTTTTGGGTCTTAGTTTCCTGACCAGGGTTCAAACCCACTGGACTGCCAGGGAATTCCCAGATGCAGAGTGTTTTATAGATTGTGTTATATATGTAAAGAAGAATTTCTGATTTGGGGGAAATGTAGTTTCTTCAAAAGAGGTTTAGATATTGAAGCATTCTTAGGGCATGTAAGAACAAAAATAACTAGAAATAATAACAAAAATAACACATAAACATTTATTTTACATATCTTACTTTATTTAATAGATGAGTTCCTTCTAAGGCACGTATAAAATGAATTTTTATAAATGAAAATTTTCCTAATAACAAGTTACAGTGACAAGAGTATATAATTTCCAATTGGTTTTTGGTTGACATTGGCATATAATTTTTTATTTTAGTTTCTTGACTTTTATTAGCATGATATCATCAAGACTGGTACGGCCTAATGGGATGGTGAGACAATCAAGGTCCTTTCAGACTGAATTATACCATAAGTCTGTGTAATTCTGAGGAAAGACAGGGAAAGTCTACTTCTCTCTGTGCTAGTTAAAGCCCACTGCATTTGATGTTGCCTGGTTATTGGGTAGAGAAAAATCTATTTGCTGTTTCAGTACCTGCTTAGCATATGTCTGGGGCTGTGAGTATTTGCTACAGTAAAGAGATCATGTCTGGAACAGTAGCTATAATTAGAGCACCATTACATTAACTTTATAATAATCTATGACATTTTCCAGGACCTGTCTGTGTTCTCAATTTAAATGGGTAGGTTAAACGGCCCATGCACACACGTACAAACACACACACTTTGCAGTGTCTCTCAAGTTTTTGATAGTGGCACACATGTCTGTGGTTTACATAGATATGCAGTATTGCTTTGGGTTTTCTCTTTTAATGAGGAGAAGCAGCTTCAGAGGCTTTCACTTGGCCCTTTATTCCGAAGTAGCACTCACTGTGGACTCTGCTTGTTGCTGGATGTATGTAATTCACCTCTGTATTCAACTAGGGAAGTAACCACTGGGTGGGTTCGGGACTTAGTCCATCCCATGGTAGACTTAGTATCTCCCCTAAACCCACTAACTCAACATGGTGATATTCTGAGTCCCCAGGGATTAGCAGTAACCAAGAGCTAATCAACCCTGAAAAGAGGTATTTCTTTTTCCGCAGGATACAATTACCTGGTAAATGGTTATAATTACTTATTTAGGGAAGAAGAATTGTGGTATATACTTGTTATGTTATCACAGGGTCCTTTCTCACCAATATTGAGTTGCTTGCTTGTTTATTTGTTTGCTTGTAAGAGGCTCTGAGTCTGTGAAATGACTCAGGGATAGGAATTAGGTGAGAGACAGTGTTTCAGCATGGTAATTCAGGTCAGACATCTCGTCTCCAAATCTAAATTTTTTTTTTTTAAATCTTACATAGAGCAAGTTGTACTTAGGTGGCTGTGTATCTAATATGGTTAAAAATCTTTGTGATCAGTTGGCCATCACCTATGATCCATGCTAGTCACACCATTCTAGTTATCACTCTGGCTGTGCCTGTTACAAAGAACTATGTTCATCTTGCTTCCAGGGGCTATCAGCACGTCTCTGCTACCTTGGCTTCTGATCATCCCCATTGAAATCAGGAAGCTCATTTAACAGAAGGACCTCTCGGCTTTACCCCCAGCATACATAGGATATCTACTCTAGCACTTTTCAAAATGCTGATACTCCCAGGTACAATGTATTTCTCAAAGTCAAGGTGAAAGGAGTAGCCCCTTGGCCTTAATGGGGGACACAGGTAGGGTGGGTAACAGGTTGCAAATGATAAATTAACAACAGCCTTTTCTTTTAAGTTGTTGGGTTCTTCCTTCCATATTACACCAAGGAATTTTTGGCATCTCAGCCTTAGTTTTGGCCATGTTTGAGTCTAGGTTTTAGTCAAGCAGTTGAGCAAATAGTTTGGAATAGGTTTTAGTCAAGCAGTTGAGCAAATAGTTTGGAACCATCCCCAGCTGCTTGAGTTAGAACTGTGAATCACAATTTTCTGATGAGTATCTACATTAATCTGATTTAAAATTATGATCCTCTTTGTTTATGGTCTAGCTCCCTTAGAATCTTTTTCCACATGGTCCCAAGGTTTTTCTCTCTAGAAAATCTTGCAGTTCTTTTTGTGTATAACCCATTTACATGTCTGGAGGCAATGAGGGGTGGGAGGGGTTAGGTAATAGGAGAGAATTGGCATTCTGTTGCAAGCTTGAGGTGTAGTTGTTACACTGTCCTTAAGCAAGGTAGCACTTGGCTTATCAGATAGGGGAGGGTTGTCTCTGCTGGCTGGGAGGAAACTCCATAGAATCTGGGGGTTTTCTATTATCTGAATCATCCCAAATGTCCGCATTTAAATGCTTGGGTCTTGCTCTTTTATAATCAGTGCCCTCTTCTCCTGGCCATGATGAAGTAACTGGCACTAGAGTAACCCTCTCGCTTTAAACAACTGTTGCAGTTATTATTGGTATATAAGAAACCACATCAAAACATAGTGGCTTAAAACAATAGCAGTTGTTTATTTATCTCTCATTGTTTCTGTGGAACAGAAATTTAGGAAGGCCACTTGTGACTTGAGAAAGGTGAGGTGATACAATATTAACTCTGAATGAACTTAGATCAATTGAAGAGGCACATGAGTAGCCCTAGAGCAATCATGAAAATTTAATAAAATGATGTGTAGCTAAGAGGCAATAGAGGAAATAAAATGAATGAGTAAAGCATGTTTGATTAACCCAATCAAATGCCCTAACTTTCACATAGAACTAGTGAAACTGAATTCATCCTATATTGTAATTCAGCAATCCTGCAAGAGCAATGCCTGCGTCTGATTTTTGCCTGTACCAGCTTGGCAGCTACAAGGAAAACAAATTCTTTTAGGAAATTATAGAAATTCCCTGGTTCTCTGGCCTTGAGGATTTAAAACACTGAGTGTCATTTTCTCTTCTTGAGCTGTCCGGTGTACTTCGGAGCAACTGACCTACCTCACAGTCTTGCTGTCTCTCACAATGTCCTGTCACTCAAACTGTAAAAACCTTGCATTAGATCGGTGCTTCATTCTAAGTTACCGCAGGTGATAATTTAAGTAATCCTTTCATCACTGGATGTCATGGACGACTGACGTTAAACCCTGTCGTGGTCACTGGGTCCTCATTGTCTTCAACTCCAACCAGATCAGATAACCAATCACAAAGTTTCACTTTTTTTTTTTAACATCTTTATTGGAGTATAATTGCTTTACAATGCTGTGTTAGTTTCTGCTTTATAACAAGGTGAATCAGTTATACATATATATATGTCCCCATATCTCTTCCCTCTTGCGTCTCCCTCCCTCCCACCCTCCCTATCCCACCCCTCTAGGTGGTCACAAAGCACCGAGCTGATCTCCCTGTGCTATGCGGCTGCTTCCCCCTAGCTCTCTATTTTACATTTGGTAGGGTATATATGTCCATGTCACTCTCACTTTGTCCCAGTTTATTACCCTTCCCCCTCCCTCCCCGTGTCCTCAAGTCCATTCTCTAGTACGTCTGCATCTTTATTCCTGTCCTGCCCCTAGGTTCTTCATGACCTTTTTTTTTTTTTTTTTAGTTTCCATATATATGTGTTAGCATACGGTATTTGTTTTTCTCTTTCTGACTTCACTCTGTATGACAGACTCTAGGTCCATCCACCTCATTATAAATTACTCAGTTTCATTTCTTTTTATGGCTGAGTAATATTCCATTGTATATATGTGCCACATCTTCTTTATCCATTCATCTGTTGATGGACACTTAGGTTGATTCCATGTCCTGGCTATTGTAAATAGAGCTGCAGTGAACATTGTGGTACATGACTCTTTTTGAATTATGGTTTTCTCAGGGTATATGCCCAGTAGTGGGATTGCTGGGTCATATGGTATCAATATCAAAAAAACAAACAACCCAATCCAAAAATGGGCAGAAGACCTAAATAAACATTCTCCAAAGAAGATATACAGATTGCCAACAAAACACATGAAAGAATGCTCAACATCATTCATCATTAGAGAAATGCAAATCAAAACTACAATGAGATATCATCTCACACCGCTCAGAATGGCCATCATCAAAAAATCTACAAACAATAAATGCTGGAGAGGGTGTGGAGAAAAGGGAACCCTCTTGCACTGTTGGTGGGAATGTAAATTGCTAAAGCCACTATGGAGAACAGTATGGAGGTTCCTTAAAAAACTAAAGTTTCACTTTTTTCAGGAGTGTATTGACAGCAGTCGCTTCTGTACTCAGTTACTGTAATGGTCATTGTTTAATTGCAGACCACAGAATCCACTCTAACAGTTTAAAGCAGAAGTGGGAGAGTGTGGGTATCAAGTTTCAGTGCCATGCTGTCAAGAGAAATGCCTCAACTACACTGTAAGGTCATTTCAGCAAAAATCCCACTGTGGCTACAATCTGTTATACACAGTTTGGTTGAATACATACACGTATATACATAAAAATTAATATATTGAATACAAAGTATATTGAAATGTACCTACTGAAAAATCAATATATCGAATATGGAATTATAGTTAGATACATTAATAACTTGTATTATCTGTGAATAAAGGAATTTCATGGATTATATTTGAAAACTTCATGTTTATTTTGGCCGTTTAGGACTTGGAATTGTTTTCTCTTAGAACCCGTTTTATAGATTCTGGTTTCATTTTCAGACTAGCCTAAAAGACCTACATAACCCATACTGTATCAGAAATGCAAAAGAGGTGGCGGCATCAAAAGACACTTTTTTTTTTTTTTTTTGGTGGTACGCGGGCCTCTCACCGCTGTGGCCTCTCCCGTTGCGGAGCACAGGCTCCGGACGCACAGGCCCAGCGGCCATGGCTCACGGGCCCAGCCGCTCCGCTGCATGTGGGATCTTCCCGGACTGGGGCAAGAACCCGTGTCCCCTGCATCCACAGGCGGATTCTCAACCACTGCGCCACCAGGGAAGCCCCCAAAAGACACTTTTAGAAGTACAGCCGTCTTAAAAGATTTCACAAAAATTAGACTGCTTAAGACTTAAATTATAGATATGTTGAACCTAAAGAAAATAATATATACAGACTTTAAAGATTGCCAGCCACGCAAGTTAGGGGGTCTAAACTACCATTTTGGCTACCAAAGGATGGCTTCCTGGATATCTACATCCACTTTGGCCAAGGCTGTCTTGGCATATTTGGTGACCCCACTGCTGTTTATGTGGAAGTATTTGTGTGTGAGGATGGAAAGTAGAGCTGCTACCATGCTTCTTGCCCTCTGTTGAAATTAATCAGAAATGGGGGTGGGGGTGGGTAACAGACATGGGTGGGGGAAGTTGGGTAGTATATGTCACAAGTACAGAGTTAGCTTGGGTGACAAAGCTAAATTATGGACACATGAGAATAATACCCAAGCCATGTACTGAAGATGGGCTTTAATTTCTATAGTGAATGGACTGTCTGGAAGCAGATGGGTCTCATGTTGGCAAGGGTTTTTTTTTGTTTTTTGTTTTTGTTTGTTTTTTTGGCCATGCTGCACGGCATGCAGGATCCTAGTTCCCCAACTGGGGATCGAACTGTGCCCTCTGCCGTGGAAGCACGGAGTCCTAACTACTGGACCACCAGGGAATTCCGGCAGGTTTTATCTGTGAGGTGTGATGTAGTTCGGTTAAGAGGTAGGTGTTTAGCAGTGCCTATTAAATTGTACCCTCTCCCTTCTTTTATAAAATTTTCAGCGATCCCAGGCTCCTGAAGCATACCATTTTTAAAAAGGGAAAACATACTTTTCATTGCTATTGGGTGGAGGTGAATTGAAGGCTCTGCTCTTACGGTCACAGTGGTGACAACTGGAACAGGGAGCAGGGAAAAGGGGAGCTAAATGAATCCCCCCCAATATCATGAGGTCAGCCTCTCCTTGGTGCCTTTCCTTGAGGATTCCAGAGGCCAGCAAAGCATGTTCACCTCTTACTTCTTGTTCCTCTGTTACTTGTACCATATTTATCTTCTACTGTTCCTCTCTTTTTCAGCCTGTGTCCTAGATGCATGAAATAAGCAGGTCATCTCAAACTTTGAAAATAAAATTTTGGATCATGTGACATAAAAGATGGTATATGTGCTAAAAAAATAGGCATTTGTCACTATTCAGCAATTTATTTATTTCTGTTGTTATTTCTAGGCAGAAGAAATCCTCAGGCAAGAGCTGGAGAAAAAAGAAACACCAAGTCTATACTGCTTGCTTGGAGATGTCCTTCGAGAGCACTCTTACTACGACCAGGCCTGGGAGTTGTCTCAGCACCGCAGCGCTCGCGCCCAGCGCTCCAAAGGCCTCCTCCATCTGCGAAGCAGAGAGTTTAAAGAATGCGTGGAGTGCTTCGAACTCTCGGTGAAGATTAATCCCATGCAGGTTGGACAGTTCATAAAGCCTCATCTGTTCTTGCCTTTCTTTGATTTTGACTTACTGAATGAATACCCATTTTCTTTCATAAAGACCGGGGAGCTCATCTGTGAGCTAAGAACCTAGCATTTAGAATACTTCTTGCTTGTCACTAAGAGTGGACAGGTTGCTTTTCTCTTACTCGCTTTCTTTTGTGCTTCTTTTATTCACTTTTCTGTTTCTTTTTGTTATTTCTCTCTGTTAACCTGTCCTTAACACAAATAGAGCTATTAAAGTTAGGCTCCATTTTGAGTAGATATACTAGGAAGGAAGTGAATGAGTCATAATTACAGGCAGTGAAGGACTCTGCAAGTAATGGTTGGTGTCAATAACGAAAGAAAAACCTTTATATAAAAAGGGTAACATATAGAATGGGTAGTTGATCATTTTAGGAAAAAATGTATTTACATGCACAGAAGCATTTCTCAATGTTTAAAAAAATTTTTAAGATTTGAAAAAATAATGCAAAAGGAACCTGGATCTTTAAAATAAGTAAGTGCAAAATAAACCCATAGGAGAGTACCTAATTTTGAGGGGAAAGAGATCAACCTATTTTGTATTTAATAATACTCAGTCAGTTAAATGGTTTTATTCCTAGAAATGGTTATTTTTTTTAACCAAACTTTCCTTATGACTGCTTTCCCAATCACCAAAGTCACCTGTCAGCCATGCTTCTGACAAACATGCACACCGACTTGATATAATTTTAGTTATAATACTAATTTAATATCAGCCACTAATATTTACTGAGTACTTACTATGAGCCAGGTACCTCTTTGGGCACTTTGCCAGTATTTGAACCCAGACAGTCTCACTCCAGAGCCAGCAATCTGTTCTTTTTTAAATTGTGATAAAAAGCCTGTAACATAAAATTTACCATTAACAGAAAAGTTAACCATTTCTAAGTGTACAGTTCAGTAGTGTGAAGTACATTCACTTTGTTGTATAGCCATTGCCACCACCCATTCCTGCAACTCTTCTCATCCTGCAGAACTGAAACTCTGCACCTAGTAAACACTAGCTCCCGGTTCTCCCCCCACGACTCTCGTCCCTAAAAACCACTCTACTTTCTGTTTCTATGAATTTGGCTACTCTAAGTACCTCATATGAGTGGGATCATATAAGGTTTGTCCTTTTGTGACTGGCGTATTTCACTTAGCATAATGCCCTCAAGGTTCATCCATGTTGTATCATGTGTCAGAATTTTCTTTCTTTTAAGACTGAATGATATTTCACTGTATGTTCATACCAGTTATTTTATCCATTCATCTGTCGATGGGCAGTGGGTTGCTCCTACCTCTTGTCTGTTGTAAGTAGTGCTGCAATGAATGAGGGTGTGCAGAAATGTTCACCTTTGAACTGGGTAGACTTGGGGCATATCTTTTACATTGAAAAAAAAAATCAGAACACATTTTTTTTTTTTTATGACAGGTTGAGCCAATTGCTTACTTTCCTTGCTCTGCGTAGTGAATACAATGAGAATCTTTCTCATCTGTGGGCTGGTGAGAAGCCTGGAGAGGAGAGTAGGACAGGTGGGAGTACAGAATATCAGCAGAAACTGACAGTTGCATTTCACAGCAAGAATGCTTAACATAGAGTTGGTTTTTGTTGACAACTTGCTCTATCTCAGAGTTCTCAGCTGGGGACGATTTTGTCTCCGGGTCCTTTGGCGATGGTGGGGAGGTGAAGGGGTGCGCTACTGACATCTAGTGGGTAGAGACCAGGGATGCTGCTAAGCATCCCATAATGCTCAGCACAGCCCTCCACAATAAAGAATTATCCTGGCTAAAATGTCAGTAGTGCCCAGGTTGAGAAACCCTGCACTAACTTGATTATCACTGGACACTTTTTTTTTTTGGTAGAAAATAGAGCTCAGTATTGTGTTACTAAAATTTTACTTTTATGGAAAACTGTATCATATCCTTGCTTATCTGTTTAAAGTTTAACCAACCACAGCTGCCGTAAGGAGTGGGAAAAATAAATTTCCTCCCTTAGCCTCCACTGTCTAAGTTAAACCACGCACATGAATTGTTTTCTCAAGCACACAGTCTCTTCTTAACGTCCAGCCTTAACATTGCCCTCCTGCCTCACTGGCTACTCCTTCTCAGTCTTCTTTGCTGGTTCCTGGGGCTTAGTCATTGGGCTGTATATCTCTGTCTACACTCACTCTCTTGATTTAATCTAGTCCCCTAGTTTAAATACCATCTGTATGCTGACAACTCCTAAAAGTTTATTTTCAGTCCTGTCTTCTCCCCTTAATTGCAGACTTCTGTATCTCACTGCTTTCTCAGTCTCCCCATTCGTTACTCTAACTTAACATTTCTAATATCCGAAATACTGTTCTCCCCCTCCTAAAAGCTTTTGCCCCCAAGATCATCCACATCCCTGTAAGTGGCAGCCTATTTGGTCTTGGAGTCATCCTTGATTTCTATTTCCCTCATATCCCACATCTAATCTATCAGCAAATCCTAGGAGATCTGCCTTTGAAATATATCCAGAATTGGACAACTGCTTGCTACCTGCCACCATTCTGGTCAAATACCCATCACCTCTCACCTAGTTAATATGTTACCTCCTTACTGGTCTTCCTGCCTCTGTCTTGTTACAGTCTGCCTATACTCAGTGAACATCCAAGTTGATCCTTTCAAATGCAAGTCATATGTGTCATTCCTCTGCTCCATCACCTGTGATAATAGCCAGGTCTCTGACTGGCTCTCAAGGCTTTTCCAAGCCTAGCCCCTGTTGCTTCTTTACCTTCTTCCTCCCATTCTCCCCCTCACTCACCCCACATTAGCCTCTTTGCTCTTCCCTGAACATTCTGGGCACATTTCTGCCTCTGGGTTTCATCACTTGCTGTTCCTCTGCCTGGAATGTTCTTCTTCTGGACAGATATCTGCATACCTTGCTCCATGACCTCATTCACTTCTGGGATCAAATGTCACTTTCTCAGAGAGGCCTTCCATAATCATTCTATTTAAAATCACACCCCCACTTTCCACCCTTACCTTACATTCCTTATCTTCCTTCCCTACTTTATTTTTCTCCATAGTACTTAGCACCTTCTAATATTATATATAGCTTACTTTAAAAAAAAAGTCTTGGGCTTCCCTGGTGGCGCAGTGGTTGAGAGTCCGCCTGCCGATGCAGGGGATACGGGTTCGTGCCCCGGTCCGGGAAGATCCCACATGCCGTGGAGCAGCTGGGCCTGTGAGCCATGGCCGCTGAGCCTGCGCATCCAGAGCCTGTGCTTTGCAACGGGAGAGGCCACAACAGTGAGACGCCCGCGTACCGAAAAAAAAAAAAAAAAAAAATCTTTTTCTCCTCCACTACAATGTAAGTTCTGTGAAGGTAGAAATTTTTATCTGTATGGTTCATTTACATTTTCCTAGTGCTTGTAACAGTGCCTAGCACATATTGGGTCTTTAATAAATAATTGTTGAATGAGTGAACAAATAATATCTTCAACCAGTTATTCAATCAAATACATATTAATTGTCTACTGTGCACATGGCACGGAACCAGAGGAGGAAGCAGTAGCAGCAGATCACCAGATGGCCTGGTTTGTACCCTCTGCTACAGTCTAGTGAAATGGACATAGACAAAGCTAGCCAACAGTATGAGGCCTCAAAGAAAAACCCAGAGAGTAATTTTTAAAGACACTAGTTTTTTTTTGTTGTTTTGTGTTGTTTTTGCGGTACGCGGGCCTCTCACTGTTGTGGCCTCTCCCATTGCGGAGCACAGGCTCTGGACGTGCAGGCTCAGCGGTCATGGCTCACGGGCCCAGCCGCTCCGCAGTATGTGGGATCTTCCGGACCAGGGCACGAACCCGTGTCCCCTGCATCGGCAGGCAGACTCTCAATCACTGCGCCACCAGGGAAGCCTGTGAATTGGGCTTTGAAGGACACATAATACTTGAATAGGCCAATGGAAAGGCAGTGGTGAGGGCATTCCAGGCAGATGAACAGTATGAGCCCAGCCCTAGAAACACAAAGAGAAGGGGGATGTGTGTGTGTGTGTGTGTGTGTGTGTGTGTGTGTGTGTGTGTGTACAGAGTGTTAGTGAATAGGCTAGTTTTTTAGAGTGAAAGGGAATAGGGCAGTCCCTGTGGGAAAGCTAGACTGGAGCCATATTGTGGAAGGTCTTGAAGGTGAAGCCTTTGGTTTTTGTATTTGGCAGGTAGGGAGCTATTAAAAGGTTGATTTGTGTTTGGCTTTGTTGAATTGAAGGAATGTGGTGTGCATGGAGGTGTTAAGAATATTGTTTTGGCAACTCTGTGGCCATGGGAGACACTAGATGTAGGTAGGCTTAGGAACTATAGCAGTGGTCTAGCAGGACAGTTGTCTATGGGGAGAGGCAATAGGAAAGAAGGGGTGGAATAAGGGAATTCGCAAGAGAGGACTTGACAGGGCCCAATGGTCTCATTATATGATTTCAAATTAATTACTTAGCAAGACAAAGAAGTGACAATTGCTCCAAGCAGCGTCACAGAGCAAACAGATATTATGTGAGGATATTTTGCAGTTTGTCATATGGATCGAATTCAGGCAGCCTGTAAGCCATGCCAAAATATGTAGGCGTATGATGCGACAGTTGTACAGAACTACTACAAGATGCAAACTTGAACGCTATAGACTTACTATAAGTCTTGATGCAAGTTTGAATTGTCTCTGAAGAAGGAGGGCTCCTACATGCTATTGTCTCCTCTAAGTCCTGGAATGAAAGGAAAATAGAAAAATAGAATTTAAAAAATTCTATCCCTGCTTTTCTGACATATCCAAACAATTAGGTTTAATAACAAAGCTCAGGCAAATGAGAGAGATATTTGAATGGCTTTTGTGCATTGTAAAGGCTTCCTGAAATCAAATTGTTATAAAAATAGGAATGTTTGGTTTTATATCAGGGATGGTCTACAAAACTAAATGCATTTGCCTATGGTGCATTTTTTAGAGAACCAATAGACGTGTGTACTGTTTGCATTTGTTTTGAGATTGCTAGCTTCCATTCGTTTACCCCTACCTGTTTCATTTTCCCAAGTAACTTTTGAAACTACTAAAATTCAAAATCAACCATAGACTTCTGGGGATTGTGGGCCGTTAGAAGCTGAAGTGGGTGGTAATAGGAACGTACATATTGATAATTACCTTAAATGTAAAAGGATTAAATGCTCCCACCAAAAGACATAGACCAGCTGAATGGATACAAAAACAAAACCCGTATATATGCTGTCTACAAGAGACCCACTTCAGAACTAGGGACACCTACAGACTGAAAGTGAGGGGATGGAAAAAGATATCCTATGCAAAAGGAAATCAAAAGAAAGCTGGAGTAGCAATTCTCATGTCAGACAAAATAGACTTTAAAATAAAGAATATTACAAGAGACAAGGACACTACATAATGATCAAGGGATCAATCCAAGAAGAAGATATAACAATTGTAAATATTGATGCACCCAACATAGGAGCACCTCAATACATAAGCAAATGCTAACAGCCATAAAAGGGGAAATCAATAGTAACACAGTTATACTAGGGGACTTAAAAACCCCATTTTCACCAATGGACAGATCATCCAAAATGAAAATAAATAAGGAAACACAAGGTTTAAGTGATACATTAAACAAGATGGACTTCATTGATATTTATAGCACATTCCATCCAAAACTAACAGAATACACGTTCTTCTCAAGTGCTCATAGAACATTCTCCAGGGTAGATCATATCTTGGGTCACAAATCAAGCCTTGGTAAATTTAAGAAAATTGAAATTGTATCAAGTATCTTTTCCAACGACAACGCTGTGAGACTAGATATCAGTTACAGGAAAAAATCTGTAAAACACATAAACACATGGAGGCTAAACAATGCACTACTAAATAACCAAGAGATCACTGAAGAAATCAAAGAGGAAATCAAAAAACACCTAGAAACAAATGACAATGAAAACATAATGAGCCACAACCTATGGGATGCAGCAAAAGCAGCTCTAAGAGGGAAGGCTTACAATGCAAGCCTACCTCAAAAAACAAGAAACATCTCAAATAAACAACCTAAGCTTACACCTAAAGCAATTAGAGAAAGAAGAACAAAAAACCCCAAAGTGAGCAGAAGGAAAGAAATCATAAAGATCAGATCAGAAATAAATGAAAAAGAAATGAAGGAAACAATAGCAAAGATCAATAAAACTAAAAGCTGGTTGGTTCTTTGAGAAGATAAACAAAATTGATAAACCATTAGCCAGAATCATCACGAAGAAAAGGGAGAAGGGCTTCCCTGGTGGCACAGTGGTTGAGAGTCCGCCTGCCGATGCAGGGGACACGGGTTCGTGCCCCAGTCAGGGAGGATCTCACATGCTGCGGGACGGCTGGGCCTGCGCGTCTGGAGCCTGTGCTCCGCAAAGGGAGAGGCAACAACAGTGAGAGGCCCGCATACCGCAAAAAAAAAAAACAAAGAAAAGAAAAGGGAGGAGACACAAATGAACAGAATTAGAAATGAAAACGGAGACGTAACAACTGACACTGCATAAATACAAGGGATCATGAGAGAGAACTACAAGCAACTATATGCCAATAAAATGGACGACCTGGAAGAAATGGACAAATTCTTAGAAAAGCACAACCTTCTGAGACTGAATCAGGAAGAAATAGAAAACATAAGCAGACCAATCAAAAGCACTGAAATTGAGACTGTGATTAAAAATCTTCCAACATTTAGAGAAGAGCTAACACCTATCCTTCTCAAACTCTTCCAAAATATAGCACAGGGAGGAACACTCCCAAACTCATTCTGTGAGGCCACCGTCACCCTGATAACAAAACCAGACAAAGATGTCACAAAGAAAGAAAACCACAGGCCAATATCACTGATGAATATAGGTGCAAAAATCCTCAACAAAATACTAGCAAGCGGAATCCAACAGCACATTAAAAGGATCATTCACCATAATCAAGTGGGGTTTATCTCAGGAATGCAAGGATTCTTCAATATATGCAAATCAATCAATGTGATACACCATATTAACAAATTAAAGAATAAAAACCATATGATCATCTCAATAGATGCAGAGAAAGCTTTCGACAAAATTCAACACCCATTTATGATTAAAAACCCTCCAGAAAGTAGGCATAGAGGGAACTTACCTCAACATAATAAAGGCTGTACAGGACAAACCCACATCCAGCATTGTTCTCAATGGTGAAAAACTGAAACCATTTCTACTAGGATCAGGAGCAAGACAAGGTTGTCCAGTCTCACCACTATTATTCAACATAGTGTTGGAAGTTTTAGCCACAGCAATCAGAGAAGAAAAAGAAATAAAAGGCATCCAAATTGGAAAAGAAGAAGTAAAGCTGTCACTGTTTGCAGATGACATGATACTATACATAGAGAATCCTAAAGATGCTACCAGAAAACTACTAGAGCTAATCAATGAATTTGGTAAAGTAGCAGGATACAAAATTAATGCACAGAAGTCTCTTGCATTCCTATACACTAATGATGAAAAATCTGAAAGTGAAATTAAGGAAGCACTCCCATTTACCATTGCAACAAAAACAATAAAATACCTAGGAATAAACCTGCCTAAGGAGACAAAAGACCTGTATGCAGAAAACTATAAGACACTGATGAATGAAATAAAGATGATACAAATAGATGGAGATATACCATGTTCTTGGATTGGAAGAATCAACATTGTGAAAATAACTCTACTACCCAAAGCAATCTACAGATTCAGTGCAACCCCTATCAAACTACCACTGGCTTTTTTCACAGAACTAGAACAAAAAATTTCACAATTTATATGGAAACACAAAAGACCCTGAATAGCCAAAGCAATCTTGAGATAGAAAAACAGAGCTGGAGGAATCAGGCTCCCTCACTTCAGACTATACTACAAAGGTACGGTAATCATGACAGTATGGTACTGGTGCAAAAACAGAAGTATATATCAATGGAACAGGATAGAAAGCCCAGTTAAACCCATGCACATATGGTCACCTTGTTTTTGATAAAGGAAGCAAGAATATACAATGGAGAAAAGATAGCCTCCTCAATAAGTGGTGCTGGGAAAACTGGACAGCTACATGTAAAAGAATGAAATTAGAACTCTCCCTAACACCATACACAAAAATAAATTCCAAATGGATGAAAGACTCAAATGTCAGGCCAGACACTATCAAACTCTTAGAGGAAACACAGGCAGAGCACTCTATAACATAAATCACAGCAAGATCCTTTATGACCCACCTCCTAGAGAAATGGAAATAAAAACAAAAATAAACAAATGGGACCTAATGAAACTTAAAAGCTTTTGCACAGCAAAGGAAACCATAAATGGGACGAAAAGAGAACCCTCAGAATGGGAGAAAATATTTGCAAATGAAGCAACTGACAAAGGATTAATCTCCAAAATTTACAAGCAGCTCATGCAGCTCAATATCAAGAAAACAAACAACCCAATCAAAAAATGGGCAGAAGACCTACATAGACATTTCTCCAAAGAAGATAAACAGATTGCCTACAAACACATGAAAGAGAATGCTCAACATCACTGATTGTTAGAGAAATGCAAATCAAAACTACAATGAGATATCATCTCACACTGGTCAGAATGGCCATCAAAAAATCTATGAACAGTAAATGCTGGAGACGGTGTGGAGAAAAGGGAACCCTCTTGTACTGTTGGTGGGAATGTAAATTGATACAGCCACTATGGAGAACAGTCTGGAGGTTCCTTAAAAAAGTAAAAAATAGAATTACCATATGACCCAGCAATCCCACTACTGGTCATATCCCCTGAGAAAACCATAATTCAAAAAGAGTCATGTACCACAATGTTCATTGCAGCTCTATTTAGAATAGCCAGGACATGGAAGCGACCTAAGTGTCCATCAGCAGATGAATGGATAAAGAAGATGTGGCATATATATACAATGGAATATTCCTCAGCCATAAAAAGAAACGAAATTGAGTTATTTGAAGTGAGGTGGATGGACCTAGAGTCTGTCATACAGCGTGAAGTAAGTCAGAAAGAGAAAAACAAATACCATATGCTAACACATATATATGGAATCTAAAAAAAAAAAAAAAAAAGGTCATGAAGGACCTAGGGGCAGGACAGGAATAAAGATGCAGACGTACTAGAGAGTGGACTTGAGGACACGGGGAGGGAGGGAGAAGGGTAAGCAGGGACAAAGTGTGAGAGTGACATGGATATATATACACTACCAAATGTAAAACGGATCGCTAGTGGGAAGCAGCCGCGTTGCACAGGGATATCAGCTCGGTGCTTTGTGACCACCTAGAGGGGTGGGATAGGGAGGGTGGGAGGGAGGGAGACGCAAGAGTGAGGGGATATGGGAATATATGTGTATGTATAGCTGATGCACTTTGTTATAAAGCAGAAACTGATACACCATTGTAAAGCAATGATACTCCAATAAGGAAGTTTAAAAAACCTTACTGTGTTAGTCTGCTGAGGGCCGACTAATACTATAGACTGGGTGGTTTAAACCACTGTGGTTTAATTATACTACAGACTGGGTGGTTTAAACCACTGTGGAAATAAATTTTTTTCACAGTTCTGGAAGCTAGAAGTCCAAGATCAAGGTACCTTCAGGGTTGGTTTCTGGTGAGGTCTTTTCCTTGCTTTTAGACAGCCAACTTTCACTGTCTCCTCACATGGCCTCTTCTCTGTGCATGTGTAGAGAGAGCTCCAGTGTCTTTTCGTCTTCAAAGGATACCAGTCCTGTTGGATTAGGGCCTCATCATTATGACCTCATTTAACCTTAATTATCTCCTTAAAGGCCCTATCTCCAAATACAGTTACACTGGGGTTGAGCTTCAGCATATGAATTTTGAGAGGGATACAGTTCAGTCTGTAACATCTGCCTAGGAGGAATCTTTTCTTTGTAACCTTTTGTTATGAAATTTTCAATTATACAAAATATATACTAGCAGAGACCAGAATAAAGAATCCCCTCCCATGTGCCTATGAACCAGCTTCAAAAGTTACTAACTCATGACTGGGCCTGTTTCATCTATATTTCCCCATTCCATCCCATATTATTTTGAAACAAACCCAATATATCATTTCATTTTTAAATGTTTTAGTATGTATCTCTAAAAAAATAAGGACTTAAAAAAATAAGTACCATCGTACTTAGGATATCAATAATAATTTGCCAAAAACTTTTGACTGAGCTTTTAATTTTAACTCAATAAATTTATATTCTATTCTAGAATAGAATGTAATTGAGAAGGCCTATAATTTATAAATTTGTAAATTTGATGACACTTACAAAGAATCATAAATTTGATGAATTATTTGATGAATTTTGTCCTGTTAAAAATATTTGTTGAAGAAAGGTACTCTAAATGGAGGCTTTTCCCAGGAAAAATATTTATAAGCTTCAGTATTAACAAAACTAGAATTCAGAATATCTCTGTTTAGCAGCAATTGCTCTGAGCTTCCTAGTTATCTCAGTACATTAAAAAATTTTTTTCCCAGCTTTATTGAGATATAATTGACATTGTATAATTGACATATTGTGCAAGGTATACAACATAATAAGATTTGATACATGTATATATTGTGAAATGATTACCACAGTAGCATTAGTTAACACCTCTGTCACCTCACCTCTGTCACCTTTGTGTGTGTGTGATGATAACATTTAAGATCTACTCTTTTAGCAATTTTCAAGTATATAATACAGTATTGTTAACTATAGTCACCATGCTGTATGTTAGATCCCCAGAACTTCTTTATCTTATAACTGGAAGTTTGTATGCTTTGACCAACATCTCCCCACTTTCCCCCACCCCCAACTCCTGGCAACCACCATTCTACTATTTCTATGAGTTTGGCTTTTTTAGATTCCACATACAAGTGAGAGCATATGGTATTTGTCTTTCTCTGTCTAATTTATTTCACTTAGCATAATGCCCTCAAAGTTCATCCATGTTGTTGCCAAAGGCAAGATTTCCTTCTTTTTCATGGCTGAATAATATTTCACCTTGTGTGTGCACACACTCACACAATTTCTTTATACATTCATCTATTGACAGACACTTAGTTTGTTTACATGTCTCAGCTATTGTGAATAATGCTGCAGTGAACATGAGGGTGCAGATATCTCTTCGAGGAGTGATTTCATTTCCTTCAGCTATATACTCAGCAGTGAGATTGCTGGATCATATAGTGGTTCTATTTTTAATTTTTCCTCAATACATTTAGAAAGAATATTTTCTCAGCTAAAATCATTATGACCTACAGAGAAGAGTCAATCAACATTTTTAACAATTCTAAATGTATTAACAATAAAGAACAACTTTGAAGTAGACAGCAGGCAGTTTTATGAAAAAATTATCAGAAAATATCAATGACATGGTATTAGAATTAGATATGACTAAGGAACTGATTAGAGGATAGGAATATCTGCTAAGAAAAATGGATTTTAATTCTGTAATATATTAGAGAAATATGCAAATGTCAGAAATATATAGCTTGCTTAATGTTCCTTTTGTTATTTTAAAATTTCAGATAATCAGAATTTACAATTTTTTTTTTTTTTCCAGTACGCGGGCCTCTCACTGTTGTGGCCTCTCCCGTTGCGGAGCACAGGCTCCGGACGCGCAGGCTCAGCGGCCATGGCTCACGGGCCCAGCCGCTCCGCGGCATGTGGGATCTTCCCAAACCGGGGCATGAACCCGTGTCCCCTTGAAAATGGTTTTCTAATAGAACCGTCTTTAGGTCCCCTGTTATATCAGTAGTAAAACCAATTTGACAATCAACAGTTTGTTGGTCAGTAAATAAGGTCTTTTTAAGGTCCTATAATTTTAATGATTTTTTAATGCCTTGTTTCATTTTTTTAAATGTTGCCATTTGAACAGTACATTTTGTGGTTGCCTCACTAAGCATTATCAAGATCCTGCTGTGAACCAGACACGGATGTGGGAATGAACTGGGTTGTGTCAGCCTATCAGCAGAGAGCAGAGAGTTTCCACTGGGAAATGATATGGACAGAACTAGTTTGTGAAGGGCCTTAAGTGCCTTTCTTCAGGATTAGTAACCCTACAGATATGGGAGTCTGTTGTGGTTTTGAATAAAAGAGTGATATGACAAAAGTGATATTCTAGGAAGTTTAAGTAAGGGATGCATGTCATGAATGAGTGATCAGTGGCTTTAGCAGTGAGGATGGAAAGATGGAACAGGTTGAAGCTCATTATAAAGGAAAATTTTCTGGTCCTTATTCACTGGATTGGCAGCATTGAGGGAGAGTTCGGGATCTGAGAACATGCCAGTTTTCTCAGTTGTTTGGTTAAAAAGGAAATGTCCCTATTGATAGATACAGAGAATTCAGGAGGGAGGGAAAGTATCTTTGGTAGGGGAAGATGATGTGTTTTGAGTGTTGAAGATGAGATGTTGCTGTGTCTAAGTACAGAGGGTTCATAGTCCACTGAAACCCAGTCCAAGCCTGAAGCCTAGGAGTGAGGCCAATAACTGAGCTCGCAGATTGGCGCTTTTCTGTGGAAGTAAGATGAATCCATGCAAGTGAATGAATTCTGGACAGAAAACTGTGTTGGAAGAGAACACGTGGCAAAATCTTGAACTTCAGTCATCTCCGGGGGTTGGAGAAAGGTAGAAGAAGTAGCACCAGTGAAATATGATGCAAACAAAATATACCAGAGTATTGGTCAGAGGGATAGAAGGACCCCAAAAAGGGAGTCATGGAAACTAAAGGAAGAACAATTATCGGTAAGAAATGTCGCGCGTAGTGATAAAGTCTAAAGAGAGCTAAGAAGAGTTTATTGGATTTGGAGCTCACTGATGACCTTCAAAACCAGCTTCAGGAGGTGAAAGAGTGTGTGGCAGCTGAGGAAATGGACATAACATCCACAGACTGTTCTTTTTAGGAGCATGTTAAGGAAATGAGAGTCAAAATGTAGAGTATCGTGCCAAGGGGCAGAAGAGTCAAGTAAAACTTTTCAGGATACTGGAGACCTGTATGTGGTGGAATCCAGTGAGTGAAGGAGAGATTGAATGTTATAGAGAGAGATGGTTGCTAACCTAGGGAGTGTCATTCTAGGAAAGAGTGAAATGAGAAGAGATGAAGGCATTGGCTCTGGAAACAGAATAATGTTTCCAACGAGACAGGAAGAATGAGAGCATTAATATTATGATAGCAGTTTCTATTTATGAAGCATCTTCTATAGTGTAAGCTAGAATATAAGTGTAAATGAACTCTTTATAAAATCCCTGTGAAGTATTGGGGGAGGGGTTATGACAGAATTGTGTTGAGATGTGGCCTCTTGCTCTCCTGTGGTTTATATGGGCTAATGGAGAGAAGAGGCAGAAGTAACTTTTCCTATGACCAAGGGGTAGAGTAAATAGATGCCATGCTTTGGGTGCCTAGTGATGGCGTTATGAAAAGATGTAAGGCCTGATGGAGATGTTACGAACTAGGAGGAATGGTTGGGATTTAGATAGGAGGCAAAAATTAGGAAAATGTGTTTCAGGAAAGGAGACTAGCAGGTGCAAAAATCAAGCATGTAGCAAGCAAAGGTTTCTTGGTAGCTGTAGGTTTTGACTATTTATTCTTAAATTCAGTTGTAATAATAATTCTAGCAGCCAATGTTGAGTATTTACTAGGTGCCAGCTACTATTCTAAGCATTTTGCATATAGTTTTAATCAGCCCAGTCCCCGAGGTACTTACTGTTATTCCCCTCATTTCACAGATGAGGAAATAGAGGGTTAATTAATTTACACGAGATCCCACAGCTTATGAGGGGTGGCGTAGGGACTGGGGCGGGGCTTGCTGATTTCAGAGCTCTTAGTCTTAACCTCTTCATTGTTTTGCCTCTAGAGGATGTTGTCTTATTTAGGAAGGAATGGCAGATTTGGCTGAGGTCAAGTTAGATGTTATGGAAAGCCTTGAATACAAGACTGTCGGGTTTGAATGTTTTTCTTTAATAAGTAACCATTGGGGCTTTCATCAGGAGCAAAGTGAAGTTGTAACTTTGATGTAATGGGACAGTCCAGCACATGACAGCGGGTGACTCTCTGCGAGAGCAGGGCGTTTTAGAGGAATCAAGGCAGCCCTTCCCTGCCCGTGCTATATGTAAGACTAGACTTCCACGATGTAATACTCTGATAGAATTGTTAATTAACCTGAGCTTCTGTTCTTCTTTGATTTGTAGGGGTCAACTTTCTCTTTCATTTCAGTTTTTGAAAGAAGAAATGTTTTTATTTGAAATGGACTTAGAGTTTCTGTTGTGCGCTTGTGTTACTGTGGTGGGGAGGTTTGAGGAGATTGGAGCTTACATTCCAGTGGAGAAGAAAGAATAACCATATGCGAATAATATGTAGAGAAAAAAGAGATTCTTTCCTTTTGTTCTTCCTTTCTCATATTGGTAAGCAATAAAAAATGAAACTCTTAAGGTCTAACTTGCATAACTGCCAAGAAATACGAGCACTGTGATAACATCTGGGCTGTAGCTGGGACTAAGGGGTAGAGGGGAGGGCAGAGCTCTGCGGCCATAGACCTGACTCTGACTCGTAGTAATCCCAAGGTAAATCACTTCATCTTTCTGAGCTTCAGTTTCCTCATTTGTAAAGTGGAGATATAATCCCTATCTCAGTTTACTGTTGGGAAAATTAGAGCCAATATGCATAAAGTATCTAGCATATTTCCTGGCCCATAGTAAGTTCTCAGTTGTCGTGGAGTTTTCTGTCCTGCCCATTGCAATGTGGTAGAAAATCATTGTTACCCCATTATCTGTAGCCTAAAGATAGGGAGATATATCTAACAGGAGAGTTTCATGCAGATGATATGTAAACTCCCACGTTACCTCACATGTGAATTCTCTGGAAAGAGTAGGCAAATAGAAGAACCAGTGGTAACCAAGTCTAGGACAGGAATAAGAGGAGGACACTAAACAATTAATACCCTTTCTAGTAAAAGAAAAAAAGTGTGTGTAAAATTTAGTTGCTCTTGTAGTTTAAAAGAAGACACTGACATAGAGGAAACTTTTGAGAGAGAGGGAGAAGCTGGCAGGTTAAGACTTGTGTTTCCTTAGGGAGGAGAACATAGTATTTAATAGTAAATGAGAAATTTGGTTACGAAAGAGTTGGGGTGCACATTTTTTTAAAAATATGAGCAGTAAGCATCATTTTAGGAAAATATATTACCAGACAACATTGATAGCTCTCTTGGATTTGGCTTGGGTCATTTCCTGTTTAATGAAGCCACATTCAACAACTTATCTGCATTTGGGGTCATGGGAATGAGTCAGGGATGTAGACAGGAGAGAATGGAGAATGTAGCTTGGCTTCAGGATTCAATTATAACGTGTTACACTTTATTATATGGGACGTCAGAAAAATTCAGTCAATCCTGTAAGGAAAATGAGTTAAAAAAAAATGTGAAGCTACTGATTATTCATTCATTCTTCAGAAACCTTGAAGAGGAAGGAAATTTGAGTAGTAGGCTCATAATTTAAGAAAGAAAATTGTAATACATAAGTAAATGGCACCTATTGCAGATGTGCTTTAAATACCCTTGTAAAAATTAACTTTTAAAAATAATCCATGCCCATTGTCCAGTGGTGCTTAGTGTTCAATTTCTATTTTAATTATTGAGGTTTAGTAAGTGTTGCAGTCACTCTCTTCATCACATGTATTGCACACCAGAAGCCAGGAACCGTTGTATGGCTTTAGGCAAATCATTTCCTTTCTAGGCCTCATTTTCTTCACCGCGTCTTTTCATTGATTTCTAATCCTGTAATTGAACTGATTTCCTCCTAGTTTGTCAACCCTGCTGATTCTGAGTATTCTATTTGCATCATCAGTGTACTTGTTCTGCCACTAGATGGCATGAATGCACCTTTGAACCCTGTCACCTCCAGGTTTTCAGAATCTGAGGTCTGAAGGAGCCTTGGAATTTTTGCTTAACCCACCCCCCACCTCCCCCATTTAACAACTGGGGAACTAAGACTCAGAGGTTAAGTGACATGGCCAAGGTCATACAGTACCTTAGAACCTCTTGAATCCCAGTCATTTATCTTTCCCTCTATTCCACTGTTTCTGTAGGGGGCTTTTGAGGGAAATTCAAAGAGAGATCATGTTTTCAACCATTCCTGCCTTTTGATAATTATCTTAAAAATAATTTAAAACCATTCCTCAAGTGCATATATCATCATATTAAAGATAAATAGTTGGTCTGCTTTTGTGTTTCTGTACTGGCTCCCTCAGAGGAGAAAGCTAGACTGTCAGCTTCTAAAGATCACTGCCCTGCCTATAGCTTGCCTGTCTTCACAATTTGCCTTGGAAATAAGCTCCACAGAAATCTCCACCAGAGCCTCTCTGTCAGATGATTATCTTTCTCCATCCTTGCCCAGTCCCTTGGTTAAGACATTTGCCTTTCAGCTCTTTCCTCCAACCAAACAGCCATCCATTCTTCTGCTTCATCTGTGTCCACTTGCCTAATCAAGAGAGCTTTTGGAGGAGGGAAGTAGATAATGCCCTGGTTCTTAAAAAATTGGTCTCCTGGGTTTTCCCAGCACATGTTAATTGGACTCTTTCCTTCCCCCCAACACCCCGCCCTCTCTACTGGTGACAAGGATGGCACTGCCGTAAGTCACGGCTGTGTGGGGGGCAGATGGTGTAGCGGGGCGCGAAATGGTCACGTGGAGATGACGTGGGCTCTGGAGTCACACTGACTGGGCCTCAATCTCTCCTCTCTCGCTGACTGCCTCTGGTCCATGGTCACCTCTTTAATGAGGGTGATATTTACTGCCTCACAAGGCTGTTGTGAGGAATAGATGAGGTTAATGTGTGGAAAGCTCGCAGTATCAGTGCTTGGCAAACACTGTAGGTGCTCATTAAGTGCTAATTATTCTGGTTGCTGTTGTATGGAGAGGACAGCAGTGACTATAGTATATGAAGAGTTGGAGCCCAAGGGAGGGTGTCAGCCAGAGGAGCTAGTTTTTTCAGTGGAGAAAAAAGGGAGGCATGCAGGTATGCCAGGGTCTGTCTCAGTGTTTTGGAGAAATAGTGTAGAAGTGTGCTGCCCAGTACGCTAGCCACTAGCCACACGTGGCAGTTGAGCACGTGAAACGTGGCTGGTCCAAATTGAGATGCTGTAAGTGTAGGACACACATCAGATTTCAAAGACGTCATACCAAAAAAATGAACATAAAATATCTCGATAATTTTGTATATTGATAACATGTTGAAATGATACTATTTTGGATATGTAGAGTTAAATAAAATATGTTATTAAAATTTATTTCACCGGGCTTCCCTGGTGGCGCAGTGGTTGAGAATCCGCCTGCCGATGCAGGAGACACGGGTTCGTGCCCTGGTCCGGGAAGATCCCACATGCCGCGGAGCAACTAAGCCCGTGAGCCATGGCCGCTAGGCCTGCGCGTCCGGAGCCTCAAAAAAAAAAAAAAAAAAAAAAAAAAAAAAAAAAAAAAAAAAAAAAAAAAAAAAAAATTTATTTCACCCATTTCTTTTTACTTTTTAAAATGGCTACTAGCAAATGTAATGAGGCTAGCATTATATTTCTATCTGGTAGCATTGGACTAGAAGATAGAGACCTTTGATACTCAACCATATACAACTTTAATTTGGGGAATCATGTGAGTTTTCTTTTTTTTCTTTTTTTTTTTTTGAAGCTTCTTTTGATTTTTTTTTTCTTGTATGATGTTCTGCTCTTCAGAGCATGACCATCCTAAATCAAGATGCCAGTGAGGATAATATAGGTTAAGTAATAGTTTAAAATGAAAAGAGTAAGAGGCACTGAATATTCTCCTTAGTCCCCCAGATTCCGAGGACCTCAGTTGAGATGCAGGGTATGAATGCAGTTTTGATGGTTTAGTGGGTCAGCCAGAAGCAGTTAGAAGATCCTAGAGTTGGTTTTTTTTTTAAGCCATTTCATGATTTCAAAGAATAGGATGTGTACAGAAGTCATTTCCCAGCATAATTATATGTTATCAGTAGATGAAAACCTACTAGCAGTTAATGATTCTAGAATTTTTTTTCAGATGCAAATTAAAAAGCAATTACACAAATTACCAAGAGCGAAAAGAAAAGAGAATCATAATACTATATATTAAATTGTCATCTGCCTGGATTTCATCAAATTTATTTTGGTTTTAGGACATTGGTTACAAAATATTGACTTGCTTTAAAAACCTAAAGATCAACAGTAGTCTCATCACCAGCTTGTGTTAGATCTGTGAGATAATTGCTAATTTCAGACATTTGTAACCTTTGTTTTTTCAGGTGGATTGAAAAATAAAGTTCTTTATTTACATCTTAAATTTACACTCGCTGTTTTTTTATAACACATGTGAAATAGTTTTGTGGGGAGTTTGTTCTTTGCTGATGCAGGAAGCAAGCAGGGCACATGCATTTTGAGAACTTTGAGGGCAATTCTCGTTTTTCTTGATTTAGTCCCAGAATGAGGTATACTTCATTCCAAGTAAACTTGCTGCCATGATTTATTGGGGTACAAGATGCTGTCAATTGTAAGAGGCACATGTAAGTGCCATCTTGTATAGAAAATCGAATGCTGCCAGTAACACTCTGATCAGCTATGGGTTATTAAGATGCATCTATTGCAAAGATGTTAAATGGAAAAAAAGTGCACCTTATAAATGATGAAATATAATACACAGATTTTGAAACTTTCAACTAGGTTAGAAGTAAGAGAGCTTGTTTTATACGTTAGCATCAGACTTTAGGCCCTTCCAAAATGAGTCACATTTAGTGAGTATGGAACTCTTTTCAGTTAATTCTGTAAATAACCAGACAAAAGCAAAGTGTAATGAGCTAATTTTTAAGTTGCTAGAGTCCCTTAACTGAGAAAAGTGAACTTCTAACTTTATTTCCGCCTAGTACCTCTGCATCCCCCCCACCCCCCCAAACACACAACCACCCCATTTCTAGCCATTATCTATACCTCTACTAACAAAATCTCTTCTCTTAAAGGCTCCTCATAGCAGTTATTTATAGCCTCTTGTGAATTCAAGGCAAAGTGTTAAATTGCCTAAGGATGTTTGCTTTCTAAGCCTTATCTCTAATTATCAGCTAAAAATCTATATCTGCTTAAAGCAATTTCAGGCCTCAACTAGCCATATGGAACAAGTTTTGTAGGAATGGCAGGGGTAGGAGGGATGTAGGGGCAGCTTCCTACTCGCCTCTGTGCAAGGCAATGGACAGATAACAGCACCTCATTTCCTTTCCCACCCTAAAGTGTTCAACCAAGTCTGTCTGCTGGCTTGCTGCCTTTGTACTGGAAGTCAAAGAAAGAAAGTATACTGCATTCTGCTGCTGGCCTTACTAACTATATCTAAAAGGAAAGCAAAGTTGTAATAGCTGCATTTCTGACTAATTTCATTGAATTTTTATCAGTCTTATCTTCCTTTTGACAGAGGCTATTGAATTTTAAGGAAACCCTGTGATGTAAAGAATTCTTTTGTGTTTTCAATAGCTGCTTCCTAATTTACCTGTTTTCTACATCTCTAAGTTTACAAATCATACTAACTTAAGTCAGGCTTTCTACTTTGAATGACTCTTTGGTAATCCAGATTCTCAGCCTGCTTTTCCTAAATTTTGGGGGGCATGCCTAAACAGATACATGCTAGGGCAATTTGGCTCTTGGTTAAACTGCAGAAGTATTTGTGGTCTAACTTGAAGATGGAAGCAAAAATTTTTCCTCTCAGGTTTGTAATACATTCATCAGTTATGAACCTGCTGATGCTCTGTCTACTTTTTACATAGTTACATAGATTTTTACGTAGATGTAAAAATGTTAGATTAATCCCACATTTATAATATCAGGGCTTGTTAACAGAGCTCTCCATTGCTTTCATGGAGTTGGTTAACACAAAGAATGGTCTTTCTCAGTAAAAGACATGCAGTGATATTGCACATGCTTTCAGTGTTGTATTAGCTTTGAAAATTAAATGGAAAAATGCCATCTCCATTGCTAAGTTTCCTACATTTAAACTAATATAAACTGTAAGCCAAATTATAGCTCTGCATTCTTTATAGTAGTGTAGTGTGTTTGTTGATAGTATCTTAAATGATTTTCAGGTTAATTCTATAAATTAATCTCTATGTGTTTGAATGACTTTGTCTTTTGGTCTTTGCAGCTCGGGGTGTGGTTTTCTCTTGGCTGTGCCTATCTGGCCTTGGAAGACTATGGAGGTTCAGCAAGGGCATTTCAGCGCTGTGTGACTCTAGAACCCGACGTAAGTTTGTTTGGTCTTCTTTCCTTATTACAGCTCTTTGGTACTCTTTAAGTTATTTGAATTGTACTGTAGTTCAGAACAGCTATTCCTATGGGTCTGTAGTTTCAGTTATGCAAGATGAGTAAGTTCTAGAGATCTGCTGTACAACACTGTGCCTGTAGGTAACAACGCTCTATTGTACACCTAAAATTTTTAAAAAGGGTGATCTCATGTTAAGTGTTCTTATCACAGTAAAAAAAAGAGAGCGAGAGAGAAGAAGGCAAAAAGATTCAAACTTTCTATTATTTTATGTCAAAAAAAAGAACACCAATTCCTTTTGTGTTGGAGGGCGGTATCCCTTTGGCAGAAGGTCACACCCTAAGTTATATGAGTTATAAATCTAGAAATGTTTCTTCTCGTAATAGCTAAGTTATTCATTGTTTTGTTTAGAAAATAGTTTTGATAAAACAGTTTTTTAGTTAAAAATATACTTTGCTGAGTATACAGCAAAGTGTCACATGTATTTTGTCGCTCACCAGCATGTGCTGCCTATGTTAATTGCACTATTAGAAAGTTCTTTTAGTTTACAGTCTTTAAATATTTAACAGCTTTACTGAGATGGTAAATAATTTGCATGCCATCTAGCTCATCCATTTAAAGTGTACAATATAGTGATTTTAAAAATTATATTCAGAATTGTGCAACCATCCCCACAGTCAATTTTAGAACATTTTTATTACCATAAAAAGAAATCCCCTGTACCTGTTAGCAGTCACTCCTCATTTCTCCCAGACACCTTCCACATCTACCCTGCATCCCCACCCCTAGGCAACCACTAATGGACATTCTGTCTCTGTAGATTTGTCTATTCTGAATATTTCATATCAATGGAATCATACAATGAGTGGTCTTTTTGAATGCCTTTCTTCACTTAGATTAATGTTTTCACAATTCATCCATTCCCTATTCAAAATTTTGAGAAACTGCCAGACTTTTTCTAAAGCACCATTTTACATTCCCACCAGCAATGTGTGAGGGCTCTAATTTCTCATCATCTTTGGCAACACTTGTCTTTGATCATTGTCTGTCTTTTTGATTATAGTCATCCTAGTAGGTGGTATCTTGTTGTGGTTTCAATTTGCATTTCCTTGATGGCTGATGATGTTGAGCATCTTTTTATGTGCTTTTTGGCCATTTGTGTATCATCTTTGGAGAAATGTTTATTGATATCCTTTACCTATTTGGGTTATTGGTCTTTTTACTGTTGAGTTGTAAGAATTCTTTATATATCCTAGATACAAATCCGATATCAGATATATGATTTGCACATATTTTCTCCTATTCTGCAAGTTGTTTTTCACTTTCTTGATAGTGTCTTTTGAGGTACAAAAGTTTTTAATTTTGATGAGGTCCAGCCTGTCTGTTTTTTCTGTTGTCGCTTGTACTTTTGGTGTCATAATTAAGAATCTGTTGCCAAATCTAAGATCATGAAGATTACCTTATCTTTTCTTCTAAGAGTTTTATTGGTTTAGCTCTTATGTTTATGTCAAATCTGTTGTTAAGCCTATTCATTAAACTTGTTGTACTATGTGTGATGGTGGATATTCACTAAACTTATTGTGGTAATTAATATGTACCACAGATATATATATACATATATCAAATCATTATGTAGTACACGTAAAAGTAATACAATGCTATATATCAGTTACATCTCAATTAAAGAAAAACCTAAACATCATTTCAGACAATGTATTTTTTTTTTAGTTCAAGAATTTTTATTTGGTTCTTCTATAGTTTTCATGTTTCTACTGAGATTCTCCAGTTGTTACCTTATCATGTTCTCTTCAAATCTTTTATTATATTTATAACAACTGCTTTGAAATTTTTGTATGCTTATTTCAACATCTCTTTAATTTCTGTGTCTGTTTCTATTTACTGATTTTTTATTTGGTTATGGATGAATTTTCCTGCTTGTTTGCCTGTCTACCAATTTTTAAAAATTATATCCTACACTTGTGGATGCTATGTTGTTGAGTTTCTGGGTTTTGTTGTCTTCCCTTGAGGAAGGTAGAGTTTTAATTTGGCATTTGGTTAATTTACCTGTGAATCAGCTTGATTTTAAGCTTAAGGTGGGTCTGGAGTTGTCCGTATTCCAGAGTTGCTGTCAACCTTCTCTTGAGGTATAACCTTTTGGGGGCTGAACTTAATCCCACAGGTGATCATTAAGAATTCTCCTCTCTGGTTGGTTGGAACTTGAATAACTCCCAGAACTGTGTGACCTCTAGAATCTCCATTCAGCTCACAGCTGTCTGGTAGTTGTTCCCTGCCTGGCCTTAAGAAGTTTTGCCCTGCACATGTATAGCTTAGTATTCAGCCAAGGACTCAAGAAGATGCTTATTGAAATTTCTGGAGCTTATTCTCTGCACAGATCTCTCTTCTGTGTTATTTTGTCTTGCAAATTCAGCCACCTTTTCAACCCTGAACTCTGAACACTTTTCCCCCTCTTAGTAAGACTTGCTGTGCTTTGTTTGGTTTCTACCTTTTTGTGCTGCAGCCCTCAAAGTGCCTCTAGATAGAAGTGTAGGTTGATTGTTGAGACAACTCAACAGTCCTTCTCTCAGGTATCATAGTCCTGTGTAACCCTTTGTCCAACTTCTCAAAAACAGTTGTTTCCTAAATTTCGTCCAGTTTGTAACTTTTTATGGAGATAAGGCTAGTCTGGTACTAACAGTGCTCTGTCTGTAAGGAGAGGTCCATTGCCAATTAATTTTTATATCATATATATGGAACTTGGGAACTATATACTTTATGTTTTATAAAACGTGGAACAAAGAGGAACAAGCATAATTTATGTCATTCTTGTTAGAATCAACATTTATATAGAGGCTTTAATTTATTTTTGTCATTGCATAGAAGAATAGGTAGAGAAATATGTTGGATTGATTGAAATACTTAGGCTTAACACTGGAGAACACATACTCCTTTACTCTCCCACCTGATGAAGGATGATGGTAAAATAGCAAAGCCTTTTATGATAGGAAAAACAATACTTTGTATTACTTTAGATTTGTAGTTAATCTATATATTGTGTAAATTATGTTGTAAATTGTCCAACTGTTTTGTAAATATAAATTTGGAAATAAAATCTTAGCAAACTTCCAAATTAGTGCTATAATAGTTATATCATTTTGTTGACTTAAAAAATATATATTTATTTATTTTTGGCTGCGTTGGGTCTTCGTTGCTGCACATGAGCTTTCTCTAGTTGTGGCGAGCGGGGGCTACTCTTCGTTGCGGTGCACACACTTCTCATTGTGGTGGCTTCTCTTATTGCGGAGCATGGGCTCTAGACGCCCGAGCTTCAGTAGCTGTGGCACATGGGCTCAGTAGTTGTGGCTCACGGGCTCTAGAGCACAAGCTTAGTTTGTGGCACAAGGGCTTAGTTGCTCCGCAGCATGTGGGATCTTCCCGGACCAGGGCTCAAACCGTGTCCCCTGCGTTGGTAGGCAGATTCCTAACCACTGCGCCACCAGGTAGGCCCTTGTTGACTATTTTTGTTCTAAATTATAAGTGTTAAGTTTAATTTATTTAATTTTCTTATACGTTTTTTAACATACCTTATTGAAAATTAACATTGTAAAGAGTACATCTTGAGCTAGGAAAGTATGTTATATTTTTGGTTGCAGCGATTATACCTAAATGAGAATAGTCTGTAACTGTTGTCTATCATTTCAGAATGCTGAAGCTTGGAACAATTTATCAACTTCTTATATCCGATTAAAACAAAAGTAAGTGCATCAGAAGATGAAGAACTTTGTTTCCAAAATAAATGAATGAGATTTTCTTCAACTGAACACTGAAACATTGTGCCTTACTCTTTGTCTTTTTCCCCTTGCCTACCCATATCTTTGAGTTAGAATGACTTAATGTCACCATTTGCATTCCAGTTGTAGTTTATTTCTTGAAAACATTTAGTATGTAATAAAATAAGAAATATATATATATATATATATTTTTATTTTTTTTTTTTAAGAAGTATTTTTTGACCTCTTTATTTGATACCGAAGTTTTGTATCCTAAATTTCATTGCATGGTAAAAGCAAGCCTGCCTTTAGTCAGTCAGCTCAACTGATAGATTCTTAACGATTGCTTGCTGTGTACTGGACATTATTGAGACATATAAGTATGAACCAATGTCTTTAGGGAGTGTGGGTTTAAAAAATAAAATATTATGCCATATTATTTAAAAAATTTATTAATAATATAAGTTGTATGTGGTAAATTTCAAGTGAGAAGTACAAAGAAGGCTATAATAATGGTAGGTGATGTTTGTAGAACAGTTATATTCTCTGCCACTCATGTAGTCCTGTGAGAATCTAAGAGGAGAGAAGGTGTGTGATGCTGGTTCAGAAATGCTTCTGAGAGAATGTTGGATTCAAACTAAAATTTGAAGAATTGGTAGAGGGGAGAGAGGGAAGCCTTTCAGGATTTGGAAATAAATGGTCATTAATTTGTGTACCTAGCGTTCTGAATCCGTGTGACCAAATGCAGAGTGACAGGCATGAATGCCACACTTTAGGATGTAGGAAATAAAATAGTCCAGCTCGAGACTAGGGAAAGCTATAGTAGGAGATGAGGTTGGAAAGGTCAGTTGGGGTCAAATGGCACCGTGTTCTGATGATCTGACTGACTAGTTGAGACTATCCTGTTGGCAGTAGGAAGCCAGAGATTTCAGTGCGGTAATTTCATGAAGAAAGAAGTTTTTTAGGAAGATTTGTCTGGTGACAATGTGTGAGACAGAATAGAGAGGGAACTGGGGACAGGGAAACCAGTTAGGAGACAGCTGTGGTAACAGTCCAGGCAGGCGATAACTAGACTGGAAAAAGAAGGGGCAGATGCCAGTTTATAAAGAGAACAACCAACTGGGCTTACTGACTGGCTATAGAAAGCAAAGGAAAGGGAAGAAGCAAGGATGGCTATTGCCCCAGTTTTAAATAAATGAATTAAAGGGTAGATATATTTCCATTTTTATTTCGCCTTATTTTCAAATTTAATTTTTCTTTATGGATTCACGAGTATTTCTTAAGATATCATTAAATCCACATTACGTCGAGATCATGAGATGCTTCCGCTGCTCTTGGATGACAGTCTACATAGATAAAGTACTGTTTGTTCTACCGCTCTCTTTGGAGAATAATATTATGTTCTTGATTGCAACTGATTGTGTTAAAACTCACTAGAGACCCTTTTGGGTTAAAGCAGGGGCAGGGGAAATCCCTGTCGTAGTTGTAGAATGATCTCAGTGGGTTTTTCTCATAATACTGAGAATTTTGTATGTAGTGAGGCTCTTGATACTCTGTGTTGTCCTCCAGCCCATTAATCCTAAGAATTCTAATTGCTTTCTCTCTTAGTGGTTCTTGCACATTGTTCCTCAGCTTCTTTTTGACACTTTTTTGTCTTCCTGCAGCTCCATGAATAGGTTTTTGTGTCAAAGTGGGGTTGTAAGGTTAGAGGCAAATCCCTCCTTTATTCTTGCCTCTTTACTCTTTGCTTACTTTGCTGCTGCTGCTCCAGAGAGAGCTCATTTTTGATTCAGGAGATTGTTACTTCAGGGGCAAATTATTAATGCTCCTCTCAAAAGAATCCTATCCCTGCCTTAAAGAGACCCTTTAAACTATCTCATCTCTCCCTCTGCTGTCACCAGCTTCTTCACTAAAGTGCTCTTTCCGCCGTTTCATCTGATTCCCCTAGGCATCATGTCCCTACCAGTGCCGTGGGAAATTTTTCCATCTTCCTATATAACTCTCATAGTGCAGTATCACTACCATTGTGGGTTTGATAAATGAATCCGGAATTGAAGCTCCTTAGAAGGAAGTCATACTTTCCAAAAAAAGGATTTCATTGCAAAAATTTTGAGGCCAAAAATTGTGATTGGAGGATAGGAGGACATAGAAAAAGGATAATCCTCCTGGTGTGGACTGCTGCTTGTTGAGTTCTTTTCCAGTAGGACAACTTCACCCCCCACCCCCTATGTAGGTGGGAGACCTGCGGAATCTCAGTCCACTGCCTTTGAAGGCAGTTGCTATCACATGTGAGGTGGGCATAGGCAGTAGAGTAGAGAAAGAAAAAAAAAAAAAGAAAAAAATCACATAGAAATAATTTATGGCTGTATCTGAAGAAGTATTAGAGCAAGGGCACTTACATTGTTAACTGTAAAGGAGGGTGGGTCAAGGGATAAATGAATCAGTGCATTCCATGACAACTTGCGGTAAATTGTTTAATATAGGGTGTAAAAAATGAAACTAGTGAATTGTGGTTATGAAAAGACTAAAAGGACTTAATTGTAAAGAAATTGATCAGTACCATAGGTATATTAGAGAATGAGTAAATGATTTGTGTGTTCAGTGACTAGCAGGGAAGGTTACTAAAAAGAAGTTACACTTCTTTTTAAGTGCTTTAGGGGGTGACTCTCAGACCAAGGGCCTGAGTCAGCCAGAAGACCCCCCACCATCCTCTCTAAAATTTGCCTTGAAGTCAGCAAAGAGGAGGGGTCTTGATGAAACCGTGTGAGGCTCAGCAGGGAAAGGGAGGTGGACCTTGTAGTCTTAAGTTAGCAAATTCAAAATGGCTCTTGGAGAGGGAGATTGATAGCATACCTTTGAAAGAGTTTACTATAGTTGTCCAGTAAAGCATTTATGATCTGTTAGGGAGCTATAGTGTTGTTCAGCCAGTAGAGTAAAGTATTAAGAATCTTTTTGAGAGCTGAGATGTTTAACTTTTAGAATAGGTGACATGAAGTTCTGTTGATTTCCTTGTCAGTATCAAGTTTTTAATAGTGTTTTTCTATTTTCTGAAGTAGCTTGGATAAGGCAAGGATTCTGTGATGGTTTGATAAACCTTATCTTTAAAACCACCTAGCCTGGGTTTAATTTTTATTGATTTATTTGGCTTTCTATTTTTTAGCTCATTTTGCATAATTTGTTCATAATGTTCTCTTATGATTTTTTTTTAAATTACTAATTTTATGTATACCACTTTTCTAAATTCTAAATGGAATTTAGTTAGACATTTGTCTGTTTCATTAGTCTTTTTCAAAAAGCCAGCTTTTGGTTTTGTTGATCATTTATATTCTTTCTTTATATTTTATTTCATAGTTTCTTCTTTCTTAGAATTTCTTTTCTTCTTTCTTAGAATTATTTGGTATTCTTTTACAAATTAAGTTGGATGTTTTAGCTCATTTATTTCCCAGCTTTCATAATTATAATCAATACATATAAAAACATAAATTTCTCTTTAAATACTGCTTTATGTATATCTTACAGATGGTGGTATATAATGCTTTCATTAAATTCTAAATATTTTGTACTTTCTAATATGAATCTCTCCCCCCTGCCCCCACTGTAGGTTCCTTTTTTTTAGGAGCGCATTTTTAAGTTTGCAGGCATATATTTTTTTAACTGTCTCTTTACTGTTGATTTCTTATTTAGTTACAGAGAATATGGTCTATATACTTGTAGTTTTACTTTTTTTAAAAACACAACTCTTAATTGTTTTTGGTCTCAATAATTATTTAAATTTACTCACATACTTCATTTTCTCTTCTCACCATTGATCATTTCTTGTATCCCTTTTCTTCTCTTTGAAGTCCCTTTTATTTTTGCAAGAGGAGATGCTTTAATAGTTCTTTTAAGTTAGGGTCAGTAGGTGGTAAACTTCCTTAGTCTTTGTACATGTAAAATTTTTTATTTTGCATTTATTCTTGAGTGGTAAGTTTAGTTGATTATAAAATTTTAGGCTGACAGTTATTTTTACTTAGCACTTTAAAGTATTTTATTGCCTTCTACCATCTTCTGCTGCTAATGAAATATCTGCTGTTCTCTGTCATTCTTTTATAGGTTTTATAGGTTTTAGGATTATCTTCATGTTCTGCAGTTTCACATGAAGTGTCTAGGTGTTGGTTTACCTTTATTTATTGGCCAACCCAATATAATGCTCAGTACACAAAATATACTTTTGATCATAGAATTTAGATCTTTGTTCAGTTCTGGAAAATGCTCAGCTATTATCTTGTCAAATGTAGTGTCTTGACATTTTCTGCATTTATTTACTCTGGAATGTCTATTGAATGTATGCTTAAATCTTACCTCTCATTGTTTCCTCTGTCTCTTTATTACTCTTTTATTTTTCAATCTGAATTCCTCACTGTTATCTTTCAATTCATCAGTACTCGTTTTGACCGTGTGTAATCTAATTTTTGTCACATGTTGAGGTTTTTTTGGTTTGTTTGTTTTAATGTCTTTTGCAATTTCAAAATTTCTACTTGGTTTTTATTTATGTCTCCCTATTCTTGTTTCATTTCCACTTGTTTTTGTTTGCCATTTCCTGTTAGGGAAATTTGAGGTGGTTTCGGGTTGTTTGAACCTCTAATTCTGTTTATTAACATGAATGATTAAGGACTGACAGAAAGTCCACATTAGTATTTTATACATTTAGCTATAGTTTATTTAGCTATGGTTATTCATTATTGGTCTTTTTTGTTTTTGTTTTTTTAACTTGACCTTCAATAGAGTGAAAGCTTTTAGAACTCTACAAGAAGCCCTCAAGTGCAACTATGAACATTGGCAGATCTGGGAAAACTACATTCTCACTAGCACTGACATTGGGGAATTTTCAGAAGCCATTAAAGCTTATCATCGGCTCTTGGACTTAAGAGACAAATACAAAGATACTCAGGTAGGATATTCATATTTTGTTATTTCAGTTTGTGTTTGATATTAATACTTCATTATATGATGTAAATTGTTTCCTTGACTCTACACAGGAAAATTTTGTTAAACACAAGTAATATATAAAAGAGGGCTTTTTTGTATAGTTGAATATTCTTAGTTACATATTAATTCTGGCATTCCAATGTCAAGTGTGTTTGTGTAATCATAGACTGAATGTAACAGTGACTCAGTTATGAAAATCTGATATGTGGTTTACATATGTATAGTCAGCTTGCAGAAACTTAATAGAGTGATGCTTGTGTTATTTATTACTTTGGTTATCTCAGTGTAGTAGCTGGATTAACTCCCATACTCATTTATCCACTCACTGAACAATCATTTACTGCACACTTTCAGATTGTTTGAACAATATAGAAACGAAGACTAACATTTTCTTTGCACTGTTTAATGAGATGGTCTTCATCTTGGGTTGAAGTCAGAACTGGTTGATTCTTAACAGTACAAAAAATACTATATCCTTTCAGAAACTATGGGAGACTTGAAGCCCCTATGTTTGACATCCAATAGTATTAAATATAAAAGACCTTGTGGGTTTAATTGTGGTTGAAGAGAATGTTTAAAGATAGAGTGTATAGGAGCTTATAGGTTACAAAGTCCAGGGGCTTGAAAATTTAATACGTATTTGCAATAATCAACATTTATATTATTTAAAGTGGTGAATTTGGAATTATGAAAAAACAAATAACATGTAATATATGATAATACCCCACTACTCTTATGGCTTATTATAGATGTACTCCAGCTGTTCCAAAATTTACCTTGTCTGGTTTCTGGTTTCATAGCCCCTGCCCTCAATGTGTTTGCATGTTCTTGAAAATCCACCTATATAATTCGCTAAATTGCTTTAAAGCTCAGGTTCTGGGCAGTTCACTTAAAGTAGAACCTTCAAGTAGAACCATAGACCTAACAGGAGCATTGTTGAACCCTTCAATTACTTTTCTTTTCCTTGTTTTTTTTTTTCCTTTTCCCTTTTTAACTGTTGTACATTGACCATCCATTATAGAAAGAAGGGACTTGAATTTTATAGAGTGAAGATCACTTAAAACGTGCATGGGAGCATAGCAGAGTTTTACATCCTAGAGAGGATAGGAACCCTAGCCAATCTATTTGCACAGTCCTCTGGCCATCTAGTACTTGTCCTGTTCACCATTGTGATGGCTCTTTCTCTTCCGCACTTAGCCCCTTGGCAAAGGGCACTGATGAGGCTCTTAACAGATCTCGGTGTGTTGCTGAACCGCTGAGGATGGTGCAGAGATTGCAAAGTGCTTGTCTCTTGTTTATCTCAACTGTTAATTTTTTAAAAGACCTTTCTTTACTAAGAAAGCCTTGTGAAGCCTGTTCTAAAGTCTCAGGGAGAATGTAAATATTTGCATTGGTAGTATATTCCATTTTACACTTGAAATAAATTCTTTTTTTTTTTTTTCTTCCTTTCACGAAGCTTGTTCTGAATGCATAGAGATGTATTTTGAGTGTTTTTCAGAAAAGGAAAAAAAATTTTTTAAAAACCCCAAAACTTCTCCCAGCATAAATTAAGATGCTTTCATTTAAATAGAGTTTCCAAACATATTTTAGTGGTCATATTCACAGTTTTAAACTCCTTCCGGCAAATATAATCATAAGAATTTTCACTCGTAGCAAAACTGTGTTCTAATTCCCATTGAAAATTTTCTAATCCTGTACCTGTTTTAGCAGAGTACTTAACATATCATTTTTAACTTCAGGGAAAATTGAGTCGTTTACTACCTAGAGAAAATTATTAGGATTTAGTTTAAATTCATGGCCAGCTAATATGTTGATTTCTTTTTTCCTGTTATTCTTTTGTTCTCACATTCAGAATATGAACCAAACCTCCTTTCGTACAATAGTATTTCATCTGAGCACTAATATTTTGATGAGTTTGAAATTAGTTTTTATAAAAGTTCAGTACTTTTAGAAACAATCAAGGGTGGCATCTGTATTCTTAAAGACTTCTTCCCTCAGCACCCCTGCCACACACAGGAACACCAAGAATCATTCCTGTTAGACAAAATACTGCTTATAAACAGAGCACCTAGAGAAACATAATGTGCTATAAAGATGTCAGAGGTTATGGCTGTTAGCTTAATTTTTATATTTGAATTTGGGGAAATACTATTGAGAACATAAGAACTAGATAACCAGTGACTTGCTCGGGTCAAATCATCATCTTTAGCACCTTATAATAGAGAACTTTCTGGTATCCAGATGGAGAAATAGCCACAGTGAGATAATTTGTCAGTTTATACTAGGCCCTGTTTATAGCTTTCTCCAGAAGTGTCACAGAATACTGATGGAGGTGTTTGGTCTCTGACAGGTGTGGGTAGAATCACTCCAGAGTGGTTAAATCATCACTGAAGGAATGTCTTGATGGCTAGCGTGGTCTCAGTCATATTTAGCTTCGTGGCATACTTGTTTCTGCCATCATGTTTTCTCACCGCTAGTCAGCGTGGAATGAGACAGTTGATAGATTGTCTGGAATATTTTTATCTTGGGTAAAATAATTTTACTTAATTTGACTCTGCAAGTTTGGCAACAGGTGTCTTTCAAAAAAACTCTGAAATTCTTATGTTTCACACTACCTGACCTCATTCTATTTCAATTTGCTTTAAAACTCTCTTTTTATCTATTCTTTTTCTACTTCTTTATAGATGTGATTACTGCCATTTTAATTTTTTTATTGTGTGTGTGTCAATGTGTAAGTTCATATTCATTTTAATACAGACACATGATAAATTAACTATAAATTGTTTTTCTCACTATTTGTAATAAGAGAATGGGTGGATATACTACCTTTATCATTTCCTGCCTTTTCTCTCTATGTCCTAATTTTGGCGAATGCATAGATTAGTATAACTCAAGAACACTATTCTATAATAGATATTTATATTCATGTCTGGATTGTACACACTTTTATTAATCTTTCATAAAACTAATTTTCATGTTTCTGTGTAATTAGTCCCTGTTTGATTTTCCAGTTTTCTACTATTGTTAATAGTGCCATGAATATCCTTGTAGACAAATCCTTGTGTATATTCATGCTTCTTTCCTTGGGATAATTTCTAATGCTGATGTGTTCATTTTTTTTCTTTTTCCTTTTTTTCTGTTCTTCCCCCATCCCCCCTCCTCCTCCCCTTCCTCCTCTTCTTCCTTCTTCTTTGATAACTTTCAGTCATTTTGGGAAAAATTGAAGTATTGCATTATTGCACCCCATTTGCTGTTTATAAATGGAAGAGGAAGGAAAGGGGATTAACATATATCCAGTGCTTACTATGTTCTTGGCACTTAACATTGATTATCTTTTATAGGGCATACAGTATTTGAGTTGGGTACTAAATAGTTCTCATTTTACAATGTATGAATATGAGACCAAGAGAGGTTATATAACTTGACCAGTCATATATCTAGTAGGAACCAAAGATAGGAATCACATTTAGGCATGTCTTTTTTGTGTGTGAATCAAGCCTTGCAGTCTATGGGAAGATTTATATTAAAAAGCACATTTTCCCATCATATTAATGTGCATTTGAGCTATATCTAACAAAGTGGTTTTTTCTTCAAATTGGGGTATAATTTACATATAATAAAATGCACAGATCTTAAGTGTAAGTTTGATGTGTTTTGACCATTATGTATTCTTATGTAACTACTTCCCAAAACAGATATGGAACATTTTCATCACCAGAGAAAGTTCTATTATATCCCTTTCCAGTCAACTGAACCACCACCCTTTCCCCTCAACCAGCCAACTACTATCTGATTTCTATCACCACAGTTCAGTTTTGCTTTCTCTTGAATGTCATACAATATGTATTCTTTCCTATGGATGTTGCTCTTTGTGTGGATTTCAATTTGGGGAAGGTGGGAGGTGGTGTTGGCAGGGCAGCGGGGCAGGTTGCCAACGAGACTGAAGCCCTGGAGCAGTGGTGGCTGGGCTAGGCGGAGAGAGAAGAGCAGGGGGAACGGATACATTGTATACAAATTCTCTGTGCGTAGAGTAGATACCCTCTCCATTTTACTGTTCAAGTGTCTGCAGCTCAGCAAGATGAACTAATAAAGTTGATCTTTCACAGCTAACAAGCAGTCAAGCCAAGAAGTGAAGTCTGACATCTGGCCTATTTAACCTAAAACCTGTGCGTGCCTTTTGCACGCGCAAAGACATTTTTTCTTTTTTAGCCGAAGGAGTGAAAAAGACAATGTTAAACTGCCTACGTCTCTCTGATAACGGAGGTGTGGGGAAGCCAGGGGTCAGGGTTATCAGACCAGGAAACAGAGCAGGTTCTTTAGAGAGCTCCAAGTGGAGCGGGGACTTGGCCAAGCCAGGGAGGCGGGAAATGGCTTCATTCCTGGCCTCCAGCCCTCCTGGAAGTGTTTGTAACTGGACCTGAGGCAATCCTATTCCTTCCTGCTTTGAAGACCTCCGGGATTCAAAGGGCCAACACCTTGTGCTTTCAGCCAAGATTTTGGGGAGACTTGGCCAAGGACCTCGAGGTTAGTGTTGGGAAAGAGGACAGTTAACACTTTTCTCTCTGCGGAGGTTAGAATCGCTGCTCCTCCACGTGAGAAAACGCCAGCTCTTTTCAGGGGCTAGTGGTGGTTCCCCCCAGTCACGCTCTGCTTGATGCAGTCCATGGGCCATGATGGAAGTGAGAAATAGGCTTAGGAAGGAGCGTGAAACAAAAGTGCTATATCACTGAAATGATTAGACATGTGGCTTAGAGATGTAGAAGTCATTACGTGAAGTTGGTGGTGTGGCATCGGTTTAGTTGGGAAGTGAGGGACTGCAGGGCTGTTTATACTGATTAAAACGAAATCCCTCTAAACATCCTGGCTCAAAAAATATACTTAGATTATTTTATGATACACCAAATGAATTCCAAATGGGCTAAATATATGCTAAATATTTTTTCATCTCCTAGAAAAATTAGCAGTACAAGTGGGTATTTACCATATTTCCTGAACTTTGAAGCAAGAAAAAAAAACTTGAAGGAATTTTTATGACTTCATGGAAAAAATATGTGATGAAATATTTGTAACAAATAGAAAAGATAAAAAGCTAATAATATCCTTATTATATCAAGAGTTAACATCTGCTACAAGAATGAAATGGGACAGGAGAGAGGATTCTGAAACAGACCCAAGTATGAGAATTTAGTTCATGTTAAGGATGGCATTTTAAATCTGTGGGATAAAATAAAATATTCAATATGTATTGAAATAGTTGGCCAAGCATTTGGGACCCAAAATGAGGGCTCTGCTTCACTCCTTAAACCAAAATAAATTCAAATGGATAAGATATTTATTTATTCATTTATTTATTTATTTTTTTGGCCGTGCCACCTGGCATGCGGGATCTTTAGTTCTCCGACCAGGAATTGAACCTGTGCCCCCTGCAGTGGAAGCACAGAGTCTTAACCACTGGACTGCCAGGGGAGTCCCTGGATAAATACTTAAATTGAAATGGCTTGAGAGCAGGATGGTGTTGTGGGTAAGAGCATAGATTCTGGGGTTAGACAGCCTTTGCTTACTACCTCTGCCAGTCACTAGCCGTACGACCTGAGCAAATTACTGACCACTTTGTTCTTCAGTTTTGTAAAACAGGGATGATATTAGTACCTCACAGGATTGTTGTGAAGCGTAAGTAAGTTCATATACGTAAAGGGCAGAGAATAGTGCCTGGCACATACGAGTGCTGTGAGTATAGCTGCCGTCAGCATCGCGATCGTCATCGTCGCTACTATTGAAAAAGTAAAACCATAAAAGCACTTAAAAGAAAGTATGGTAAATATTTTTATAAGCTTGGGGGTGGAGAAAACATTTTTAATCATGACACAAAAGCCACACTCTGCTAAAGAAAAGATGGAGAGATTTGAATTGAAAACTTCTACACATGAGGAAAGGATGACTTCTGACCAGAGGGCTGGATGTCGCTGTCCTGAGGAGGGACAGGCTGAGACACGACAGCCTCGTTTAGTGCTTCCTGAACTGAAACTGGAAGAGGGTTAGTAGAAGCCAGTTAAGTGCCCTGGGAAGCGTTGGTCGCAGTGTTCTCCATGTTGCCTTAGTCTTTCTATATAAGACTGCTGGATTCGTTACCTGGGGCTACTCTACCAAATTACTACAAGCTTGGTGTCTTCAAACAACAGAAACTGATTCTCTTCAGTAATGGAGGCTAGAAGTCTGAAATCAAGGTGTTGGCGGGGCCATGCTCCCTCTGAAGGCTCAGTGAAGAATCTTTCCTTGCCTCTTCCAGCTTCCGGTTTCTGGCATTCCTTGGCTTGTGGCTGCATAACTCTAACCTGTGCCTCCCTCTTCACCTACTTTACCTCCTTCCCTCATGTCTCCGTTTGTCGGCTCCTTTTCTGAGAAGAACATTAGTCATTGGATTTAGGGCCCACACTAATCTAATATGACTTCAGCCTAACTAATTATTTCTACAAAGACCCTATTTCCAAATGAGATCACATTCTGAGGTTCTGTTTCAACATGAATTTGCAGGGGGGGGGGGCACTATTTGTCCCACCACGACTTTAATGCTTCTTTTCAGGGAGAAAGCGGTGGCTTTGAGAATAGTGGGGTTGGTAAAGGTAAGGGAGTGTGTCCAACACAGACCTCATTGGTAGCTTTGGTAGAAGGAGAGGCGACATGCACAGAGGTGCCCCCGAGAGAAGGCCAGAGAGACCTCAACTGGTCACATGAAGGTCTTGCCTAAAACAATACCAGATATTTGAACATCTGGAAGGGACAGAAGGGATAATAAGAATAGGGAAGGAGTTGACAGAAAACTAATAAAGCTTTTCAAAGAGATACACTTAGTCGTATGCTTAGTCATATGCAGTATTGAGAGATAAGACCAGAATCCCGTGCCATGGTGGACAAATTAGAATTTCTAAGAAGGATCTATTTTTAGGCTTCAGAAGATTGTGAGATTACCTGAAATATCATGAAAAAAATTTGTGTACGTGGCTATGTACCTGTTCTGGGTAGAGGGTTCTAAACTCTCAGATCCGCAAGGGTGTCCAGAAACCCAAGAAAAAAAACACAGACGAAATAAAGAATGATCTTCGGAGAAGAGTATTAGGATTAGCTTTACCAATAAAAAGGCAAGTGGACCTTCCCTTATAATCACCATGGGTTAAAGTTTACCTGTATAGCTGTGTTATATTACAAATGCATTTATCATTGCTCTTGTTTTTGAAAGTTCTCAAGGTTTACAAACTGTGCACAAATAATTTATGTGCACTCCCCCCGCCCCCAGCCCAGTCCCCACCCCATTTCTCTGCTGCTCTTCAGGGCTCACTCTCTGGGAGAAGCATCTTGCTGCACAGTCTCCACTTCCCCTCTTCCCGTCCTCTTTGGAACTCACGCCCTCTAGGCTCATCTCCGCCAGCCTACTGAGCGTGCTGTTGTCAGGGTCTATATTGCCACATCCAGGGGACAGCTGTCAGCCCTCAGGTTTCTCAGCCTATCTGTTACACTTAACGCAGTTGATCTCTCTTCCTTCTTCAAATGCTTTCTTCAGCTGGCTTCCAGAATTTCACAACTCTTACGCTACCAGATGCAGCTTCCTCATGTCCTTTGCAGAATCGTTCTCGCCTTTCCTTCCCTGTGAGAGCAATTCCAGGCTCAGTCCTCACGCTATTTTTCTTCCCCGCTTATACTGCTACCCAGGGAATCTCACCATTCCCTTGGTTTATCCTGCTCATCTTCCTGAGGATATGTATTATGAAATCAAGTTTTCCTCCACATGTCCCTTTAATTCTTTTTCACATAGGCGGTTCAATTTGTTTCTTTCATTATGGTTGCACTTTTCAGATGTCTTAATTTTGTCCCTATTGGCTCATACTCCCCTGGGGATATTGGCTCCTTGACTGGTAATGCGTACTTGGTGAGAGGGTCTAAAGCAAGCCCAGGACCAGCTTGTGCCCCTCCTGGTGAGTTTGGGCCACAAGGGGAGCTCACCTTTCGGAAACACCTTGCCACTGCCTCCTCCCACCACCACCACCACCGCCGCCGCCGCCGCCGCCAAGTGGCCTGGCTCCCCAGGAAACCTTTCTTATATCCGCCAGGCACTGCTTTCTTCCAGTCCCATCTTCCCGAGTAGTCATCCAACCTCAGCAGGTGGGGGGCTGGCCAGGCCCTCTGCCCCCAGGCGGTACCTGCCTGGTCCCTGGCTTGCACTGGGCTGGCGCTGCTGTGTTTCAGTCTCTCCACGTTGATGGCAAGTGGTGTATAGAGTAGTGTGTGGAAGAAAAAAAAAAAAAGCACAACTAAACAGCTTTTCTCAGCCCATCTGTGAACCTTGGCACCTTGTACGTTTCCATCCTGGGCTGCTCTTCTCCACCAAACCAGGACCCAGCCAGTCTCTGTCTCTCCAGCGTTTCCCATGTGTTTGCTGTTACTTTCTCAGATTCATCAACTTTCTCTTTTTTTTTAAGCAGTGTACAGAATTGGGGTTCAGAAAAAGAGGCTAGCAACGTATTAGTGCATCAGCTTGTAGGCTATGTAATCTCCATATGAAGATGAACAATAAAACTGTTTTCACATTGGAAAATAATGAGTTCTGTACAAATTAAGAAAAAATTTAAATATCTTAAAAAGGAAATATACTTACTGAAAAAACATTTGGAAAGAGATTTAAATTCACTAATAATAAAAGTAAAATTCAGAATAATAGCTGCGTATATTTTTAGTGGAACAAGATATCAAAGATTAAAACACCTACACACACACAAACAGACACACTCAGACACACACACACACACCCAATGCTGGTAATATGCAGTGAAATGACACATTTTCATATACTACAGATGGACATCTAATTTGATTTAGCCCTTTTTGAAAGTATCCAGCTTATCTCTAGAGTCTTAAAATGTTTATTCCCTTGATTCTGTAGTTCTGTTCCTGGAATTCTAACCTAAAGAAGCTTCAGTATGAAAAAAATCTTTAGGCACAAAGATATGCAGTGAAGTGTTCTTTATAACGATAAGGACAATGGCAGTACTTGGAAACAGCCTAACTATCTAACTGCAGGGGAATTGTTAAATAGACTGTGCTCTGTCAACCCAGTGGGAGGCTTTGAATCTATTAAAGTGACCTATCTAAAGAATATATGAAAACATCAAAAAATTCTATGACATAATGTTAAGTGAAAAAGGAAGATAAAAGTTTACATAGTATTGTATTTTAAAATTTACATATAGTAAAGAAATTAGAAATTAATGACAATGTTAGTAGTACTTGTGTTTGTGAATTTTATTTTCTCTTTTTATTTTTTCTTAGCTCCAATGTCTTGGGGAAATTTTTAAGTTAAAAAAGAAAAAACTACAAAAACCTGTCTGGTTTGGGTTGATTCACGATTTGGCAAAAAAATGATAATGAACTGATCAAAGTTATTGGCATACATATTTCATAAAAGAGCAAATCTTTCAAATGAAAAGAACTTATTATTAGAAAGGAAGGAACAACAGAGGAGTAAGGAGCTGTGCTTTATCATTTAATACAGCAAATGCTTGAGAGCAAGAGCCAGGATGCGAGCTGCAGGTTCAAATCCACCTCTGCCTTCCCTAGGTGTGTGACCTTGGACAAGTTACTTAACTTCTCTGTGTTCCAGTTTCTTGGTCTGCAGAATGCAAATAACAAGAGCACCTTCCCCCTAGGGTTGTTAGGAAGATTGTGTTCATAGAGCCCCTGGCTCATAGGAAGGGGTATATATACGAATATTACCTGCTATCATCATCGTCTTCTCTTCATCCTCATCAAAACTCAGGAGGCCAGTATCACTTGTGTTCAAAACCCAGCTCCACCATTCACTTGCTCTGTGCCCTTGAGAAGTTCATTTTGCCTCTCATGCTTCAGTTTCTTTGTAAAGTGGAGATAATAATGGCCCTGCTTCCTAGGGTTACAGTGAGAACTAAATGAAATCATGTTGGTCACATACTTAGAATGGGGCTTAGCACATGGTGAGTGCTGAGAGCAGGGGTAGTGGGAGGTATCGAGGGCTGATACCATGGTGGTAGAGTTTGTTCTTCTTTAGCTCCATTTTAAACCAAGGAAGTATAGGGGCACATAATGAGTGGGCGACGATGAGGGCTTTGCTGTCCCCCTTTGACAGAGTAAGGAAGTTGAGGTCAGTGATGACCGTGATAGTTTATAGGTTTATATTGCTTTACAGTTTTTGAAGCTCTTCACCTGTGTATTGACTCCTTGATACAACAGTTCTGTGATGTTGCAGACAGAAGACCTGTCCTCATTACTGCTGTTTACCAGCTTCCTAGCCATTCCCCCATATGCATGGTGGACTTCAGCAACTGACTATGTATATCTTCCTCTCCACTCTAGATCTACTGTTCTTGAACACTTGGTTTTAGGTAGATGGCACTTCCAATACTTTGGACTTAAACTTCTTTGCCCTCATCTTATTTCATAGGAGCAACCCATCAAAGTGGCGATATCTTGGATCCTGTTTCCCCAAGAATCATTTACCTCTAAATTCTTAAACTTTAGTACTCTACCCTTCAGCCTCTTATTACATGCTTAATAATTTATAGTGTTAACTAGTTACTGGTGGGTTCAGTAATCATATTTTTACCCAGTTTACAGTAGATAAAAACATTTACCTGTTAAAAAAAATCTTATAATGCAGGTAAACTTTGTAGACTGCCCAGGAGAAAATCATAATCCTTGGCGATTCATTTTATCAAAGAAATCCTACTACAACACCCTTTGCTTTTTTTAAGTTAAAAATATCTATTTACTAAAGAAGGGTTAAATATATGTTAAAAGTTACTATTTTGGTAGTCAGTCTGGATAACAAGAGTGTGATTTTTCTCACCAGTTAGAGGGAGGGAAATGGTGATATTAACCAGTAAATTATAACATTAATAGTTATAAAAAAAATGTATCACTCTAAACCCACTTTTGAAGATTACGTATTAGCTCCATTTGTTAATGTATTTTAATAACTCTATTATTTTTTTCCTTCAGTTTATGGGGCTTTCTTAATTGCAGGAATTACCTTTTTAATTAACTTTTATTAAAATAGAGTGAAAATATAGAAAAGTACACAGGTCATAAGTAAACATGAATTTTCACAAAGGGAACGCACCAGTGTAAACCACCCGGGGCCCCTCCCCCCTCGCCGCCCCGCGCCCTTCCAGGAGTGTGAGTCAGAGCATCACCAGCATCCCAAAGCCTTCACGGTCCCCTTACAGTCTTTGCCCCTCCCCCGTCCGCCCCCACACACCAAAGACATAATTTTAAAGTTTATAAATGAATATTCATGTGTGCTGTCATTTTTTGTTTCCTCTTTGCCAATCTTTGTATTTATTCTTTTTCTCTATTTTTAAATTAAATTTTTGTGTTATTAAAATAACACATAACGTATAGTTTTTACAAGTTAAGTCGTAGTATAAAGGCTTATAACAAAATACAGCATTTCCTGCTCCACTGCTCCCCCCTCCTATTTTTTATTAACCAAATTTTAGGTATTATCCACTGACTTCGTATTATAATAAATAAGGACTTAATTCTCTTATATCAGCATTTCCACTACTTCCCTTTCTTATTTTCCCAATATATTTATATTAAAAATTTTGGTTATGTGAATATTTTCTATTAATATTATATGCCTATGCAAATTATATTCAAAATAGGTATTACAGGATACTGTGATTGGGGGGTATTTTTTGCTTTTTGTTTTTTATGATGTTAATACTTGTCTTGGTTTTCATGCGATTCTCTTTGTGAGCCTCTTGTCTAAAATCATGATCTCTCCTGCCCTCCTTTTTCTGGCTTTACAGTGGCTTTTCTCTGGATACAGTCACTAACCTGTGTACCTGCCAAATCCAGCAGCATCTTCCAGTCCTGATCTTCTGTAGATGTACTCTCCTTGTTACTTTCTCCTCCCCTGGTTTCCATGACATCGCTTTCTGCCACCTTTCCTTTGTGCATAGACCTCTGTTCATCTACCCTCCTTTTAAATGTTGTGTTCCTTAAGACTCTGTCCTTGGTCTGATTCTTACCCAACACAGTCTCTCTAGGCAATGTCTGCCATGTCCACGAATGACTTCTGTTATGTATTCCTCCATATAGAACTCTCTTCTAAGGCCCAGATCCAGCTATTTAACCATTGTACATCAAATAGAGAGTATAAAAACAAACTTGTTATTGCCTCCCCTTATATTCAGGGTCTCTCTACTCATGGTATGTGCATATGAATTGGGTAGAGGAGTTTGGTATCTGCCCCCTAACCCCAACACAGAAGCACTCTATCTACCTCCTTACCCTTTTGCAGTTCCCTCTGTGCACCCGCAAATACACACACACACACACACACACACACACACACACACACACACACACACACACACACACACACACACCCCCCACTTCACCAACTTTCCCCCTCTCAAATACCAGTACTACAGCTCTCCGTTTTTATTGGCAAGAAGGCCGAAAGATTTCTCTTCCCCCTTGGCTACTCATCGTGGCTAAAATGAGGGGATAGGATGTTGGGCCAACTGTGATATCCCAGAAAAAACAAAGAATTTTACTAATTTAGTACGCTTCATTTGTCCATGTTAGTAACTATTTCAGTAGACCATCTCTTTCGAAGTAGGTTAATCCTTGAAACGTTTACAGAATGATTACTCGAAACAGGTAGTGCACATTCATACCATTTCTCCTGCATTGTGACTTTCTTATTTAAAACCATGAGTGGAATTGTAATATCTATTTCATTACTTTCAGATTTAAAACTGTACATGTTGGATTGTAATGTGAATTTATAGGCAGAGATAATTTACCTTGTCCATCAGAAAAGAAAAAAGCACAATTGAGTGTTCTCCTGTCCACTTTTATCCCTGTATATAATTAGGACCATAAGTCTGAGCTCACATTCCTAACGGTGTTCATGGGCCAGAGGAGCCTTGATTCCTTGGATGCATCTCATGCCTGGATCAGAATGCTCTGTGGGGAGATAGAGCAAGGTGTCACACTGGTTGCACTTCTCTTAGCAAAGCTTTCTGAGAGAGGTGTTTTCATTCAGTCTTTCTTTCAGGCACAAGTATTTATCACATCAGAGCTGTGTGCCAGGCATGGTGTTAGATACTGGGGACACAAGGTGATGAAATGTGGTCCTCTCCCTGAAGTTCAGAGGAAGAGTAAAGATGCGGCACCCTGTCTCTTGGAACCTTGCCACTCAAAGTGTGATCTGTGGACCATCAACATCAGCATCAGCTGGGAGCTCGTTAGAAATGCAGAATCTCAGTTGAGATGGAGCGGCATCTCCATCCAGGATTCCTCATTTACAGCAAGCTCCTGGGTGATGCCAATGCTGTCAGTCCAAGGGCTGCACTGAGTAGCAGCGAGGTCTAAGGGCACTCTCCTCGAGCTGGTTCCTTAGGTGGATCCATGTGTCTTTGCTGGTCTCCTGTCACAAGAGTGGATGACGGAGGATGCACTTTCTATGCTTCCAGGAAGTCTTGAGATACACAGCCTAATATAGATGTGACAGATGTAGCTTGTCATAACAGTGTAACCCACAGTGGGGCTCACCTTAATTCATCTGTCAGCATTCAAGGCATCTGACTAATGAAAATGAGATGGCCACGAAATTGCACATGGTGAGCGGACCTGGGGTAGTTGGAAGGTCAAGAGCTACTTTGTGGGTACCCTGCATACCGAAGGCAAATGCACTAGCAGTTTATTATGCAACATTAGGAAGGGCCAGGACCTCTTTTAGCAGAATTAGAGTGTTATCACTGCAGTCCAGGTGTGAATAGTGAGGCCCAACCTAAAGGAGGAGAAGCTCGATTTAGGACTCATTAGGAATGTTGAATCAGATTGGTTACATGTGGCCCAGCCGGGAGAAAAGAGACTGTAGGTTGGCGCTTGGGTCACTGGCTCTGAGACTGCAGGAGGAGGAGGGTTCTGGGTTTCCCTCTGGGATCGATGGAGCCTGAGATGTTGATGGGACATGACTGGTAGTTACGGAGGTGCACAGTCCTGGGGCTCCGGAGAGGAGTCGGGCTGGAGCTGCGCTGACAGTATCGGGTAGAACTTGGCCAGAGTGTATTTGCAGCTACAGGTGTGGAGCAGATCATTCAGAGAGAGAGCCCTCAGAGTGTGAAGAGAGGTGCACAGAGCATAGGGCCCTGTGGAAGCAGAGCGCTCCAAGGAGCCTGAAAAAGGGACACCGGGAGAGGTAGTCGGCCTGCGATTCCAGACAGTGGTTCGCGATGGCTCATCTTGTATTCTGTTTTTCAAAAGTGACGGGTGATATTCTTACAGGCCTGACAAGGTTTTTCACTGTCGTCATTGTTGATGGAGAGGGTAGCTCTTAGTTTTTAGTCATTGTTTGGTTGTTTCTAGCTTCCCAGTTTCTCCTGTGCATCTTTTAAGGTCCTTACGATTCTGGTCAGGGCGGTGATGGATGGGACGGCTGATCGTGGTGGGGATGTTGCACCTGGCCTCAGAGGAAAGCTGCAGGAGCTGTTTGGCAGAGTAACTTCAAGAGTGACGAACGACGGAGAAATCTGGAGGCTGTATGCCCAAGTGTGTGGAAATGGGCAGAGTGACAAGCCTGATGAAAATGAAAAGGTGGGTCCCGCCTCAGTCCTCCGGGGCTCTTGCCTTCTGTTTGAACATAGGTGTACTGGGTCTGCTTTCTTGATGGTTGGAGGAAGACTGTGATAATTTGAAAGGTAAGATTAATACGCTCAAGTTTTCAGGTGTGATTCAGAGTCCTTAACGTAAGCACCCTGAATTGTGGACAGGTTAAGATTTGTAAGTATTCATCTTTTTTCTTTCCATGAATTTCTCTTAAATAATTGTTCTCTGTTTCCTGCAAAAGGGTCTGTCATAACCTGCTCTCCCTCCAGAGCTGCAGCGAACAGCTGGTTCTTGTTATTTACTCCACACCCCTTTCTGCAGGCTCCTTGCCGAAGACTAAGGTAGACGGTACAAGGACAAAGGAGTGTTTAAATCCGAGATGGAGACTATGAAAAGCAGAAAGAAAAGGGGGCTAGATAAGAATATCAGAGAGGAGCTTTTAAAGTCTAAACATAAAATATTTTACAAAGGTTACCCTGCCCCTTTCTCACAAGTGCCGTAGAACACCAGTTAGATTCAAGTTATGCCTTCAGCTTCTTATCTTAGAATGTAGATGCACCTCCAGAGTTTCCAAGGTTGGAATACTAAATAGTTTGTGCTCTTTTCAAAACATCCACAACAAATCAAATGTACTTCTTGTGTAAGTTTGGAATTCGCCACAGTACAGCTAATCTGTGGGATTCTTAGCCGTTCTCTCCTCCCTCAGTCCACCCAGCTGGCTTCCACCAAAGCCCTGTCAGCCCAGAGAACACATACTCACACGCAGGCTGCACACACTCCTGCTTTCCATCCTTCCATTTTGTCTTGAGTTATGTCCTCTCTTTATGTGCAGAATTAAGGGTACTCTGAATTCTTTGATCTGTGACTTCTCCCTCAAGAATCCACAAGGGTGGGGCTATGAAAGAGAGTGTTTTAAACATCTGTGAGTTTACACACCTACCAGTAATTCAGTAGTTTTCACCAAGTTCACACCTCATTCTCTAAACTGGTCTCTTAAGCTGATGGCTACAAATGCTAGGGACGTGTGTATACTTCTTATAGATTTCCAAACCAAGGGTTTTTATTTTTCTGTTTGGAGGGAAGTGTCTCTATCCAGACACATCCAGTTGATTTCTTTTAATTGCTCATTGCTGTTGGATGTGCATCTGTACCCCTTCTTTGATGAGAATCATAGAAACTGTGCTACATAACAACAGAGGCTGGTTTTTCGGTTGGAATTAGTTCCATATGACTTCCAGGAAGCTGGGTTTGAAATGTGAATTCTACTTGTTATTCTGAAAGTTGTTCTTTTTCTTTCCTCAGGCGTTCCAGTATCTCTCTAAGGCATACAAGTGTGACACACAGTCCAGTTGTTGGGAGAAAGATATTACATCATTTAAGGAAGTGGTTCAGAGAGCCTTAGGACTCGCACATGGTATTTGATGTAATGTTTGATATCCATGGCATATTTTAATGTATTTTTACTGATAAGAAAAAGTATTAGTCAAAAGCAAAGTTCCGTTACTAATAATTTCAGGTTATTTTGTTATATTAAAATTGTTGTAGTTAATTCAGCATATATTTACAGGCCAGCTATTATGTAGTAGGCACCCTGGAGCAATAAGAAGAAATAGGCTAGAGGCTTAAATAGTGTTTGAATAAGTGACAGATGATAGAAACTTTAGAGATAGGAAATACTTTTACAACTGTATTTAATCTTCACTTCACACAGAAATAACCTTCTCCTGCATTGATGATGTAGTAGTAAGAAAATATTAACTTTTCCTGACTCATGTTCTTCTCTTATAAATGAAAATATTTATTCATAAAAATACATAGATTTCTGGAGTGCATAGCAATACACAAAAGAGCTATGGCATATACAAAGGAAATTAAAAATATAATCTAATCCATAACTTTGGGAAATTTAGTGGGTGATAATTTGAGGGGAGGGAAGACCTTACATATAAAATTGTAGGCCAGTTGGGGAAAGATATTCCAGATAAAGGCCACCTTTAATTATTTGCATTAATGAAAAATATACTAGTTAAAGGTAATAATGCACTTTTATATTTATGTTTGAATATAGGCATGTGATGCCCTGGGAATGCAATTCAAATAAAATAATGAAGCCACACTGTCAAGAACTGAATCACAAGGACTGTGAACCTATCCTAAAGTCCTCCTCTAACTTCTGCAACTAATAGTTGCAGCAAATAGGTAGCCAACAAGGGACAATAAAAAAAGGGCAGAACTTTGGACTCAGGGAGCCCCAAGTTCCAGGACCAGCTCTACCACATACTAACTAGGTGACTTGGGGTCACCATTACTTAGCTTCTCTGACTCCTAGTTCCCTCATGGGGAAAATGGGGATAATATCTACCTATGGTTGTTATGAAAAATAAGTAAAAACATATTTAAACACTTGCCAGTATCTTACACATGGTTTAAATGTTAATCCCTTACCTCCTCACCCCCACCCTGTTCCTTCTATGGTAGAGGATCTGAGCTGTATGATAAGGGACTCAGGACTAAAAAGAAAAAAATGAACAAGAATAAAGTTTAACTCTGCCTTGAAAGAAGTCATAGAACATTCAAACAATTTAGAAATGGGCTTAGTAGTTAATAATTCTACTTATCATTGACAAAAGGATATAAATATCCAAAAGGTTGAGATAATTGCTGATAGACCAGTGGAAAGATGGTCTAGGGTGGCTAGAGTTTATGTAGCTTGTGCTGTCCTCCTGGTGGGTGGGCTCAGCTGGAGCTCATTCTTTATCCCTTTGGCCTTTGTGGATATGGTACTGGATTTGAGGAAACCCATGCTAAGCAGTTATAACAGGGTACAGTTTTCTCTGAAGAATTTATCTGAGCTACTTCAGCTTGCCAACCCTAAACATTTCGGTGAACAGCAGGCTCTATAACAGTCAAAGCCAAGATATTTTCTGTAATCACTAAGTGATAGTGTTAGACCTGTCAAATATAAATATGCAGGCTAAAGAAGTACTCTAGGAAAAATCTTCATTTTGCATCTTAAAGTTGATTGCGAGCTATTTTTGGTACCTTTTTTTGTTTTTTCATCCAGGCAATACTTAGAGAAAAACAAGTGTCTGTTCTTTTAAGTTTCTCTTTGACTTAGTGAATTATGTGTTCGTGCTTCTACAACATTTTAAGCATACTTGAGTGGATGCTCAGCTTTCTTTTCTCGTGATATTTTAGATTTATGGAGATAAATCTTAACCTTTTCTCTGTTGCTTTTGTATACCAGTGCTCCGTGGAAGAATGAGCTGAGTTTCTCTGTTATTTCTGTTCTCTATTTTATCGTTCTCCCCATCACTGTTCTCCACCTCACCCAATTCTGGAAAAGGAAATATAACATTAAAAAAAATCTCCACATGATTTATTCCCTCTGGGTTGCTATTTTTAAGAGTAGCCATGTGCTTCAGAAAGCTTGGTGTAAGACATTGTGGTCTCCACGTAGTGTTGGAGACCCTTCTATAATAGTGTTGTCATTCTGTACCCATTGTTCTGTCTGGAGGGTATTCGTTTACAGTCTGCTGTTCTGTCTTCTGGGAAAGGGTGGACAAAAGTTCGTTCCTTCTTTGCTGTCCAGGAACTTCTAAAATAATAGTTACACATTTAAACTAGTCCGCCTGGAGGAAGCACAGCTGTCTTGGATTTCCTGATGATTTGAAACAGCAGGTTATTTCTCTCTCTCTCCCTGTCTCTCTGTTTCTCTCTCTCTGTCTCTCTCTCTCTCTCAGTCTCCCCATCTCTAATGCCTTTTGGAAATGGGATTGAGGAAGGGGACTAATGGAGCACGTGTTTGTCTTTTTGCTTTTTTGTTTTTCTCAAAATGACAATGAAGGATTGAAAACAGAATCACAGTTGTTTTTGATATGTTACTAGATACTAAATAGCCCGAGTACCTCAATAATAGCAGTTACAACCTTCCTCTATTATGGGACACAGACATCATAATCCTCACTATCTCCATGTTAACTGTACCCTTTGAAAATGAGTGTAACGTTGTTGATTACCATGCATCCTTTCAAAGTCTTATTATTATTTTGGAATAGGAATGTCAAGCATAGTTCTCACCAGCCATGGAAGGTGTCAATGAATGGCAAAACTATTTTGCCAGGCACAAGCAACCTCCACCAAATGGTGAGAGTTTGCATACAGAAAGAAATTTGTTTTCCATCCCTGTTCGGAGATACAGGGTACTAAGTAAACTTCAGTTGTTGCACTGTTTAGTTTAGTTTTAAAATAGGATCTGATTATTGATCTGTTTGTAGTGAGCATAATTTAGAAGAACAAAATCAAGAACAAATCAGTGGAGAAATACGAGGCATTTTATATATATATATATATATATATATATATTTTAGCAAGACATTAAATATTATTTATTCCAAGTTAGTTTCATTCTTTTAGAATTTCTTGTTTTGTGTATGTTTTATTTTTTCTTTCTTAATTCAGCAACATTTTATTTTGCCCCTCTGCTCATTAGGCATTTACCTTCTTTTTTTTTCTTTATATATATATATATATATATATATATATATATATGTGTGTGTGTGTGTACTTAAAAAAATATTTTTAACATCTTTATTGGAGTATGATTGCTTTACAGTGGTGTGTTAGTATCTGCTATATAACAAAGTGAGTCAGCTATATGTATACATATACCCCATATCTCCTCCCTCTTGCATCTCCCTCCCACCCTCCCTATCCCACCCCTCTAGGTGGTCACAATGCACCGAACTGATCTCCCTGTGCCATGTGGCTGTTTCCCACTAGCTATCTGTTTTATTTTATTTATTTTTTTATTTTTTTGCGGTACGTGGGCCTTTCACTGTTGTGGCCTCTCCCGTTGCGGAGCACAGGCTCTGGACGCGCAAGCTCAGCGACTATGGCTCATGGGCCTAGCAGCTCTGCGGCATGTGGGATCTTCCCGGACCGGGGCACGAACCCGTGTCCCCTGCATTAGCAGGCAGACTCTCAACCACTGCACCACCAGGGAAGCCCCTAGCTATCTATTTTATATTTCGTAGTGTGTATATGTCATTGCTACTCTCTCACTTTGTCCCAGCTTCCCCTCCACACCCTGTGTCCTCAAGTCCATTCTCTACATCTGCATCTTTATTCCTGTCCTGGTCCTAGGTTCATCAGAACCATCTTTTTTTAGATTCCATATATATGTGTTCGCCTATGGTATTTGTTTTTCTCTTTCTGACTTCACTCTGTATGACAACTCTAGGTCCATCCACCTCACTACAAATAACTCAATTTCGTTTCTTTTTATCGCTGATTAATATTGCGTTGTATATATGTGCCACATCTTCTTTATCCGTTCATCTGTCAGTGGACACTTAGGTTGTTTCCATGTCCTGGCTATTGTAAATAGAGCTGCAGTGAACATTGTGGTACATGGCTCTTTATGAATTATGGTTTTCTCAGGGTATAGAGGCATTCTGTTTCTACAAAACTCTTCACTTGTTCTTTTTTTAAAAAATTTATTTATTTATTTGGCTGTGTTGTGTCTTCGTTGCTGCGTGGGGGTTTTCTCTAGTTGTGTCGAGCGGGGGCTACTCTTTGTTGTGGTGCGCAGGCTTCTCATTGCAGTGGCTTCTCTTGCTGCAGAGCATGGGCTCTAGGCATGCAGGTTTCAGTAGTTGTGGCACGCGGGCTCTAGAGCGCAGGCTCAGTAGTTGTGGCTCATGGGCTTAGTTGCTCCGCAGCATGTGGTATCCTCCCGGACCAGGGCTTGAACCTGTGTCCCCTGCATTGGCAGGTGGATTCTTAACCACTGTGCCACCAGGGAAGCCCTCTCCACACTTGTTCTTAAAAAAACATTAATAGGCAGGCTCTGTGCTAGGAAGGGTTACACGCTCTTGATAATTTCAAGTTTTAGGAAAATGGGCTCCCCAGAATGCTGGAGGTAGAGGTGTTGGGAGTGAGTGACTGTCCTCTCCCCCACTTCTTGCTAATGGATACCAAGCATGGCTCAGTGACCCCAGAGCCTGGTCGTGGTCACGTTCCCTAAATGCAGGCACCTAGGTTGTTGGCGTCACTTCTTCCAGAATGGTGATGTAAACTCTGAGTACGAAAATGCAGTTAAGAATTGAGCTGTAAATATCTGGCATGTCACTTCTTTGGGCTGGTGTCATTGGCAATTGTGATTCCCCATTAGGGACTCAGTACCGTGAGAAGCCACATTAAGATGAGCTGCATATGTTTTTGTTCTCTGTGGGTACCTTGTGTTCAATTAGATCTTGTCTCTGCCCAATTTCATTACTCTGTGCTTGTGTGTGTGCTTGTGCGTGTGTGTTTTCACGGTCCATTCCCAATAGTCTGTAACTCACCAAATATCCCTCATTTTCCTCAAAATTTTCCTTTTAGCAATAAGCTATCCTTCTTAAGGGATAAAAGGAAAAAATATGCATATAACTTATTTTCCTTTCACCAAAATAAAACTTGTCACATAGAAATATTTCTAAAGTCTGTTACTATAAAATCCTAATTAACTAATTGGTTTTTGTACTTACAAACTATCATTATCAATTTTTAATGAATGTTTTCCCCATATTTATCTTCCAGTGGCTATAAAATGCAGTAAAAACAAATCCAGTCCCCAAGAGGCTGTACAAGTGCTTTCTTCAGTTCGACTCAATTTACGGGGCTTGTTATCTAAAGCAAAGGTGAGAGTGAAATGTGAATTAATTAGAATTATCATAGAAAATAAAAGGTCTTTGGCATCAGCCAGCTGCTCTTAAGTCTTCTTTTACATGAAGGATAATTTTAGGCCCATGTTATATTTTAGACATCAGCCCTCAGATGATTAGTTCTGCTGGTGAGATCATTGACCCAGTGGCTAAACCACCCTACACAGCTCTTAATGCTTTCTTTAAGTCAAATTAAAACACTGCTCTACTACTTATTATCACTTTTTCCCAAAGTGTGACATATATACTACTAGTAGTAGCACTTGGGTAAACATTTTATTTTAATATGTATTTATTTCAGTGCATGTTACAAAAAGTATAACATATCAAACCTACAATTTCATGAATAGTATTGCTTATTTTCTATTTACAGTAGTGTTCTAGTGTTTCCTTTAAATTATGTTTATGTAAATAAAAAATTGATTTAGAGACGAATTTTTTTTTTTTTTTTTTTTTTTTTGGCGGTACGCGGGCCTCTTACTGCCGCCTCCCCTCCCGCCACGGAGCGCAGCCGCTCCGCGGCACATGGGATCCTCCCAGACCGGGGCGCGAACCTGCATCCCCCGCATTGGCAGGCAGACTCTCAACCACTGCGCCACCAGGGACACCCTAGAGACGAATATTAAGTAGGTGATACATGGATTTGACACAAATATTAAGGTAGATAGGTTGACTCAGGTTTGACAACTAAAACATACGCTGACAGTTTACAAATACCAACCTATGAATCAGTGCTAGGATGGGGACACCCAAGAATTATGGAGGGAGGTTTTTTGAAGATTGGACTCCATATCTCTACCTGTGACAGATCGGGTCTGGGACAGATCCTGGGAAATTTGTGTTAAATTTCCCAGGTAATTCTGACATGCAGCCAGGTTTGGAGTATACCTCAGGAACAAAATTTAAAGGAATATAACTTCTAAAACACGTTAGCACTTTTTTTTTCTAATCTTTCCTTGCCTTCACTATTTAATCATGGGTTGCAAACTAATTTTACTTCACTTCTGAGAGCAAGTCCATGGCATGTGAAGGTCACTTCTGGACACGTGTAAAAACCTTTCCAGACTATGCTTTTTATTAATTGCTTGATCTTTTCAGATTAGACTATCGTTTTTGCCTCTTTAGATTATTAACTCACTTTTCTGTCCTTATTAGTCTGCATGCTAGAACCAGGTTTCTGTAATCTACCTGGGGAAACTGTATTTCCTTCCAACAGGAAACTTCAAACAACTTCAGATTATGAGTCTCTCAGAAATCTGCAAGAGCTCTCTCAAAGAAAGTCAAGGTAGCAGACTTTTTCTGTGACTCTCCTTCCCAAATTGGGAGCTAATTTTCCTAGTTTTGGTGAGATCACTAACCTACCCATGATTGTTTATTTCTTCAGGATGTACTCTGTAGATTTCCCTATTCTGTGCAAAGCTTTTTCTTATAATGTATTAATTTTACATAAACCTGTACTTATATGACTTAAATAGTCTTGTCTGTACTACCCATCCGTTCATATTGTGGAATTCCAAACATTGAAAATGAGACCTCAGAACATCATCTGTATTTAGATTTTGTTCTCATTAGATTGCAACTGGATTATCCTAAAATGGGAAAAATTGCTTCCCAACATCTCCTTTGAAAGCACCTTTTTGCATATAATATTTGGGAGTCTCTGATTTTGTAGTAAATCATATGCCTTTTCTACTTTTTCAACAAATTGGGTTTGCTAAACCGAATTGCCTTCCAAAAGAACACTTTTTCAGAACACTTTAAAAAGTGAAAATGAATGACGATAGCTGTGTTAAATAGCAGGCTTGGTTTGCGTGAATCTCTGGTCTTTTCTTGCCAGGCCTGGGACTTCATGGAATTAAACTCCTAGGTAGAACCTAGAGATTCACCGAAAATCATCAAGTCCATGCTTGACCAGGACACAGTAACTCCTCGGCCCTCAGCACCCTGTCCTTGTACAGATTTGCTGCAGGGGGTCGTGAGGGCAGTTGGTGAAAACACTGGAGAGCCTGGAGACAGAACAGATTTACCACTTATACTCCATGGGATCCTCAGCAAATTATTCATTCTTTCTAAGCCTCAGTTTCTCTCTACTTTCTCCTTATTTTATAGGGAAGTGACGCAGTTTTTTAAAAATATTTATTTATTTATTTTTGGCTGCATTGGGTCTTTGTTGCTGTGTGTGGGCTTTCTCTAGTTGCAGCGAGCAGGGTCTACTCTTCGTTGCGGTGCACGGGCTTCTCATTGCGGAGCATGGGCTCTAGGCACGCGGGCTTCAGTAGTTGTGGCTTGAGGGCCCTAGAGCACAGGTTCAGTAGTTGTGGCTCATGGGCTTAATTGCTCCGCGGCATGTGGGATCTTCCCAGACCAGGGATCGAACCTGTGTCCCCTGCATTGGCAGGTGGCCTCTTAACCACTGCACCACCAGGGAAGTCCCAGTGGTGCAGATTTATGATGATTTGCAAGCACTGTAATTCTTAGTAAAGACAAATATGCTATGTGAGTCCAAGTTACTTTCCTCAAAGGTGTTTTCTCTACTGATCACATCGCAGTAGTTGGTATGTCAATCTGTTGTGAAATGCTGTACAAGGTGTGACTACACAGTAATGTGGCAAAGCTTTGCAAAGCATTTTTGAAGTTCTGCAGTCAAGTGAATGTTCTTTGCTCCATAAACCACTATGAGAAACTCTAAGCTTATTGTAGTGATGATGCCGTCACTCAGAACATCTTCAGGATTCCCTTTTTAAAATAGCTGTCAGAAAAATTGTTATCATCTATGGTGGTAGTAAATAGTTACATTGTAATGGTAAATTTGATTTTGGTAAACAAATCATCTAGTCAATTGTGATGAAAAAGATTTATGGTAAGCTGAGTAAATTACATTTCTGATTAAAACGTGTGTGTGCTCGCATGCAAACACAAACACACACACACACACACACACACACACACACACACACACACACACACGGTCATAAAATTCTGAAGCTGATTTTCTTGGGTGCCTGTAATGGCTCAGCAGGCAGCTCCTAGAGAGGCATTCCAGAATGTTTCAGCCATGGTGGCATTATTGGAGTATGTTGCAATATGCTTCCCAAGGCAATTCCTTTTACCAAAGGGGGGCACTTTTTATTTTGCTGGGCTTTTTTGCTGTCACCAAATTTTGATGATCTTTGTAGCCCCTGAGTCCTAAGCCATATTAATTTTCAAATAATTAGCATAAAAGTATGATTTATATGAACTTGAATATAAAATACATTTGTTTTGCTTGTATACACAAAGAATAGATTTGTTTTGTTTGGATGAATGATGTCTCTTTATCCAAAAACCATCTTATGACATTGAAATGAAAATATAATCAATATTCAAGGTAGCCATTTTGAAGAGCAGAGCTGATTTGAATTTACAAGTTCAGGCATGTTGTTTGATTCATCCTTTAATTGTTGCAGCTTGTATATTTCAGGATGGCGAATAGAACAGATACTACTATTGCTACCATAATGTATTATTAAGCAAAGGGAATTTTAAATCTGTACTCTGTATCTATATTATTTTAAAGAGATTTTCATTGTTTTGATAGTTCTGCCTTGTTCTTTATGTTGCAGCAACTTTTTACAGATGTGGTAAGTGGAGAAATTTCCAGGGAGTTAGCTGATGAAACAGCAGCAATGGACACCTTAGTAACAGAGCTTCAAGACCTAAGCAACCAATTTCGAAATCAATATTGACCATCCTCGGAACAGCTTCTGGAAAAGGTGCTTCACCTAGTGGAATTTCTCTTATACCTGTGTATCTAAACCACAAGATACTGATTTTTAAAATAAATTTCTCTTGTGTGGGTAACATTCTTACTTTTGTGATCTTTCCAAATGTTTGAACTTTCTGAAATACATTAAATAAAATGTTTTTTCCTTCTTTCTTTAGGCTTAATTACAGTTGAATTCACTATTTTTATTATCCTTCAGGTATTTCAGCACAAAGAACAAAAAAAATGTAGTTTTCTTTTTAGCATAGAGTTTATTCTGTCACAGCCTAAAATGAATTAGATCATTCTTTGGAAAAAGTCTAAGCAGGAAAGAAAGAAATTACACGCTACAAGTTTGTGGAATCATTAGATTGGCTGATGTATTATCCAAAAGTGATAAAAGAGTACTTTTGGTGATGGAAACCTTTACACTTCTTGAGATTTTGTATTTGGGTCCAAAAGATACGGGCTTGGCTAAGTTAGAAATGTGGGTATGGTTTAACTTCTAAATCAGGGAAAATGCAAGAAAAAAATGACATAACTCAAATTTTGACTCAGCCATTAGCCACTAGTAACCAGGCTGACCCTCATTGTGTATACTGCCAGCCCTAAAGATGGTTATTTAATAAGGTTATTATGAGTGAAGACAGCTATAAATGGTGCCATATTACAAAAATGCCAAAGTAAAATGTTTTCTTAGTAATGTCTATGGAAACAAATATTGAAGGCAGCAGCTGAGCTTAATAATCTTACTACAAAAGTCATAGTAAGGAATTTGAAGTCCTGGCTTGGGTTGCTGAATATTGGGTCCCATGCATAAGTCATTTGACCCTTTCTGTTTTCCATGTTCTTATTTATAAAATGTGAATAATTTCTATCCCTTGCTGCTTTGTGAGTTTCTACTGCCTTTGGAAATTTAAAAATACATAATCCACAAATGTAAGTATTCTGAACATTAAAAAAAAAGCTTTTAAAAACTTTCATCAATGAATTTTGGTTATGAATGCTTAGCAGTGCTTCTTTTACTTAACCACCTGCTTCTCTTTTCTAGTATCATACTAGCCTAAAAAAAAAAAGTTGATGTATGTCTCAAAGCAGTATCTCTTACAGGAGACGCAGTAACTATGAGAAAGACCAGTAAAATGATGTAGTAGCATGAATTAAGATTCAATGTCCACTTGAATCTTTTACGGAAGCCATTGGGGAATTAGGTGGGTGGGTGGATGGTTGGATGGAGGGAATGAGGTTTTAAGATTAAAAGCTCTTTATCGGTACCTAGCTGTGAACCCCAATAGAAAACAGGTAAATACTGAAAAGGGTAAAGATTTCAGGAATCGAGTAGACGATTGAAGAAGAATTTCCAGGTTTTAGAAGTTTTTAGTTCTCAGTTTGTTTTCCTTTGGGTTCAAAGTAGAAAGGCACTGGTGGGTGTGAACTGCCACAAACCAAGTCCTAAAAGAATTATTACCTTCCAGTCCTATTTTCAAATGCTACAGTGGACCAAAGTCTCCAGGAGGCTTCCCTACACCTCTTTTTTCTTGGGATGATCCACCAAAGAGCTATTAGATATCTTCTTTTAAAGATGTAGACCTATTAGTTATGTTTAATCGTCTTACTAGGCAAGTGAAGGTTAAGTGAATGTTTAGCATAATTGAAGAAAATGTCGTGGGTAGGTACTATGGTAAAGTAGGAAAAACTTGGGTTTTAGCAAAACCTCATCTCTACCACCTCCTAACACTTAATAATACTTAACACTCTGGTACTTGATTTTTTCATCTGTAGAGAGTGTTGTGATAATAGTACCTCCTATCAAGTTCTTAATATCTCTTACAGCACTTTCATGCAGCTGCAGAGTCAGTAACAGAGTATCTGTTTAAACAGCTGTATATCATTTCCAATAGGGTCTTTGGTGCTTTGTATTGCTATGTTATGATTTATATACTTGCTATTTCCAAATGCCTTATCTTTTATAGATTTCAACTTTGGTTTTTTAGTATTAATACATTGGTTTTCAGAATTACTTTTTTGTTTTATCAACTAGAAAAATATAAAGATGTTATCATTTAATCTTTATTTAGTTCCCACAGCATAAATAATAATACTTACTGAGTTCTCATTATGTACTAGGTAGGTTTGGGACATCACCAGTAAACTAAAGAAAGAGAAATAGCTGGAATTCGAAGACTGCTGAAACCTGTATTCTTTGTACTTGCTATGCTGGGGCTGGAAAGAACTTCCATTGGTCAGCTGATTTCAGTCTTCTCTTTCCAACAATGGGATGCCTGGAAAGATGCCTTTCGTTGTTTATAAAGTTTTTCAAGGAGAGAAATTCTGTGAGGTCTCAGTTAACAATTGCCTGTGGTCTGTTAAGATTATTTAGGATTATTTGATCTTTATTTTAATAAATTCTGTGTTGGCCTTTTTCCAAAGAAGCAGCATAGTAAATGGGGACCCCAACTGTGAAGGAGTTAAAATAAACCCCAATGGAATAAGAAATCACTTCCCTACACCCAAACCCAAAACTCAGGAAGCTTGGCGAGTTGATACTGAGTCTGGGAAGCAGCACCATGGGCTGTGTGTTGAGGGGTCGTGAGTAGAGTGGTGAACTTCAGAACTGCAGAATCCCAGAGTGGACTTTGAGGTTCCCATGTAGGGATGGACAGCTTGGCCTTACCTCAGATGGAGCCTCAGTACAGCAACGAGGACCCCAAACATTGAAAGCACTGACTTATTTATAATTTTGTATATATATTTTTAGATTTCTTTTTGTGTGTGTGGACCATTTTTAAAGCCTTTATTGAATTTGTTACAGTATTGCTTCTGTTTTGTGTTCTGGTTTTTTGGCCATGAGGTATGTGGGATCTTAGCTCCCCGACCAGGGATCGAACCTGCACTCCCTGCATTGGAAGGCAGAGTCTTAACCACTGGACCATGAGGGAAGTCCCCGACTTATTTAATGTTGTATCAAGGCTATTCTCTTCATGCTGTACTTGTTTCTGTTGGACATCTATTAGTGTGCTTTCATAAGCAGAAATGTGAAGAAATGGTATCAAGTATGTGTAGTAAATTCACCTACTTTCCAGACTACATTCAACGATTGTGACATAAGCAGAGGTATGGCTAAGTTTGGGCTATTTGTGACCATTTATCCAAATTATGGTAAGTCTACTAGGTTAAAACCCTAGGTGAGTCTGATGAAAAGTATTCTTTTTTCCTATTTCTGTTTGTATAACATTCACAGTCATCTAAGTTGGTGTTTAGATAAGGTAACTCTACTTGCCAAGAGTGAGGAATAAAACCTGTCAAGTGGGTGCAACACACTTCCTTTCTGCCCGTTCATTCAACAGGCTCTATAGTGAAATGGCAAAGAGCCTTTATTCAAATGGTGGGTGCCATGCTGTGGTGATACAGATGGATTTTTCACAACGTGCAGAAGTGCTTATAAATAGATAGGTTTCAATCAACAAGCAGCTTATTCAGGCATGTGCTCAAATATAGTAGCTGCATTCATTAGATAGACATTTCCACTAATCCCAAGACTATACTAATAAAAGAGTAATCCTTTATGGGCTAAAGGTAGTGCTGGCTTGCTTTTAACTCTTAGAGAGTCTTTCACAGACCAAGGCCTAATAATAATTGTAGCTGCATTAGGTTTTCACCAAGTGGACTATAAAAGCTGAGCTTATCTTGAAATTTTTTCTTTTCTTATTTTTTAAAATTGCAGTAGCTTAGTGGACAAAGAGGTACTTTTTACTCAGGATATGCAGCTCACAGCAAAGCCAATTTAGAAACCAATTTTGTGTGCATTTGTGTGTGTGTGTGTGTGTGTGTGTGTGTTCTCATTACTTTATTATAAAGCGCCTTCTCTTTCATCCTGGTTAATAAAGAGTTAGCCTGAGCAGATTTTGTCTTTCCCTTTGGCTTTAGGATAAATAACAAGTTAATGTCAATTTTGAGGAGATTTGCAAACTCTTAGCAGAGTGGTTGGACTTTCTTTTTTTTTTTTTTTTTTTTTGCGGTATGCGGGCCTCTCACTGTTGTGGCCTCTCTCGTGTTGCGGGGCACAGGCTCCGGACGCACAGGCCTAGCGGCCATGGCTCACGGGCTTAGTTGCTCCGCGGCATGTGGGATCTTCCCGGACCAGGGCACGAACCCGTGTCTCCTGCATCGGCAGGCGGATTCTCAACCACTGCGCCACCAGGGAAGCCTGGTTGGACTTTCTATGTGGACCTTTTGGGATTGGCTTTGTCCAACAAGGTCTTCATTCCTCACACGCTATTCAGAGCTAGCTGCAATTCGTTCACTTTGCACAACACTAAAATTTTTCTCTTGCCCGTGATATCAGATCTGCCTGCCTTTTTATTATTCTGACTTCTTATAAACACAGTGACCTGTGAGTCAACCACACCATCTCTTGGCCTTGTGCCAACATTGTGATTTATGAAGAGGGACTCCCGCCAAGTACTGTGAGGCAGAAAGCTGCTATTATGAAAGTGGTCCTCTGAACGGTAAGTATCAGCCATTTTTGAATCTTTTTGTGGTGTTGCCAGAAAGGGGTAGGGGGAGGTAAATCACGTTAATGTTGTTAAGGAGCTGACCCATGCATTGCTAACTTTTTCCAGACTGAGGGCTCAAATGAGCATGAGCATCTGTAGGCATCATTACACAGTGCTGCTCACAGTCAGAGAAATGCTTCTTGAAGACTCTGTTACCATGGGGCTTGAGGAAGTCCTTAGCCTCTCTGTAAACTGTCAGTGATCCGTATGACAGAGATGTTATCACCAGATCAATTGGGAAGATGCATGCAGAAGTGCTTTGAAAGTAAACAAGTTTAATAGAAATACAAATAAGAGTGTCTTAGAAACCATTTGGTAATAAGCATTGATAGAACCTTTTCTGTTCTCCATTGGGAGCTTGATGACATTTAGTGCTGCTGGACCATGATGCCAAAGTGTCGTGATTCTCAGCATTTTCATTCTATTGCAGACTTTCCACGTTTCTGGGCTGCACGTGTGGATAGGGGAAGGGAAGAAGGAAAGACCGTGATAGATTTTTATAAAGTGAAGGAGAAACAAAACCAAGTTCCTATCATCAGGATTTCTTGGGTCGGTGCTAGGAAAAGGAAAGAGAAACACTGATGAGGGAGAGTAGGCAGAACAAATGGTGGAATATGGGGAATTGACTGCCTAGGATAAACTCAGGGTTAGAAGACCTGGATTTAAGTCCCAGCTTCACCACTTCCTAGCTGTGACCACACCTGAGCATCTGAACCTCTCTGGGTCTCAGTTCTCTCAACTATAAAATGCAAATAGCCTACAGACCAGACAGAATTGCTATAGGGGTCATATCAGATAATGTGTGCAAAGTGTCTTGTGAGCAACTGAGCACAATTAGTTCTTGTTAGGATCAAGAGAAAGGGGCATTGTGGATGGTCTTTTGGGTCCCAGGGACTGGTGGAGTCCCTGGATGGGGGCATCCAGCAACTCAGCTCCAGTTTCTGTAATCCCTGTGGGGTCATGACCCTAGAGCCTGAGAAACAATGCGGCAGAATTGTTTCCAGTCTTCTGTGTGCCCTTTATCACTCTACTTACTGAAATCAGTTTGGCCTATAAGATGTCTGGTGCCAGGGTTGATAAAAGCTGTCTTGGTATTTTTACAGCCGTCTGGCCAGAAAACCTGTCTATGCCCCAACAGTTCTTTTTCACACACAAAAAATATGTATTAGTAGCAGAACTAGAGTGTGCTTCATATGCGCAGTTGGTGCCCTTGATCATAACCAGTAGGAAACAAGGTTATTTATTTTGGGGGGGTGGGTAGCCATGCCCTGATTAATGTTCACCTTCCTACTTTAATAAATTACACACGTGTTCCTTCCACGTTCATTGTCGAAGAGTTAACAAGCTAGAAGAAAAATACTAAATCACCCCAAATCCCACCCCTATACTAGATAACCATATTAACATTTTTCTGCATATTCTTCTAGAGTGTTGCCTGTGAATGTGCACATACACATCTGAGAGAGAGAGATAGGTTTTTAAATTTTTTTTAACTAATTAAGTTTATAATTAAGCACATGGAAGTAGGCCTGCCTTTAATATGGTGGGGCTTTGAGCCAGAGTACAAATGGAGGCCCACATACCATATGTCTAAATTGTTTAAAAGTTATAAACCAAGCTAAGAAACTGTTAACTAAAATTTGTTTTGTTTTTTGATCTTGACAAATATTCCTTCATACTGACTTGGAAGGGCATTTAAAAATTTTTTTAATTTATTATGAAAAATTTTTATTGAATGAAAGATTGTTTAAATTCTATAGTGCTTTACAGTTTCCAGATGTTTCACACACATGATTTCATACAATCCCATAATAACCCCTTTTTTTCCCCTACCCCTATATTGCCCCTCCCCACTTCAGTCTCCCCACTGGTCACCAATAGTTTGTTTTCTATTGACATATCTGTGAGTCTCCTTCTTTTTTGTTTTATTCACTAGTTTATTGTGTTTTTTAGATTCCACATATAAGTGGATATCGTACAGTATTTGTCTTTCTCTGACTTATTTCACTTAGCATAATGCCCTCCACGTCCATCCATGTTGTTGCAAATGACAAAATTTGATTCTTTTTTTATGGCTGAGTAGTGTACCATTGTGTATATATATATATATATATATATATATATATATATATATATACACCATGTCTTCTTTATCCATTTATCTGTTGTTGGACACTTGGCTTTTTTCCATACCTTGGCTATTGTAAATGATGCTACTATGAACATCGGGGTGCATGTATCTTTTCAAATTAGTGTTTTTGTTTTTTTCAGGTATATACCCAGGAGTGGAATTGCTGGGTCACATGATAGCTCTATTTTTAGTTTTTTGAGGAAGCTCCATACAGTTTTCCACAGTGGCTGCACCAATTTACATTCCCACCAACAGTGTAAAAGGGTTCCCTTTTCTCCACATCTTCACCAACATTTGTTATTTGTGGTTTTTTTGATGATAGCCATTCTGACAGGTGTGAGGTGATATCTCATTGTGGTTTTGATTTGCATTTCCCTGATGATTAGCGATGTTGAGCATCTTTTCATGTGCTCAGCATCTGATGAACTGTTGGCCATCTGCATGTCCTGTTTGAAAAAATGTCTATTCAGTTCTTCTGCCCATGTTTTAATCAGGTTGTTGGTTTTTTTGATGTTAAGTTGTATGGGCTATATATATATGTTGGATATTAACCCCTTATTGGTCATATTATTTGCAAATATTTTCTCCCATTCAGTAGGTATCTTTTTGTTTTGTCCATTGTTTCCTTTGCTGGGCAAAAGCTTTTAAGTTTAACTAGGTCCCATTTGTTTATTTTTGCTTTTGTTTCCTTTGCTGTAGGAGATGGATCCAAAAAAATATTGCTCTAGGTTATGTCAAAGAGTGTTCTGCCTATGTATTCCTTTAGTAGCTGTACAGTATCTGGTCTTACATTTAGGTCTTTAATCTATTTTGAGTTTATTTTTGTATGTGGTGTTAGAGAATGTTCTAATTTCATTCTTATAAATGTAGCTACCCAGTTTTCCCAGCACCACTTATTGAAGAGACTACCTTTTCTCCATTATATATTCTTGCCTCCATTGTCATAGATTAATTGACCATAAGTGCGTGGGTTTATTTCTGGGCTTTCTGTTCCCTTCCATTGATCTCTGGGTCTGTTTTTGTGCCAGTACTATACTGTTTGGGTTACTGTAGCTTTGTAGTATAGTCTGAAGCCAAGGATTGTGATTCCTCCAGCTCTGTTCTTCTTTCCCAAGATTGTTTTGGGTATTTGGGGTCTTTTGTGTTTCCATACAAATTTTTTAAGATTTTTTGTTCTAGTTGTGAAAAATGCCACTGGTAATTTGATAGGGATTGTATTGAATCTGTAGATTGCCTTAGGTAGTATGGTCATTTTAACAATATTAATTATGGAAGGGCATTTTTAAAAATTGAATGATAATTGCCTTACAATGGCAGGTCATATTTTAACTTAGAATATTCAAAACCTCATAATTCCAGACCTGAAGAGGGTGGTGCAGGGATAGTTGGCCCTCCTTCAGTGCACCCTAGTCTTCTGGGGCCTCTTGTGCACCGGTGTGCACACCCCAGCACACGTCTCAGGTCTATCATACCCCCCACAAACAGTTACAGTGCTACCCCTCAGACCTAGGGGTGCAAGACCAGAGGCCACTCTACCCTCGGGAATATAGGCCTGGGAAAGAGGTCTACGCAGCTCTGTGATGCAGGCTTTGGGTGTTTGGGCAGGGGATTCTGGGGTCTCAGTTACCTAAGCGTGGCCTAGAAGGTGGGGGTAGTACAGGCTTTAGGTGGGCATGTCCCTTTCCCTTGGTCCCGTGAGTGAGGGGTGTCAATAGAGGGACAGAGAGGGACCCATCAAAGTGAAAGGTCAAGGCAGAGGCCCCTCTTGACTCGTTTTAAGGGAGGTACTGATGGGAAAATAGTGTCAGATATAGGAGGTGTTGAAAGGAACACCTATTCACCAGTCATTAATTTTCCTTAAAAGAAACAGAATTTCCTTCCACATTCTAGGAAGGAAAAGAACAGAAGGAATAATTTAGCATCTCTACTCAGCATTTACTCCAGTGCAGGAGTGACTTAAGGAACTAGACAAGTTCGGCCCTCCCTCTCTTCCTCTCTCTCCTTCCCCTTCCCTCCCTCCCCCGTTCCCCTTCTCACTTTCCTGCCAAAAGAGAGGTCGCATTCTCTTCCCACCCCTGCTCTCAATGGAAGCACAAAAAGTCAAGGCCCAGCCTTGTCTGAGAGTTAGGCCCCCTCTCCTTAGTCTCCTTAATGGGGCAGTAATTCTGCATTGAGGAATGTATCTGCTCTGTAGTCCCAAACTCTTCCTTTATGGATCAGTCCAAGAACTAAACTTCAGGAGAGAAGTATCAGGAGGCCCAAATGTGATAACACATCAAAATAATAAAACTGACATTTTAATTTCCATCTGTCTGAGTCCAGCATCATCAGTACATTAATTAGTTTCAAAATCAGTTCAGAGAGGGGAGGGGGGAGTAATTAATTAGAGTCAGAATTCTTGGATTCAAGCCCTAGCTGTGTTCAGTGAGTTGTCTAGTGGATTTTTTAAAGCATGGTGAATTTTTAACTGGGGCTGTGAATCAGAACCACCTGAAGAATTTTACAAAAACCAAAACACAGGAAACAGAAAAATCCTAGATTCAAAACTAGGAGATTTAGATCCCCTAGCCCTGAGTAAATGTGTTTTTTTAAAGCTCCAAAGATGATTCTGATACTTGCCTGTGTTTGGGGATTGCTGAACATAATTAAGCTTTAGAAAATGAAAATAATTCCTGTATTGCTTTGTAACAGACTTATGGTAAGGATTAAATGAAAAGAAAAGCACTGAATGCTAAAGGTCTCTCTCTCTATATATATAAAGTATTGTTACTTCTATTATGAAAAATTATTTAGTATTACTAGTATTAATAATTATCTAGTATTATTAATTACTACAGCTATTAAGTAATGTACATTTGGAACAAAATATGGTAAAATAAATATCAGTGTTAATTGCCAACAATATGATTAGACATCCAGAGAAACGCATACTTAAAAGAACTGAATATACTGGATAAAACATTTATTTAAAAATTCCTTTTAAAGGGATGGCTGAATTGGTGGGGAAGTAGGGAAATTCTTGGTGGTCATAAAGCATGAATCAAGAGAAGTAAATAAATGCTAAAGGGGCTGTGTGCTCTGAAAGCATCTCCTAATTCCTGGGGGGTAAACTTAGGTATTAATGGGCTGAGCATGCTTGGAGACATGAGACAAAACCTAGGATCCATTTGAGTAAGAAGATTGGCTCAGGGATCCTCTGTATCCAGGACCATCCTCTGTGAAAAGTGTAACAACAGTTACAACAAAAACTCACTCCATAGAGGGACATTGATGGGATATTTATCTGTCTCAGACTTGGCCCTGGGTTAAAGGGAAAAAAAATGAAAAATCTCTTCTCTGAAAAATTCTCTAATAATTCCTAACAGCAAGGCTGCTTAATATTGGAATTCATACTCCCTGTGTGGGCCTAAAGACAAAAATTATATCTGGCCCACCCAGATTGATGTGCCACCAAAATAAACCTCCTTGGAGGAATGCATTTTGAACACAGACCTCAATGCATTATTCCAATAAGGTTCTAAGGAATAAGTATTCACAATAAAAAATAAGAAATGCAAATATATAAATGATGTCCAACAAGGGATTAATATCCAAAATATATAAAGAACTCATATAATTCAACATAAAAATAAATCCCAATTTAAAAATTGGCAGAACGGGACTTCCCTGGTGGCGAATCTGCCTGCCAATGCAGGGGACACGGGTTTGAGCCCTGGTCCAGGAAGATCCCACATGCCTCGGAGCAACTAAGCCCGTGCGCCACAACTACTGAACCTGTGCTCTAGAGCCTGCATGCCTAGAGCCCATGCTCCGCAGCAAGAGAAACCACCGCAATGAGAAGCTCGCACACTGCAACGAAGAGTAGTCCCTGCTCACTGCGACTAGAGAAAGCCCACATGCAGCAATGAAGACCCAATGCAGCCAAAAATAAATAATAAATAAATTTATAGAAAAAAATGGGCAGAGGATCTGACCAGACATTTTTCCAGAGAAGAGAGGTACACGAAAAGATGCTCAACATACTAATCACGGAAATGCAAATCAAAATCACGGTGAGATACCGCCTCACAACTGTCAGAATGGCTATCATCAAAAAGACCACAAAAAACACATGTTGGCGACAGTGTGGCAAGAAGGGAGCCCTTGTACGCTGTTGCTGGGAATGTAAATTGGTGCAGCCACTATGAAAAATAGTATGGCGTTTCCTCAAAAAAAACAGAAATAGAACTACCATATGATCCAGCAATTCCACTCCTGGTATTTGAAGAAAATGAAAACACTAATTTGAAAAGATATATGCACCCCTATGCTCATTGCAGCATTATTTACAATAACCAAGATATGGAAGCAACCTAAGTGCCCATCAATAGATGAATGAATAAAGAAGTCATATAAATATACGATGGAATATGACTTAGCCGTAATAAAGAAGGAAATCTTGCCATTTCATGGATGGACTTAGAGGGTATTATGCTAAGTGAAATAAGTGGGGAGGTAGTCAATAACTATGTAATATCTTTGGTGACATATCATAACTAGACCTATCATGGTGATCATTTTGAAATGTATAGAAATACTGAATCACTACATTGTGTAACAGGAATTAACAGTGTTGTGGTCAATTATACTTCAAAAACAAACAAACTTACAGAAAAAGAGATCAGACTGTGGTTACCAGTGGCGGGTGGTGGTGGTGGTGGGGGGAACTGGATGAAGCCAGTCAAAAGGTACAAACTTCCAGTTATAAGATAAGTACTAGGGGCCTCCCTGGTGGCACAGTGGTTAAGAATTCACCTGCCAGTGCAGGTGACTCAGGTTCGAGCCCTGGTCCGGGGAGATCCCACATGCCGCAGAGCAACGAAGCCCATGAGCCAAAACTACTGAGCCTGCGCTCTAGAGCCTGTGAGCCACAACCACTGAGCCCATGAGCCACAACTAGTGAAGCCTGCACGCCTAGAGCCCATGCTCCTCAACAAGAGAAGCCACGACAATGAGAAGGCCGCGCACCGCAACAAAGAGTATCCCCCACTCGCCACAACTAGAGGACGAAGCAACAAAGACCCAACACAGCCAAAAAGAAATAAATTTATTTAAAAATAGAAAAGCAGCTGAAATTATGATACTTAATGATGCAGGCATGGGTGTCAAAACTGTAAAGGAAAGCAAGGAAGTGATTACCACAAAAGACCGGGTGGTGGTCACCCCTGTGAGTACAGAGGGGTGATGGCTGGGAAGGTGTATGGAGGGCTCCTGGGGAGTTGGCAATATCATTTATCAACTTAGGTCATGGTTAACCTGGTTCTTTTGCCAAATCATTGAGTTATACATTTTTTTTCTATATACTTTTATGAATGTGTGTTACAGTTCATAGTAAAAAGCTTTAAAATGTTAGAAACAGTACAGTCAGACTTAATGTGAATCTGAGTGTTTGCTTTCCCCTCCAGATCTTTGCATTTTCTCCCTCTTTGGCCTTTCCTTCTTTTTGAGGAGACCTGACTCCTTTTACTTGCAAATCATAAAACTGACTTTTGAGAAAGGATATTTCTTTTTGAGGTGAAATTTAGCATCACAAACCCAAACTTAGCCCCATGTAACTTTAACTCTCCAACCTTAAACAAAACATTTTACAACTAACTCTAAGGTGGTTTTGCCCTAAGACCAAAATGTGGATAATTTTACAGTATACCCTAAAGTCTCTATTTCTTTTGTCTAACATAGTTTACATCCCCTGCTTTCCACATTGCTGTCTGGCTAAGGAGCAGGGTACTAACCTAAGGGAACCTGGCCAGCTTTGACTCATTGATAGAATGTGGCCATCTTGGTGACCAAAGCCAGCTTCTCACATTTCTTCTTGAAAAGCACGGTGTTGACATGTTTAATATCCTGTGGCATTTCCTCTGGGCTCCGTAGTCTGATGAAAAAAGTCCCTGTTGTTGTCTGATGGCCAAGTTGAATAGCAAGGCCTTGAGACCCTCCACTCGACAGCTCTGGCTGGGGTGGCGATTTCCCTTGAAGTTGTACTAGGAATTCTGATGGTCATATTTGGCAGGATCACTACACTACCACCTTCAGGGAGAGCATTTATGTGTGCCTGGATAGTTTTTGAACAAATAAAGGTGAAATCTCACCCATAACTTCATAGGGAATGATAAATCAAAACCCAGCACACCACAAAAAAAAAAAAAAAAAAAAAGAAAAAGATAATCCTAAGATTTTAAGCTTTTCTGGAAGAATTCCAAAAACACATATTTCAAGGGAATTTCTCAGGGCAACCCTAAATAAACTGGCGACCTATAGATCAAAGACACCGTTTTATTAGCCATCTCCTGACCCAGCCAATCCTCCAGTCCTTCTCTGATTGTTACATGCATTCAGATAAACCCTCTCCGTCTTTCCTTTCCTCCTCTGAGAATCACAAGAATCACAAATCAGCCCTGACAGCATTTGGTTTCTCATCTTCAGGAATGTAGCTGGTACATTCTTCAAGTGAAAGAGGCAATCCTAGGAAGGCATATGAACCAGACCAGACAGAATGAAGAGTATCTTGTTTCATCTGCACAGAACAAAAGAGCGTCTTTCCTTTCCCAGCGCCTGTGCAAGTCTGAGGCCTTGAATGAAAGCAGACTGGCCGAGCTTCGTCCTGAGGACAGAGTCACAGCTGGCAGGGGAGAGGGGCCCACTGAGGTAAGGGGGACCACTTTCCCTGCTCCAAGACTGTTCTTACACTAGGGTTCTGACTTGCCAGGAAAAGTGATTGACACAGTTATTTCTCCTTGATTGTAACGTTCCACCAGGATATATTGTTTCCCGCACTGATCCCAAGTTCTATAGGTTTCTTTAGAATAGAATTATTAAAACATTATGAGTTTCTCATAAGTTTAATCTGTGCTAGGAAGTCAGTGAGCTATATAGGCAGCTTGATGTCACTTCCCAGGTTAGGTTACATAAGACAGTGACTTCTGTCTTACAGGCAGACCTTCTCCCTTGCTGGCTTTGATAAAATGGGCCTGCATGTTGGAGAGGCCCAGGTGGTCAGGAACTGAGGGTGGCCTCGGGCCAGTAGTCAGCCAAGCCCTAAAGGAAGCAAGGATCTGAGGCAGCCCTTCAGTCCAACAGCCTTCAAGAAACTGAATTCTGCCAAAAATGACTTGTGCTTGGAAGCAGGTCCTTCCTCAGGTGAGCCTTCAGATGAGACCCTAGTCCTGGCCGACTCCTTGATTTTGGTTTGGCGAGAGACCCTGAAGTATAGGACCTGGCTCAGCTGGCCCTGGCCTCGTGTGTCACGAAAATTGTGAGATAATAAATGTGTGCTTTAAGTTGCTAGGTTTATTCTAGCAATCTGTTAAATAGCAATAGATAACTGACGCAGTAGATTTCACCCGTCACCTTTCTTTCCATAACATAAATCCTTCAAATTCCTAATAATTACAAAATAGAACTTCTTTGGAAAACTTTTCCACTGTTATTTCTAAGACGGTAGACTGACACAAATTAAACTCAGTATGCTCTCACTGTATGTGATATTGTGTTGGGATCAGTCATCTCCTTAGAGAGTTATGTGTGAACTAACAGATGGTATAAGGGTAAGCATCAGGAGGGCTCTATGGTCTAAAATGTGGCTCTAGTTATGTCACCCCCCCCACCCCCCGCTTAAAGAGCTTCCAGAGTTCTCCACGAAATACAGACTCTTTTTGTGGCATTGGTAATGTGAGCACAAACCTCCTTCCCAGGCTTTCTCCCCGTGACACCACTCCCTGCCCCCTCCCCACGCTGGGGCCTGGCCCTCCCCGTGTGTGTGTCCCCCGCCCTTCATAGCACTCTCCCCTCCGCCCACCATCTCATGTCTGCCAGTGGGCGGCACGCCTCTTCCATGAGGTGTCTCCCTGACCCCATGGCCAGCCCTGACCCCGGTGCTCCGTCCCCGCGTCGTGCCCTCGCGCTGCTTTTGACCTTGCTTGGAAACCTGTCATGTGCCGACCTTCCTCCCGGTTTGACCTCTGCCTCTTCTCTGATTCCTCCTTCCCTCATCTCCCACGTGAGACCAAAAACTCCACAAGGGGAGAGACCGTCCATCATTCTCCGTGTGGCCCTTCCCACACCCAGAACACCACCTCGGCGCAGGGAGGAGGGGGTGACCCGATGTCTGTGGCGTTGAATGTGATGCAGGGCAGATCCCCGTGTGGTGCGGCACTACCCGGAAGTTCTAGCAGAGAAGTACCCTGTGGCCCAAGGAGTTTGGGAAACAAGGTGTGCCCTGTCCCTTCAGGAAGAGTCCCCATGGACATTCGATGATGAAAGTTTCTAAGAAGTGCTGCAGTAGAGAAATGGGTGCCCCACCTTCGGGCTGTGGCTTTCTGTGACGCTGGGATTTGGGCAGGAGGTTTGGTAGCAGCCTAGTCATGTACCTGCAGCGCCGCTGCCCATTTGGAACTCACGGTGGATGCCATGTGCTGGCTTTTTTCTTGGTCAGGCTGCGAGTTTATCATGCTAAATAGTCATTCATTCCCCTGGTTTGCTCACAGGTGATGCCAGAATGGTTTCAAATCACGATGCTCTGAATGGATTCTCAACTCCTAAAAATACACAGATCCTACTGTTAGAAACAAAGCCATCTATACTGTGTTTCAAGCCATGTTTGATAACTAGTTTGACCTGACCCTTGTCCTCCTGGGACTTTCTGCTGAAGTTGCAGGGACTGTATTTAAAGACTTCAGATGTTAGAGACTCACCTTTTCACCAACCTTTGCCAGAGTCAGTCCTACTTAATGGATGTTTAATTAGCATTTCCTGTGTGTTAGGCACTGTGCTAGCTGCTTAGGGTACAAAACTTGATAACAAAGCTGTTCCTGCCCTAAAGGACGTATAGTTTGACTCAGAACATAAGAGATTCTCTTCCTACAATTCTGTGAGCGCTGAAACCCTGTTATACACGGGGAACACAGGCAAGAGTTGGGGAGGAGTCACAGTCTAGAGGAGGCGGGCCGAGGGTGAGAGTCAGCTGAAAGATGCCAAAAGCTTACTGTGCGATTAAAGGGAGAAAAAACTAGTCCAAATTCAACAGACTTTTTTTTTCTTTTTCTTTTGTTTAAAATTAATTTTTATTGGAGTATAGTTGCTGTACAACGCTGTGTTAGTTTCTGCTGTACAGCAAAGTGAATCAATTTTACGTATACATATATCCCCTCTCTTTTAGGTTCTCATTCGTTATCTATTTTATACATAGTAGTGTATACATGTCAATCCCAGTCTCCCAATTCATGCCATTTCCTTCCGCCCCCCCATACATACAGCTTTTTGTTTTAATCACACTAAATTACCAAAGATGCCCAAATCACAGTGCTCTCTCACCTCCAGCCTCTTGCCTGTGTTTTCCCTTCTCTGGAAACACTCCCATCCTTTTCTTTGCCTACCTGACTCCTGCTCAACTCTCAGTCAGACTTGTTTTTTTAACACTCACTCCCTGCCAGCAACTCTGTCTGCTAGGTCCTAATAGTTCTAAGATGAATGAGACACACTCCCTCCCGTCCAGGACTCTAGCTGGGGGTGATGGGGGCAGAGGTCAGGTGAGGGACTGATTAACGGACACTGAGAGACTCCAAGGACTGCATGATGAATTGCCAGTAGAGGAACCTTCCACTTTAATTTAAGCAATCATTTCTTGCCTCTCATCTTTTTTTTTTTTTAAAGAGCTAGCATCATTCCTCTCAGTGTCTTGAGCCCATGAAACTAAAGACCTAATAGCTGTGAGCTTAAGAATTTCTGTCTGGTCACTGATCACATACTCCCTGCCCCAACACTGCTCCTCTCTCTCCTCGTGCTTGGCTTCCATGAAGGGCGGTGGAAGGAAGGAAAAGGAGGAGGGCTTGCCTCCTTCTGTGGCCTTGGTGACTCTCCCCCTGGGATTCATTCTGGAGAACCGATGGAAAAGTGACAGCGGTAACTAAATCTGGAATCTGTGTCCATGGCTGCAGCCAGGGAGACCCTGTGGTCGTTTTGACTCTGCCGCGCATTTATTCTGTGTCCTTGGGCGTGTTTCCTAAGTCTCTGTGCATGTTTACCTCATCTCTAAAATGGGGTAAAAAGTATACCTCACAGGGCTGTGTGTGGTTTGGTATTCTGTGCTGAGCACGGTGTCTTCATTAAGGCTGTATTTGGTGCTTAATAAATACTAATTCTCTCCCTTGTTTTCCTTTTTTTTTTAAAAAAAATTTTATTTTATGTATTTATTTTTGGCTGCGTTGGGTCTTCGTTGCTGTGCACGGGCTTTCTCTAGTTGCGGTGAGCGGGGGAGGGGCTACTCTTCCTTGCGGTGCGCGGGCTTCTCATTGTCGTGGCTTCTCTTGTTCTGGAGCATGGGCTCTAGGCGTGCAGGCTTCAGTAGTTGTGGCACACGGGCTCAGTAGTTGTGGCTCACGGGCTTCGTTGCTCTGCGGCATGTGGGATCTCCCCAGACCAGGGCTCGAACCCGTGTTCCCTGAATTTGCAGGTGGATTCTTAACCACTGCGCCACCAGGGAAGCCCTCCCTTGTTTTCTTTAAAGCAGGGTGTCACACATGTTCTGAGTGTGTAAGAACATTTAACTTTCAGATCAGGAACTCAGCCATCAGGACCATTGATTGTAGCTTTCAAGGCTGGATTTTTATATGGTGACCCTGGTTACAAGTAGGCTGTTCCCTTCTCCTGGTAAGTGCAAGAGTTATACCTTTTCTATTGGAGTTGAGAAAATTTGGCCATTCTGTTTGTACCTAAAACAGGTGATGTGGAAATTTTTGTTCCGTTCTTGGAGAACTCCATCTCATTTTTCTCCAGTTTACTTGAGAAAGACAAAGGAGTTGGTAGTTTATGTGGGCATGCAGGGTTGAGAGAGGACATAAAAATGGGTGGGACATACCGTCAGCGATGGATGGAGATGTGAACATTTTTGGCTTAAAAATCAATTTTCCTTTGCTATTGTACTCAGGCCAAGAAAGCACCAATTACTTTAGGTCTTTCCTGCAGTAATTAATTCACCTGGAATGCCTTCCTCTCCTCCCTTCCTGTAGGCCTGTCTTCATGAATTATTTCTCTTTATTCAGATAATATTTACTGAGGTTCTGTTCTGGATGGACGCTGTCCTAGGGACAGAGCTGGAAGAAGCCAAGCTGGGCGGCAGAGGAGCGGGGGAGGCAGCGGAGACAGACAACGCATGCGCTCACTGCCTCCACTCCTTGTCTTGAGTTTAAAGCATGTGGCCCTGCGGCTCTCAGTACAGGGAGAAAGAAGGGTGCCCTGGGACCTGAGGGTCCTGAGGGGATAACTAAACTCGGAGCAGGGGAGTAAGTGGACGCAGGCGCCACAGGACCTAGAGGGGAAGCAGCAGAACCAGGGTGGGTGGTGGGTTTGGGGGCTCATGGGCGGCGCCTGAAGGAGCAGCGCAGGTCAACAGGGACGGCACGCGGAGGAGTAGCAAGAATGCCAGCGGTGCAAAGGCATCAGGCAAGGGCCCTCTCCTCTCACATCTCTGTGGGTCTGACCCCTTTCTGGATCATTTTAGCTACAGTTAATGAGCTGCCATCACGTCGTTCAGGGAAGCATCCAGTGGGTCAGGCCCTGTTCTGGAAGTGGGGATACAAACAAAAGTGGGACATGGTCCCAGCCCCAAGGAGTTGCAGCCAGTTGCTGCTTTCCCAGTCCGGGCTGTGTGAGAATCTCCCCAGAACTTTAGAGCACACACCAGCCAACATTTCTGACTCCGGCGACTGGACCGGTCTGCCATTTCCCCACCTAGTGAGTGAATATGAGCAGGAGGAGGAGGAGGAGGTCAGGGTCCCTTCTTTTCAGGCACCGCGCTAAGGGCCTCACATAAGAGGGGTTAAGATAAGTAAACAGTGGTGTGCTTGGGCGGCTCAGCTCAGCTCACAGGAGTCAGTTATGCACATTCCTCAACTTGATATGCAGTGACATCACGCTGATACTTTGAAATCAGCCATGGAGGTATTATTTATGCTATGGAAATTGGCAAATGATAAAAATCACTGGCATTTCCCTTTCTAGAAAGCCAGTTGTTAAACACCTCTGTGTGGTGTGTGTGTGTAAATGTTCTCAATTTAACCTTCACAATAAGCCCAGATTTTATGCATGGCATAACACTTTACGGCTTTCAAATCACTTTTTTTTTTTTTTTTTTTTTTTTTTGCGGTACGCGGGCCTCTCACTGTTGTGGCCTCTCCCGCTGCGGAGCACAGGCTCCGGACGCGCAGGCCCAGCGGCCATGGCTCACGGGCTCAGCCGCTCCGCGGCATGTGGGATCTTCCCGGACCAGGGCACGAACCCGTGTCTCCTGCATCGGCAGGCGGACTCTCAACCACTGCGCCACCAGGGAAGCCCTCAAATCACTTTTTAAATTTTTTAATGTGGACCATTTTTAAAGTCTTTATTGGATTACAGTATTCCTTCCATTTTATGTTTTGGTTTTTTGGCCACAAGGCATGTGGGATCTTAGCTCCCCAACCAGGGATTGAACCCTCACCGCCTGCATTGGAAGGCGAAGTCTTTAACCACTGGACCGCCAGGGAAGTCCCTGAAATCACTTTTAAATATGTTATCTTCCTCTCCCTATAATCCCATGAGAATAGGTAGGCAGGTGCATTGTCCCCATTTTGAAGAAATAATGCCTCAGAGAGGTCGCACAGCTAGGAGGGCCATCCCTGACATGGAGTACAAGTTTGATTCCTGGCTGTTCTCTTCCTACTCTGGCAGGCACTGCCCAGTGGTCAGATTTCTGGTTCTGAGTCAGTGTCCTGATCACAAGAGCTGGAGAGACCAGACCTGACCTCATTCTCAGATATCTGATAACCGGAAGTTTCCCCAACACTGGCAGGTGTCACTTAATAAATGACATTCCTGCTCTGCTTATTTTTATGCATTGCATCTTCTCCTGCTAGGTTCAGGGCCTAAATAGGCAGGCTTACAGAGGCCTCCAATCCAGAAGGTTTCTATTTTGAAGGGGTGTTGTGCTGTGCCAGGGAAGCCTGCTTTTGGCTGGCATGGAAAGAAGAGAATCCAGAACATTAAAAAACCTACCCCATTAAGGTCTTGGCCAAGGCTGTGGGAATTTCCAGAGTTCACTTCTAACTGAGGTAGCAATTAGTATACTTTGCTAGTATGAGGCCTAGAGATTTATATCACCATGGAAAATCCCCAGCAGAGAAGGAGCTAGTTCTAAAGTGGTGAAAATAGTGGCATACTCGCTGCTAATACTGCCTGCTGTGGAAACAAGAGTGCGTCCTGAAGAGGAGAGGAAAGAGAAAGTCCTAATTCCTAGGGTGTCACTCCCCACACTTCCGGTTTTGTCGAAACCTACCTGGTATCTGCCGGGAAAAACAACTGAGTGAAAAGCTGGTCACGTCATGGAAAAATCACAGTGAAAGACTTTTTTAAGATTCTATCTTTTTAGCATAGAATTTTCCATTCTGTCTGGTGTTTGGGCGCCTGGGATTGTTCCACCCCCGTGAGCAAACACTCCAGATGGCAACACTCATACTTCTCAGCGTGTCTCTCACACTCTCTGACCACGACCGGGAATTTCCACAGAGGGTGTCAGATGTCACTTCCTCTTTATGTCCTGAAGGGTGTCCTGTCTGAGGGATGGGCTTCCAGGTGGCACCGGATGGAAAACTTGGGAGGCTTGTGATTTGTATTGCTGTGGGTGGGAGAGGGGACATCAGGGCTGCAGAGGTTCTCGAATGGACGGGTCCAGGGCCCCCGGGGCCTGTCGGGGAGAGGCAGCTGACCCCTTCACCAGGCATCTTCCACAGCCCCCGTGCTCCCTGCCACCCCCAATGCTCAGCCCCACAGTGAAAATTTGTTTTCTTTGGAATCCGTAAATACAAGGGTGCCCCAGAAGTGTCTCAGACCATGTGGGTCAGCAGCAGTCCCCACGGTGTCCGCACAGAGTGCCCCCAGATTGGGGCTGTTGACGGGAACTCTGAGACTCGGCCCTCCCAGGTGGACCCAGCCCTACTGCAGCCGGGGAATTGGCCTCAGGAGCGCTGGTGCTTTGGGGAGCAACGTAGATGGACCCAGAGTTTCAGACGCAGGATGTGAGGGGAGACTGGAGGCAGCTCGTGTAACCAAAGAGACAGCAGCAGGAAGGTGCAGGATAAAGCGGATTTGTTGGCCAACGTTTTCAAAAACATTGCTGCGGTGTGGTTCCCGGAGAAGTAGCACTGGCCCTACTTGGAAACCTCCCTGGCGGTCCAGTGGTTAAGACTCTGTGCTTCCACTTCAGGGGGCACAGGTTCAATCCCTGGTTGGGAGACTAAGATCCCACATGCTGCATGGTGTGGCCAAAAAAACAAAAACCAAAAGAAGGAAACTCGTTAGAAATGCAGAGTTGCTAACCCCACTGCACCCGTCTGACTCAGAATTTGCATGTTAACAAGAGCCCAGGGCATTGCTGTGCAGTTCCAGCTTGAGCAGCACAGTTCTGGATGAAGCCAGTCCTTTGTCAGCTCCCCATGACTCTACCCACTGACCAAGACAAGGTCCAGGGCACATCCAGGTGCTGAACTATTTATTCTACTGTAAATATGTTCACAGTAGAGAGTTCAGTGGGGGAGATCTCATCTCTCTGTCACACACATACAAGTATATTATGTCATAAAGGACCCAGACTCAGAAGAGATTTAAGTTTCATGCTTGGTTTTGTCACCTAATCCTTGTGGAACCTTGACCAAGTCCCTGACTTCTCTGAACATGTTTCCATTCCTCTAAAAAAAAGGTAATCGATGACTCCACTGAGCTGGGCACTCACAGGGAGCAAGCAGCAGACGTTTCACACGTGCTAACTCATTTAGTCCTCCGCACAGCCCATACACGCCAGCACTGCTGTTTCCCGCATTTGACAGGTGAGGACCTGGAGGCACAGAGTGCTAAGCTACTTGCTGGGGATCACACGGCTCGTGGGTGGTGGAGTGGGTCCGGCGCCTGGCTGGTCTGCCTCGGGAGACCCTTGAAAAAGCAGCCCACCCCTCCTCTCCATCCTGCCCTCCAAGAGGGGCAGAGCGTGCCACTTGCAGCAGAACTTAAGAAACTCTCTGAGGTCTGCATCTCAGCATCGTGCCCACCCCAGGGTCCAGAACCCTGGGGAAGGGGGACTGTCCCTGTGTCTCCCTAGTTCCACTCCAGCCAGAATGAACACTCCGGAGAATAAGGCTTTCAGTGCCTAAAGTAAGGGCATGGAAGAACGTACGTGTTAGAGACTCAGGGCTAATGACTTTCTAAGTGTGGAAAAGTTTCCTCCAAAGGGTTTCCAATTATAGAGAACTCACATAATAAATGATGAAGGTTCCTAGACGTTGGCGGCAGCAGTAGCAAAGGTCAGAGTGAGGAAGAAGAGGGAGTTCTCAATTCCCAGGGCCCGCCATCCCACACAGTCTTCCGGGCTACTGTGCTACCAGTGGTTTCACATCCACACCTACCTAGGGGTTCTTTAGATAAATAATCGAAGTGGGAAATCAAATGTATTACTTTTTTTAAAAGTCATTGACAAAGCCCCTAAAAAAGATTGCATTTCTCCTATCCTTTCTGGACTAGAAATGTTTGGGAGTTTGAGACTGGCACTGATCACATTGTTCTTTTCTTTTATGTCCCTAAAGGGGTTTGTTGTTGTAGGTTTGTTAATGGCGGTCTAATACACACATGCCTCAGTCATTTTTAACCTGCTAGTAGCTTGGTGCACCAAACAAACAAACCACTCCTGATTCTCTGCTGACTACTTTTACCAGGATTAGGTCCTATAGTTATAGGACCTAATCAGGTTGCTGCCTAAGCCAAAGTCTACTCCCAGCCTTCCTGGCTGAACTGTCTTTAGCTTCTTGACAGCTGTGAGCCCCTCACCCCTATGGGTGGAGGAAACCAGTAAGGGTGCAACTGACGGAAGGATTGTGGACACCTACATCTCTTTCATGTGCCCAAACCTTCCTTCCCTGAAGCAGGGAAGGGCCTGCCTGGTCTTGGCACAGAAAGGATACTCAAAGATGTATCAAAAATGCTCAACAGCATGGAAATTATGAACTAATGTTCCTGGGATCACAGCTGCTTGAACAGGTCTTTTCCAACTCTGGCTAGTCCCCAAAGAATGAGGAACCTGTCAAAAGCTCCCAGAACATCGCCTTAAAAATCAAAAGCCCTGAAGAGCCCTGGGCTTTTAGTGGGCCTCTAGAGGAATATACTAGACCAATCACTTGTCATAGCATGAGAGACATGAGTGCTGTACTGGATATGAACTCATGGCTGTGATGACCATTTTATGAACAAGTTGGGACTCATCTCCTGAGAGATTGTCAGGGATTGCAGGGCACATGTTTTGACTCTGAAAAGTCCTAGGAGCGTAGAGGGAAAGGTCACCATGTTATTTTAAACTCAAACTTGATCCTCGGATATATTAATGGCCTGGCATAATAACTTCATACAGCAGTTGGAAAATAACTCCCTACTCCCCTTGCCGCTGCTCAAGGCTTCACCGCACATCATTTTGGGGTTTGGACTCTACATTCTGAGAAAGATTAAAGTATCCAAAGAGATTCCAAGAAGATGGAAAAAAAAATCAACATGAAAAGAAGGGATGGAATTAGGTCTTATGCAGAATGTTTAAACATATTGGGAAGAAAGCCACAGGACAATGAAATCGCTTTGTTTAAGTAAAAGAAGGTTGATGATACAAACAGTGCCTATCTGTTTTCTATTGTCAGCTAATTAAATGATTTTATTGCCTGGCTCCCATGAGGTTCTATCTTGGGCAGTGTAGGCACTGAATAAGAGCATCTTCTAAGGGAAGACTGTGAGAGTTCTGTGGACGGAAACCGAGGAACACATTCATCCTCCATGATCCATGCAAACAAGGGCCTGTCAGGTTTCAGTGGTTCTTCCTGAGCCTACCTGGTGACCTCAGGTGATAGAGAATCAGGGATCCATTCTAGAGAAGAAGATTGAAAGACATGTAGATAAGAGACACATAAGGAAATACGTAATTTAAAGGATATGAAAGAAAAAGTGGAGTTTCTTTCCATGGAGAGTCTTAAGTATGGTAGTCACCTTTGTTATTTTAAGGATGCTCTTGGCTGGAGGCAGAGGGCTGTGTTGGATATCCTCTCAAAGGTCTACCTATTTCTATGAGTCTCTGATGTATTAGGACTGTGAGGACAGAAACCCAACTCTGGCTAGCTTGGACAAAGGGGACAGACGTAGGGCTCATATAACCAATCTCCAATGGGCCAAGTTTGTGGTTGGTCTGGGGGCCCCTGGAACCAGGGAATGGCGTGCCACTAACACTCTATTTCACCTCTTCCTTTCTCACAGAAGAAAACATAGTCACCGAGAGGCCTGGCTTTGTGTCTCACTCTTTGCTGTTAAAGGAGAGCTGCCTCTCTTTCTTTGGTCCCAGGCCAAAATATTCTAGACAAGGGCAAGGTCAAGTGCACACCTCTGAAGGCAGGCAGCCCACCTCTCTCACTGGCTGGAGTGAAGGGAGGAGCAGATCTCAGGAAGAAGGACTGAGTAGACACACCATAGATATCCAGCATCGTACCAATCAAGATGCCAAATTCTAAGGATGTGTGAGCGGGGGCGGAGAAAAGAGAGAAGTAGGAAAAAATGTCTGGTTAAGGTTAGGAAGAGTGGGGGAAACACTCATTCTGTAGCATAAGCATGCTAATTGGAGGGACATTCAATTCTGCTCTTGAACAAAGATGCCTCAGGTCATACACATTCCTTGCCAGTTTCCTTTCAACCTTAACTAATAACTTTTCCTCCTTAAATTCTGTCTGAGCTAGTTGGCAAAGTGTACAAACATTTTCTGTTTATTTGTGCTTGCTATGGCTAGAAAGATTCCCATGAAGTGTTTTGCCCTTATCATTTTGTCTATAAATTTCTACCCAACATGAACCTTTTCTTAACAGGCTACCTGGGAAACGGTGAGAGGTAGTAGTATTTGTCAGGAATTACATCTTTCTACTTGGTAGAATATATCTTCCAGTGACGAACTCTAGCTGTGAGTGTGGTGGAAGCATGTTTGCCCTTGAAGCTGGACGCAGAAGCAGGGTCGTAGCTTTCCCAGATGGCTCACCAGCCTGACAGTGGTGTGGTAACAGCGACGTGCAGTGCACATGACAGGACTTGGGAGCCAGGAAGACTGGGACTTGAATCCAGGTTGTCAAATAAGGACAGTGATGACTAAGGACCGATGGAGTCAGAGCTGTAACGGAGGATGTAGTGCACCATCCAGAGCACCCTTCCCGACTAAGGCGTTCATTCCGCCAACTACTGAGGGTACTGGGGGCTGATCCCTCACTGCCAAGTCCCTCCCAGGTGTTGCCATGGCCAAGGGACCAAAGTTATATCTCTCCCAGAGTGACCTGGGCTGATTCAGGGGTTCAGAGGCCCAGCACTCTTACCTCAGCTCAAGGCAATTTTGAATGTGTCCCAGCTCTGTAATTCCCATGGGATCTGCTGTGGCCTTTTTTTGTGACTTCCTCAGTGTTCAGCCTCTCCCTCTGCCTCGTCCTGTCTCCTCACTCCCTAACAGGTGTTGCTTCAGAGAGCACTCCCCAAATAAGCTTCCTGCGTGCAAATGTCCATCTCCACATCTAAGACAGGCATTTACCTTGTAGGACTTTTTCCATTGGGATGAAAGCCAATGTATGTCTTGAGCAGGTGCTTGTAAAGTTATTTTAATGCTTTTAAAGCCGTGACTTACGTGGTTCAGTCCTGGAGTTAAGCCACAATTAGATAGAATACAGTTTATTCAATCAGAATAATTTCAAAATAACTCAAGTCCTTTACTAGTTCTATTAGGAGCAAGACTTTTGATTGCAAGTTATAGAAAACCCCACTAAGATTGTTTATGGAGAGGAAAAGTATATATGTGTATCCATATGGTTGCTGGGGAAGATCATGAAACTATGAAGTTCAGGGGTAGATGTTCATGCACATTGGAACCAGGGACTTGGTGAGGTCATCAGGACCTAGTTTCTCTCTGTGTTGACCCCATTCTCAGGTAGTCTTTAACTGCCTGGTGGTAAGATGGCTGCCATTACCTGCATTGTCTACACCAAAGTTTCAACCCTGCAGCTCATGTCCAGTGGAAGAGAGGATGCCTCCTTTCTAAGTGCTCAAATGAAACAGGCATGTTGTATAGTGGTTAAGAGCATGGACTCTCCCCGCAGATTGCCCAGGTTCACATCCCAGCTCTGTCCCTTACCAGCTGTATGACCAGGGTGAATTACTTATCGTCTCTGTACCATAGCTCCCTTATCAGTACAGTGGTTGATGGTAGCCTACGCTTTTCCACAGGATTATACATGTGAAATGTGTTAATATTTGTAATGTGTTTAGAACAGTGCCAGGCATATTGTAAACACTACATAAGAGTTTGTTAAAATTAAAAAATACATATCTGATTAACTTGACTTGGATCACATTCCCACCTCTGAATTTATAACTGTGGGCCAGAAGGAAACGATGCCCACCCCAGGAAGTGAGGGTAGAGTTAGCTCCACCAAAATATAGGGTCTGAGGTGGGAGGTTCTCTAAAAGCATTCAGGCATCTGTTACCAGATGAAGGGGAATAGGTGCTGGGCAGGAAAATAACAAATGTCCCCTCTATTTGTATTTTTAAAAATTATATACATGGGACACACAATTGTTTAGCCATAGTTTTAAAAATTAACATATCTTTATAATTAAGTGATCTGCTAGACACCAGATATTATCCAAGTGAAAAAAAAGTTAGCATCACCTCAAATGAAACAGATTTTATGCTTCCTAATTTAACACAATGAGAAGATATTCTCCTTTATTATCTTCTAAAAGTTTCCTTAGGACTATCTGGAATTGTGTGTGATGTGAGTCTCCAAATTAATTTTTTTCCTATATGGATATCCAGTTTCCCTGGTATTATTTATTGTAAAATCCATCCTTTCCCCACTGTTCTGCTCTATCACTTCAATTATATTTCAACTGTTCATACAATTTCGAGTTTATTTCTGGCCTTCCATTCTGTTCCATTGGCCTATTTTATTTCTCTGCCAATACCACACTGTGTTCATTACTACACAGGCTAAAGCAAGAAGGTTTAACAGATAATAGAAGGTCCTAAAAAGAGAGTAGGAGAGTCAAGAAGGCAAATAAATCCTAAGTAAGATAAATAAATATTAATAATAAATAATTTAAGTAATAAGATAAATAAACAAATGAAGCAAGAGAAAGCAATAACAACAATCAATTCACATGAAACACATCAACAGAACTAAAGAAAATGAAAAACAAATGGAAAGTCTTAAAAGAAGCTAGAGAAAAAAGACATTACTTATTAATGAACGACACTTGACTTCAATGGAAACAATGGAAGCCAGAAAACAGTGAAATGATACCTATAATGTATTGAAAGAAACAACTGCCATCCTAGAATTCTGTACCCAGTGAAAATATTCTTCAAGAATGATGGTAAAATAAAGATATTTTTAGGTAAAAAGAGTAGTTTGCCACCAACAGAAAAGGAAAATTATTCTAAATGGAAAGTCTGAGATACAAGCAGTAAAGAGCCTAAAGCTCAGTAAGTGTGGCTACAACTATTATAATGGGCATTTGTGATGGGTTTTTTTTTTCTTGATTGTCTATTTTTGTATAACTTTCATTATCTGTCATGATTCTGTGTGTTGACTGGACTCAGCTAGGCAGTTTCTGCTAGTTTCATTTGGAATGTCTCTTGTGGTTTCCATTAGATACTGTCTATAGCCGGTCATCTGGAGGCTCAACTGGTCCACCATCATATCTGGGCCTCTCTCACTCTCTGTTTGATGTCAGGGCCTCTTCTTCCCTTGTGGTCTCTCCAGCAAGCTAGCCAGATTTCTTATATGGTATCTCAGGACTCCTAAAAGTGCAAGAGGGAAAACTGCCAGGCCATCTCAACCTTTGGTTGAGAATGTCACTTCTATATTAGTCAGGGTTCTCCAGAGAAACAGAACCAATAGGGTGTATATATATTTAAATATAGAGACTTATTAGAAGGAATTGGTTTATGTGATTATGGAGCCCAAGAAGTCCCAAGATCTGTAGTCGACAAGCTGGCAACCCAGGAGAGCCGATGATGTAGTTCTAGTCTTAGTCCAAAAGACTGAGAACCAGGAGAGAGCTGGTCATCTATGTTCCAGTCCAAAAGTTGGCAGGATCAAGACCCCAAAAGAGCCAGTGTTTCAATTTGAGTCCAAAGACAGGAAAAGACCAATGTTGTAGCTCAAACAGGCAGAAGGAATTCTCTCTTTTTGTTCAGCCTTTTAAAATTATTATTAATTTATTTACTTTTGACTGTGTTGGGTCTTCATTGCTGTGCGCAGGCTTTCTCTAGTTGTGGTGTGCAGGGGCTACTCTTCGTTGCGGTGCATGGGCTTCTCATTGCAGTGGCTGTTTTTGTTGTGGGGCATGGGCTTCTAGGTGCGTGGGCTTCAGTAGTTGTGGCACATGGGCTCAGTAGTTGTGGCTCATGGGCTCTAGAGCGCAGGCTCAGTAGTTGTGGCACACAGGCTTAGTTGCTCCGTGACATGTGGGATCTTCGTGGACCAGGGCTCGAACCCATGTCCCCTGCATTGGCAGGTGGATTCTTAACCACTGCACCACCAGGGAAGTCCCTGTTCAGCCTTTTTGTTCCATTCAGGTCTTCTATTAAGTGGATGAGTCTCACCCACATTCGGGAGGGCAATTTGCTTTACTCAGTCTACCAATTCAAATGTTAATCTCATTATGAATGAAACACCATCACACACCCAGAATAACATTTTTTAAATTTTTTTAATTTTATATTGGACTATAGTTGATTTGCAATGTTGTGTTAGTTTCAGGTGCACAGCAAAGTGATTCAGTTATATATACACATATATCTATTCTTTTTCAAATTCTTTTCCCAGTTAGGTTATTACAGAATATTGAGCAGAGTTTCCTGTGCTATACAGTAGGTTATCTATTTTAAATATAGTGGTGTGTATATGTCAATCCCAAACTCCCAATTTATCCCCCCCTACTTCCCCTTTGGTAACCATTTTTCTATGTCTGTGAGTCTGTTTCTGTTTTGTAAATAAGTACATTTGTATCATTTTTTTTTAGATTCCACATGTCAGTGTTATCGTATTTGTCTTTCTCTGACTTACTTCACTTAGTATGATAGTCTCCAGCTCCATCCATGTTGCTGCAAATGGCATTATTGCATTCTTTTTAATGGCTGAGTAATATTCCATTGTATATATGTACCACATATTCTTTATCCATTCATCATAACATTTTTCCAATTATCTGGGCACACTAAGGTCTAGTCAAGTTGTTTTATAAAACTAACCATTACAGCTTCTATTGATTAAATCAAACCATGGGCCAGAACAATTAGACAGAAAACCACTGTGGAAATAGAAATCCTGAACTACATTATAAACTTATTAGATTTCACATACATCTCTAGAATACTCCACCTAACAGTATCAGAATGCATTCTTTTCAAGTGCACGTGAAATATTCTCCAGAATAGAGCACATGCTAGACCATAAAACAATAAGTTCAAATGGACTGAAATCATACAACAATGGAATGAATTTAGGAATCAGTAACAGAAAGAAACTTGGAAATTCACAAATGTATGAAAATTAAACAACACACCCCTAAATAACCAATGGGTCAAAAAGAAATCACAAGGGAAATTAGAGAATACTTTGAGATGAATGTAAATGAAAACACAACATAGCAAAACCTAAGAGATGCAGCTAAGAGATGTAGTGGTAGTGCCTATAGGGAAAATTATAGCTATAAATGCCTATATTTTTAAAAAAGAGGTACTTCCCTGGTGGCGCAGTGGTTAAGAATCCTTCTGCCAATGCAGGAGGCACGGGTTAGAGCCCTGGTCCAGGAAGATCCCACATGCTGCGGAGCAGCTAAGCCCATGAGCCACAACTACTGAGCCCGCGTGCCACAACTATGAAGTCCGTGCGCCTAGAGCCTGTGCTCCACAGCAAGAGGAGCCACCACAATGAGAAGCCCACACACTGCAGTGAAGAGTAGCCCCCACTTGCCACGACTAGAGGAAGCTCGTGTGCAGCAATGAAGACCCAACGCAGCCAAAAATAAATAAATAAAAAGAAAAATCTCAAATAATTAACATTCCACCTTAAAACACCAGGGGGGGAAAAGCAAACTAAACCTAAAGCAAACAGAGTGAAGAAAATGATAAGGACTAGAGTGTGAATTAATGAAATAGAAAGTAGAAAAGAAAATAGACAAACCCCAAAGCTGGCTCTTTGCAAAGATCAAAAAATGGACAAACTTTTAGCTAGACTGACCAATGAAAAAAGAGAAAAGCAAAATTAATAAAATCAGAAAATAAAGAGGGGTTGTTACTATCAACCTTATATAAATAAAAACACTTATAAAGAAGTAGTATGAACAACTGTATAACAATAATTAAATAGATGAAATGAATAAATTCTTAGGCAGGAATTTATCAAACTGATTCAAATAGAAAGAGAAAATCTGAATAGACCTATAACAAGTAAAGAGATTGAATTGGTTATAATAAAATACCTTGCGCAAAATCTGCGTGTAGACCAAAAGAGCAGACAATTTTCAGTGTGTAGCTGGCTGCTTCCAGAAACTCCTTTTGCTGGAGCTTTTCTCTGTTCAGGCTTTGAATCTCAGTAAATGCAAAAATCCCTTGAAGAAGTTACACACTAAACTGGTATCAGTCATTTACACCTTAGTACAAACCAAGGACTTGAGAGATGTGATCTTTAATGACGTGATAAAAGGAGATATGGAAAGAAAGGAACTTTACTGAAGGATGATGGGTGGACAGGCTGGATGCCAAGATCAGAGCCCAAAACTTACCTCCCTCACTCTTTAAATTTCCACAGTACCAGGTGTGCTTAAGTCCTTTGCAGATAATGATAGCCAAGTGTCTCTCCTCCAGAGGATCTTAAATAGGAATCTCAGTGCAAAGCCATGAATCTATAATAGTACGGTTTTGGACACATACCAGCAAGAAGGTAATGGGTTTGCGAGCATCAGAGACTTCACAGAGCCCCTAAAATCACGAATTAGGTTTGCAGTTAAGTCTGCTGGCAGCCTCCTAATGGATATCCAAGCTACAATTCCTACAGAGATTCTAAACTTTTCCCTAAATATCATGCTTCTCTTAGAGACTGGAGGATATACGAATCTTTGAAAACTGCTGTATAAATATTGACATCATAGTTATTTTGACCTCTGTAACCCCAAGCTACCAGCAATGGCAGAGGAGCCAGAGGGTTCAATGTAATTGGCCAGTCTGATAGTTTTTCTCTGATTTCAGAAGGCCAGTGATTCCTTAAGTGTGTTGGGAATGGAAACTGTAAACGAGATGTTGCTTTCCTCTTACTTGGTGGTTTCCCCTCTGAGCCTCACATTTCAAGTCTTACCTGTACCTAGCACAGCCTTTGGCGTGAAATGCTTCCATGAATAAATTAATGCTTTTAAGTGGCTTGCTTACACATTCAGTGAGCTGATTCTATTAGCCCAGGCTGTTAATGGTCTGAGAAAAAGTGAAGGAGTTCATTTTTGGCAAAGACTCCTCATTTATAATGTTAGTGGTTCCGCACCCAAGCTTTCCAACTTAATTGGAAACAGTGGAATGTAATTTAGTGGTGGCTGTTTCTCTAGCTGTTAATTTAGCTGATTTGAATGCCATTAAGGTTTTAATGGAAACAGTTCCTCACTAATTAAGCAGAACCTCTATTTGCTGGTGGCTGGTTACAGGTAGGATATGCACAGAAGTTCACTCCTCTCTGCTTCTTAAAGCAAACTCTGCGAAGGCGCCCAGCCCCAGCTCTGGATACATTTAGCATCTAGAAACTCTGGTGTTTATAATCAAAACCAGAGTCTATTCAGTGACCAAACACTAAAACTGCTTGAGTTTTGCTTTTCTAGCTGAATTTCCAATGACAAAATGTTGAAGGGGTTTTGTTTATTGCCTCTTTCCAGGAGATCTGCTGCTAAGATAAGGCTAAAGCTTTATGACTTTGTTTAAAAAGAGAAGTTAGCATCTTAAGAATCGTCTTTTAAGAAAAAAAGGATAGAGCCAATACTTTCCACTTCATTATTTTATTAAGACTTTAGGGACTTTGAAAATCTGATATTTTTGTCTGCTAACACTTGTGGACCAATTGTGGTTTTCTAAGTTTTCCACAGGAGTGTTCAAGCCGATCAGGCAGCCCCATGCTCTGAAATATTTACAAGACATGGACAGTGATCCATCTCAGTCATTTCTCCAGGTCAGGAACCAGCCTCAGCTTAGTTCCAAGGGAAGAGACCTGAACCCCAGCTATTTCTGCTTTAGACCAGTCTAGAAGCTTCCTTTCCCCTTGTATAGGTAACTCTATGCCATGGAACCCCAACACAAAAGTTTCTTCTACAGGGTCATGGTAAAATATTATCACTTTTAAGTTGCAAAGGCAAATGTAGCCAGAATGAGAGAACTCTGTGGTTGCATTCCCTGCATCTTCACCATCCCCACTCCCCCAGCAGCTGAATCTTCCTCCTTCATCCATAAGAACTCACTCCACTGCTTGTAAATTGCCTTAGTTTTCAGCGGCAGCTTAGATGTTGGCAGCGCTTTATTCAGTCTGGGAAAAGGATTCTGTAGTCAGCACATTCAGTTCTGAGGTCTGATGGGAATGTGTGTGACCACACAGCGACAAGGTGATTCCACCAGCCCCGCAGGGATCAGCCTCGTTACTTCACAGTGACGTCACATGGGTCCTTGAGGGAGACACTTCTTAATTCCTGCTTTCATCAGGCCATTAGTTAAACTATATTGCTTGTCTCATCTCAAAATTCACTGTTTAGCTTACCCAGACTGGAGACCTAAGGTTGAACACATCACTTTACTGAGGGAAAATAATCTGTTCTCATTCATTCATTATTCAACAACCATTTATTGAATGTCTAATCAGGAATCGGATAATCTAGATTTTCCAAGATAGCCCCATTTAAAGAAATTTTGATATTTCCCGTAAAGACAATTTGTTAACGGTATCTTAAATATGGTCATAATAGTTGAGGTTCCTTATAAAAATACAGATTAGGAAAACAAAGGGGGGTTGAATTATGTGTTCCACATTTGAGGTTTGACTGTCTGATCACTTCAGCTGTGTGTTAACATCTTCGTTAGAAGCAAAGATGAAAAAGGCAGGATCCCTGCTTTAAATTGTTCACGTGTAACGGGATGGGAGGCGTGTATGTCAGTAACTCTAAATAGAAGGTGGAAAGGGACAGGGGTGAGAAGGAACTCACTGGGCGGCTCAGAGAAGCTTATGTTGTGCTGGAAAGGCCACCCAGAGGAAGTGTTTTAGCCAGTGTGAAGGGCATGGAGGTTTTGGATTAGCAGAAGTGTGGTGGAGGGTGTTGAAGGCAGGCAAAATGCGTGAGCAGCAATCTGCAAAGAAGGGTGGAGGAGTTCAGGGCGTGGGGGGAGTATAGTGAGATGAAGAGGGAATGATAAACCCACCCGTAAATCTCAGGCCAGGGAGACTGGACACCATGTAGTAGGCAGTGAGGGTGGGGTGAAGCTGAACGTTCAGGTGGGGGGTGGGGGGGCGGCATGATCAGCAGGCCAGTAGGACATCATGAGTAGAATGGGGGTGGGCAGGGGAGGCATGGGGGAACAAGAGGAACGCAGGGAACTAGGAAAGTGGGCGCACCTTCCACGGTGTGCAGGAAATGGTCAGCCTCCCATGAAGGAGGCAGAGGATCGTCTGTGGAAATCTGCGGCCACGTGGGGTGGCAGGATGTGTTCTGACATCTGACAGTGTGTGTGGCCTCAGCCTGGCAGAATACTCTGACCAGGAGAATAAAGGCCTCTGGGCGAGTTAGAGCAGCACTTCTCAGGATTTAATGAGTACACAAACCACTTGGGGATCTTGTAAAAAGGTGGATTCTGAACGTGTAGGTCTGGGTTGGGCCTGAGAGCCTGCATTTCCAACAGGCGCCCACGTGAAGCCCATGCTGTTGGCCCAGGGACCACTCTGAGTAGCAAGGAGCTAGAAAGACACACTTGTTAGTTTTAGGCAATGATTTATAATGGCTGAAAATCTGACAGAGTGACTCAGTTGTTTCTTAGTGTGTTCATTTCTTTAAAATCTCAGTTTCAATGTGTCAAGAAGCTGGCACGTGGCAAAATTGTGTTTGTGTTTTTGTTCTAGCTTGACCCATGCAAAGCTAGCCCTCTTCCCAGGAGCGTGTGTGAACTGGTGTTCTGAGTGGAGAGGTCACAAAGGAGAGTCCACTTAACTGTGAGCGAGCCTTTGAGACAATGCACGTGGCTGCCCTTGGTTCAGGAAGTGGATCCCTCCTTTGTTCCAGAAGGCTCCCTTCTCTGTTTGAGATCTAAAGGACTAGAAGGAAGGAAGAGGATTGTCCAGAGGCGGCAGATCCTTGAATGCATCCTGACCCAGTGTTCTGAAGTCAGGTTGCAACTTGGGAGGGGCTGGGGTGGGCCAGTGCCCCAGCAGGGGAACGGGCTCTGCCACGTTTGGGGCGGGCCCCATGGCACCGAGGGATGCTGCCGCCTCGCTCCCTGTTACTGTGTGAGGCTCTTCATTTACGGGGAGACCAGCTGCAGCTTTGTGACAACCCTCCAGCGGCAGAGACCCCTGGCCTCTGTGTGAATTAGAAGAGCTGTGGCTTCGAGCTTCTTCTCCTGGAGCTGGATGAGGGCGTGCATGTGTCCATTAATGCATTTTGAGTGATCCACTTAATAAATATGGGGTCACTGTTTGTCCCCCTTCATTATCTTAGGCCACAGAGAAGGTCATATTTCTCTTAATAATCAAGTTAGTAGTATTCTGAACCACCATTCGCTAACTTGGGTCATGTAAGTACATCCTTCTTTCCTCTCCGGGGACAGCCTTCTGGTCTCATCTCTGAAGTCAGAGCTCCAGCCGGAGCCAGTGAGCCTGCAGAAGGGCTGGGCACTGCTATGGACCGTGGGGCTTGTGGTCCCTGTGCTCAGCCCAGGCCCAGTGCTGACTGGCCAGAGCATCATCCTGGAGGCTGGGAGCTGGGGGATCAGCCTCGCTGTCACGTGGGATTTGTGCAGAAGCCTGTGGCTTTGCGTAGTGTGCCTGGGAGCCCCTGCTGGACAACAGCTGCTTCTCAGGGGTGGTGATGGGGGGTAGTAGATGGTTTCCCCCCAGGCCTGGGCCCAACGGTGCTGCACCCATGTGATTTTCACTCATCTGGGTCCTTAATATCCAAGCCCAGCCATACTGCTTAGAGGCCCCGCCATAAGGACCCCCATCACAGCTCATCCCCGGAGAGTCGAGGTCTTGGGATCAGGGTTCACCTAGCTGGTCTCCCCATCCCTTGAAGTCAGTTCCTTCTGGTTGGGAGGGGTCCCTAGGTGTCATTTTCACCCACTGATCAGCACTTGGCCCCAAGTAATCATCAGTTACTCTAATAATTAGAGGTGCCCACATGGAACTTATGGAGTTGAACAAAAAGAGTTCAAATTCTGGTTTGCCATATATACATGGCCTGCCCGTCGTCGGGCGTGCACATTGGGGCCAGCTTGACTGGGATCTACGTTCCAAATCCTTGTCTTCCTTGTTGTTAGACCTTGGGCAGGTCATGTCGTCATCGTGAGCCTGGGTTTTTCCCGGCCATAAAGCAGAGATGGTAATGCTCCCCTGCCTCCTGGGGTTGTGGGAAGAATGGAGTGATGAGATGCGCAGGGGAGCTCTTTCACACTGTGTGTGTACACGGGAAGCACCCAGTAAACACTAGCTATTACCATGGAGTGCTGCTTATTCAATAAGTAAGGAGTTGTGGTTTTATTAGAAACAAAGTAGGTACCTCCGCTTCTTAGTCCCTTATCCCTCTGGGAAGCCAGACCGTGAGCTCGTAAATGCACAGTGTCCACCTGGTGGCCGCATCCCCGAACCTCTCATCAAAAACCTTGGAGGAGGGCTTCCCTGGTGGCGCAGTGGTTGCGAGTCCGCCTGCCGATGCAGGGGACACTGGTTTGCGCCCCCGTCCGGGAAGATCCCACTTGATGCGGAGCGGCTGGGCCTTTGAGCCGTGGCCTCTGAGCCTGCGCGTGCTCCGGAACAGGAGAGGCCACAACAGTGCGAGGCCCGCGTACCATAAAAAAATAAACAAAAACAAAAAACCTTGGAGGAAATGAAAAGGCTTGTAATTTATAAACCGAGGCTTCTCAAAGGGGCGAGGGGAGCGGTGAGGAGGGTGGAGTGCACACTCTGGGGCTTTGTGGAGGCTGCACAGGCAGCTTGAAAACAAAGCAGCTCTTTGTCCTGTGACTTTGTTTTTTGTCATAATATTTAATTAATTTTGAAATTTCAAATAACATTAAAGGAAGTGTGAGATACATCTATTCAAGAAGGGAGCATGGGTTTAAAAGGTTGAGAGCCCATCTACAACCTAGAAAACGCAGCCAAGCTCTCAGGAAAGTGACGGCGAGCTGTGACGTTCCACACCTCTGTCCGGCCAGCCAGCCAAGGCCCACCCACCCCCAGGCTGGTAGTGGAGGAGTGGAGCCCGTGAGCCCTTGCAGTTGGCCTAATTGGAAAAAGCTGGCACCTGCACAGGGCGCTTGTGTGTTTTGGACCCTTGCTTTGGCTTTATAATGCTAATGAGTGAAACGTGAACAAACGTTCGTTAAAACCATTTGAAACACGGTGCCCCTTCATCCTGAGGTTTTCACTATTATTCCAATGATCCTTTAGGATGTGGGGCATAAATCCTTTATTCATCCTAAGAAGTCCATTCACCACCCTGGCTAAATAAATCTTCGTGGATCTTTTTTTCCCCCCAGTTCTAATTTTCTGTACACTAAAGACTTAATAGAAATTTAACAGTTCATAAAAGTGAAAAATAGGGGCTTCCCTGGTGGCGCAGTGGTTGAGAATCTGCCTGCCAATGCAGAGGACACGGGTTCGAGCCCTGGTCTGGGAAGATCCCACATGCCGTGGAGCAACTGGGCCCGTGAGCCACAACTACTGAGCCTGCGCGTCTGGAGCCTGTGCTCGGCAACAAGAGAGGCCGCGACAGTGAGAGGCCCGCGCACCGCGATGAAGAGTGGCCCCCACTCGCTGCAACTAGAGAAATCCCTCACACAGAAACGAAGATCCAACACAGCCAAAAAAAAAGAGTGAAAAATAAACTCACTGGAAGGTGCACAAGTGTGTGGCTTAATGAATTGTTATGAAGCTGATGGAAACAATCAAGAAACAGCATTACCATCCTCTCCACATGTCCCGCCCCGCCTCACTCTAGTCACTAACCACCCCCAGAAGGGTGAGCCCTATCCTGGCTTATAACAGCACAGAATTATTTCGCTCGTTTTTTTTTTTTTTTTTTTTTGCGGTATGCGGGCCTCTCACTGTTGTGGCCTCTCCCGTTGCGGAGCACAGGCTCCGGACGCACAGGCCCAGCGGCCATGGCTCACGGGCTTAGTTGCTCCGCGGCATGTGGGATCCTCCCGGACCAGGGCACGAACCCGTGTCTCCTGCATCGGCAGGTGGACTCTCAATCACTGCGCCACCAGGGAAGCCCGCTCGTTTTTGAACTTTATATAAATGGAATCACACAGGATGTATTCTTTGGGGTCTGCCTTTGTCCACCATTCTGTTAGGAAGACACGTTGTAGCTCATTCCTTCTCAGTGCTGTCTAGTGTCTGTTGTGTTGTCCTTCATGATTGGATACATCCCCGGAGGGGGTGGGTGTATGTCCCTGACAGCATTGGTCCCAGGGATGGACATGTGGCCTGGGTCAGCCAATTGGGATTTCCCAGACTGGAAGCAGATAGTATCTATCTTCCCCATGAGAAGTGGTCTGTCATAGCCGACCCTGGAGTCAGGCCATCTGTGCTCCATTCTGGCTGTGTCACTTACTAGCTGTGGAATCTGCTGTGAGTTATTTAACGTCTTCATTTCCCGTCTTCATTTCCTCTTCTGTAAAAGTAAATAATAATAATGGCATCAATGCCATAGAGTTGTTTCAAAGCTTAAGTGAATGCTTAGAACCACGCCAGACATATGTTAAATGCTAATAGGTGGGTTTTTATTCTTGGATTATGAACTCTAAAGGTATAAGGGCTGTGGTGGCCACAGAGTTGCCTGCAGTGTGAACACTGAGTTCTCCGAGGTTCTTTGTGCCACACGCCTGCCGTGCCTTTGCACATGCTGTTCCCTTTGCCTAATCTATCATCCTCCTTTGATTCTCGCACAAGATTTCCATCCCCCTTGCATGTCTCAGCCCCAAAGGAACAGAGTACCTACTTTGTTTGTAATAAAACACCATCCCCATGGCGCCCCGATCATCATGCTACAATAGCTCTCAAAGTGTGGTCTGCAAACCCCTGGGGAGTCCTCCTAAGACACTATTTCCCTTTCCTACTTTGGGGTATTTGCACCGATGGTACAAAAGCAACAGTGAGTGAGTCTGAGGCTGCTTAACGTGAATCAAGGCAGTGACACCAAACTGTACTACTGGACATTGGATCTTTCACCATCATGCGCTAGTTAAAAAAAAAACAAAACCAGTTTCACTTAAGAATGCCTTTGGTTAGGGAGGAAAATTTGTTAATTTTTGACCCTTGAATGCATGTACTTTTAAAAATTTCTGATATACCAAATAGGAAGTATGCATAAAGCATTTCTTAAATACATGGAAGTAGGAGGGCTGTCTCAAGGAAAAGCACTTGTACGAATGACTTACAAGCTGAATTAGCTTTTTTTTTCCATGGAATACCATTTTAACTTGAAGGAACAAATGACAGACAGGCAGACGGTGGTTATTCAGACTTGGGTGTCTGGCAGACATTTTCTTGAAAATGCATAAAGAGAGCCTGTCATATCAAGGAGAATATCAGTCAGTACGTGTGGCCAAAGATAAAATCTGAACTTCAAGTAAAAATTGGAATTTTAGAAAACATGTCAGTGCCACCACAAGCGTGACAGCTTCCCGCTATTTAAAGACTTTTCTGGTGAGATGGGAGGAGATATTAAAAAATGGGACTTGGCCAGCATATTAACATCTGGTTCTTTACAGGCGCCTCCCTGTCTCCTCTCAGTACTAATTCCATCCCACTCATCATCTTCCTCCATCTACTGACTTGTATTTCATCTTTCACATCTCAGTGCCACCATAGATTTGATGGACTAGTTCACCCCGGGAGGGGCTGGGCCGACACCAGGACACCTGCCCACGGATGACTGCCTTGCGGGGACAATGCTGGTGGTTGGGTGATCCCTTTGTTCAGGGGTCCAGGAGGGATTTGGATTCTCATGGTGGGAGGCTAAAGCCAGCCGAGTGCAGAGAAGCTGGCTCCCTGGAGGGCTGACTCAACCCTCAGTGAATCATAGAAAAATTTAAATTACGTTCTTATTGATAACTGATTAATGTTACTCCTTAGCAATTATTGTGATATACCTTTTAAAGTCCCTTTTGAGGAATATTTTTCTTAGGACATCAGAATCTCTTATGTCTCATTCCTTTATTTGATTTAGAAAAATTTTAACATTATTTGGAAATAATTCTATAATCAAAACTAGGTGCAAAAATAGTACAGTAAGTTCCTCTATACCCGTCACCCAGCTTCCCCAGTGATAATGTTTGACCTAATCATAGTCCCTTATGAATACTGCGAAACTGACATTTGTGCTATTGTCACTGAACTAAAGACCTTACTTATTCTCTTGCCACAAAGAAACTCCTTTGTGCTACTCCTTTATAGTTATACTCTATTCATCTTTAAAATATAGTCTTCATTTTCATGAAAACTACAGTTCATAAAAATATCTCTGATTGGAAACGCCAGCACCAAGCATAGGGCCATGAATGTAGTAAATCATGTGGTATTTAGGCTTGTAAGCCTGGCTATAAACATTGACCTGTGCCTCACTTGCCGTATGATTTTAGGGAAGGAACGTAACCTCTCTGAGCCTTGGTTTTATAGCCTACCGAATGAAAGTAATAAAACCCACTTAGTAGAGATGCTGCACAGGCTAGATACGAAGTATATGAAGGGCCTGACACGTCCGTCACAGGCACCCTGTTGTGGTCAGTGTCTTAGGTCCCGTTATCCAGGAAGCAGAGAGATGGAGACCTGCATGCAGGTTGTTTACAGGGAGCACTCAAGGGATCCACACTTTTACGAGCTAGTTGGGACAAGACTGGGCAGAAGAAGGAGGTGAACTATGATGCAGTTGCAACAGGAGGCATCAGATGGTCCTGCAGGGAGCTGCGATGGCCCTTTAGGGCTGTCTAGGCCTTTGTACCCCTGCACTGACCAGTCGCTGTATGGGGCTGCTCTGAGGGAGGGGTGTAACTCTGGGCAGGGTGGCTTCCTGCAGCCAAGGGTGAGGCCTGGGGACAGACTCAGCTGTGACCCTCTGCACTGCTGGGGAATCCGATCAGTGCTATCACAGCATCGACCGTGCTCACTATTACTATTACGGCTCTGAGGAAGGGGGACATCAAAAGCAGAGACATTCATAGGTTTCTCATCCGCCCCTTGTGTGAACCACATCAAACGCAGGCAAATGTGAATGGCTTGATAGCCCTAGAAAAAGCTGTTTCCTTTTCTGTGTTAGGCCATTGAAGGGGATCTGTCTACGTCTTCAGGAATTGCTATTTGGGGAGAAAGGAAAAAAAATAGGCAACGGATTCTACTCTTCCTTATAGCTGCTAAAGGGAATTTCCTAAAATTCTCTTTGCCAGCCCCATAAAAGAACTCCATCTTGAACTATCCTGCCCCTGAAGTGAGATTTGGAGGCAGACTTTTAGTAATAACTTTTCAAGAAAGCCCTTCTCAGTGTGCCAAGGACAAGTTGGTATCAGGGACATTATCAGTAGTTGTGTTTGTTTAGTAATAGCTGGAAACCTACTGGAAGGCTGACAGTGAGCTAAGGCCCGTGGAGGACACCAAAGAGGAGGTACTGAGTCTCCCACTCAAAGGATCCCATTTCGTACCTTCTCCCCTTGAACAGCTATTCAGAGATAGAATAAATAGTGGAAAGTACCAGTAGTTGAAAGTACCAACCTAAGAAGCACAGTATTGTTCTGATTACTCAGTGTATGTGGATAAAGATCCTGATGATTCATATCTAAACTTGATTAGTGTAGTTTGGTATATAAATATTATGATATCATGTCTCCTTTTATAAGGTAAAGATCATGTATGTTAAAGGGAAGCACACCTGTTCTGGGCAACATCCTGAGTTTTGGGGTGAACAGTTGAAGTAAGTGTTCCTGACTTGTTAAGTCTCTGGAATAAATTTCTTTGGCCAGTTATCCAAGCAACTATTTGACTTTATTTGTTTATAAATAAAGATACAGGTCCATTGTACACAATGATAATGAAATGATAGCAAGAAGAATTTTCATAAATTAAGGAGATTTTTCTGCCAGAAAGCTTGATACACACTTTCTGCCTTTTTCAAACATCCATGCTCAGTATTTGGGGGAGGTGTCTGCACTAACACATAGTAGAGATTGACCTAGAAACTTCCACATCTGTGACAAGGGTACAAGCCCTCATACTCTTCAGAGCTGGGAAGGGTTAAACTCAACCCTGCTGGTCACTGTCCTCCAGTACTGTCTCTATCCAGACTTACAGACAGCCGTGGCCTTCTAAGGATGGGAGGACAGAGGGGGGGCAGGTCACCGCCCTGGAAGGCCAAAGAATGAAGCTCTGCCAGGGGAGCGCCCTTGCGGGACGAAGGGAGGTGAAAGCACATCACCCCAGGGGTCTTAAATCGTACATGTTCCCCCTTTCCTCCTCACTCGAAGGAAAGGTCTGGGGGGAAGGAACCAGATCGGATTCCCTTTGTGTCTCCACAGGGCCTTGCACAGATAGAGTTGGTAATTAATAAATGTTGGGTTGCTTCCCTGTCCTGGCTATTGTAAATAGAGCTGCAGTGAACATTTTGGTACATGACTCTTTTTGAATTATGGTTTTCTCAGGGTATATGCCCAGTAGTGGGATTGCTGGGTTGTATGGTAGTTCTGTTTGTAGCTTTTTAAGGCAACCTAAGTGTCCATCAACAGATGAATGGATAAAGAAGATGTGGCACGGGCTTCCCTGGTGGCTCAGTGGCAGAGAGTCTGCCTGCTAATGCAGGAGAGATGGGTTTGAGCCCTGGTCAGGGAAGATCCCACATGCCGTGGAGCAACTAGGCCCATGAGCCACAACTATTGAGCCTGCGTGTCTGGAGCCTGTGCTCCACAACAAGAGAGGCCGCGATGGTGAGAGGCCTGCACACCACGATGAAGAGTGGCCCCCGCTTGCCACAACTAGAGAAAGCCCTCACACAGAAACGAAGACCCAACACAGCCAAAAATAAATAAATAAAAAAAGAAAGAAAGAAAGAAAGAAAGAAAGAAAGAAAGAAAGAAAGAAAGAAAGAAAGAAAGAAAGAAAGAAGATGTGGCACATATATACAATGGAATATTACTCAGCCATAAAAAAGAAACAAAATTGCGTTATTTGTAGTGAGGTGGATGGACCTAGAGTCTGTCATACAGGGTGAAGTAAGTCAGAAAGAGAAAAACAAATTACCGTATGCTAACACATATATGTGGAATCTAAGGGAAAAAAAGGTCATAAAGAACCTACGGGTAAGACAGGAATAAAGACACAGACCTACTAGAGCATGGACTTGAGGATATGGGGAGGGGGAAGGGTAAGCTGGGACAAAGTGAGAGAGTGGCATGGGCATATATACACTACCAAACGTAAAATAGATAGCTAGTGGGAAGCAGCCGCATAGCACAGGGAGATCAGCTCGGTGCTTTGTGACCACCTAGAGGGGTGGGATAGGGAGAGTGGGAGGGAGACGCAAGAGGGAGGAGATGTGGGAACATATGTATATGTATAACTGATTCACTTTGTTATAAAGCAGAAACTAACACACCATTGTAAAGCAATTATACTCCAATAAAGATGTTTTACAAATAAATAAATAAATGTTGGGGACTGAATGGAGTTTTCTGTTACCGTATTAACTGCCAGAAAGTGACAATATGAGTTAAGCAGCAGAGATCAGCACCACAAATTAGTCATCCTTAGAGGCAGCAGGGTTTTGACTGTTATATCAGAGATCTTGGGCTTTGTGCCTGGAAACTTCCTTGGGCAAGTGTCCTTTTAAAATCAGAATGTGTGGTGAACTCATCTAATGGATGGTTCGCATTCATCTGGGAGTCAGAGGAGGCCTGGGCCCAGGTCCTTTCCCAGCTATGTGACCTTGGAGAAGTGGCCAAACCACCTGAAGGCACAGTTTCCTCAGTGGTTATATTGGTTGATCCAGTGCTGCCTCTTACAGGCCTGTTTTACAGGTCTGGTGAGCTCAGGCTCAACCCAAGTGCTTAATAAGTGGTGGTCAGTATTATCATTACTAGGATAACCATATGTCATCCAAATCAAGATACTGTGACAGCAGAAAGGGGCATAAAAACAATTAGAAGGATAACTTTTTCTGAAAGATTTACTTCCTGACCAACAAATTGTTGTCTTATATTTTGAGAACTATTTTCAAGTGTAAAATTCCTTTGAAGAAATTAAAGAACATCTATTTCTGTAGATTAAAGAAAATTTGAAAACTTTTTGTTGATGATGGGATCATTAAAAATTTTTTTTCTTGATTGTTTAACATCTTTATTGGAGTATAATTGCTTTACAATGGTGTGTTACTTTCTGCTTTATAACAAAGTGAATCAGCTAAACATATAATCCCATATCTACTCCCTCTTCCTTCTTCCTCCCACTCTCCCTATCCCACCCCTCTAAGTGGTTACAAAGCACCGAGCTGATCTCCCTGTGCTATGTGGCTGCTTCCCACTAGCTATCCTAGTGTATATATGTCCATGCCACTCTCTCACTTCGTCCCAGCTTACCCTTCCCCCGCCCTGTGTTCTCAAGTCCATTCTCTACGGCTGCGTCTTTATTCCTGTCTTACATCTATGCTCTTCAGGAGCTCTGATTCAGCTTTTTTTTTTTTTTTTTTAGGTTCCATATATATGTGTTAGCATACGGTACTTGTTTTTCTCCTTCTGACTTACTTCACTATGCATGACAGACTCTAGGTCTGTCCACCTCACTACAAATAACTCAATTTCATTTCCTTTTATTGCTGAGTAATATTCCATTGTATATATGTACCACATCTTCTTTATCCATTCATCTGTCAATGGACACTTAGGTTGCTTCCATGTCCTGGCTATTGTAAATAGAGTTGCAATGAACATTTTGGTACATGACTCTTTTTGAATTATGCTGTTCTCCGGTTGTATGCCCAGTAGTGGGTTTGCTGGGTTGTATGGTAGTTCTATTTTCAGTTTTTTAAGGAAGCTTCATACTGTTCTCCATAGTGGCTGTATCAATTTACATTGCCACCCACAGTGCAAGAGGGTTCCCTTTTCTCCACACCCTCTCCAGCATTTATTGTTGGTGGATTTTTTGATGATGGCCATTCTGACTGGTGTGAGGTGATACCTCACTGTAGATTTGATTTGCCTTTCTCTAATGATTAGTGATGTTGAGCATCCTTTCATGGGTTTGTTGGCAATCTGTATATCTTCTTTGGAGAGACATCTATTTAGGTCTTCTGCATTGAGCTGCATGAGCTGCTTGTATATTTTGGAGATTAATCCTTTGTCAGTTGCTTCATTTGCAAATATTTTCTCCCATTCTGAGGGTTGTCTTTTCATCTTGTTTATGATTTCCTTTGCTGTGCAAAAGCTTTTAAGTTTCTTTAGGTCCCATGTGTTTATTTTTGTTTTTATTCACATTTCTCTACGAGGTGGGTCAAAAAGGATCTTGCTGTGGTTTATGTCATAGAGTGTTCTGCCTGTGTTTTCCTCTAAGAGTTTGATAGTGTCTGGCCTTACATTTAGGTCTTTCATCCATTTTGAATTTATTTTTGTGTATGGTGTTAGAGAGTGTTCTAATTTCATTCTTTTACATGTAGCTGTCCAGTTTTCCCGGCACCACTTATTGAAGAGGCTGTCTTTTCTCCCTTGTATACTCTTGCCTCCTTTATCAAAAAGAAGGTGGCCATATGTGCATGGGTTTATCTCTGGGTGTTCTATCCTGTTCCATTGATCTATATTTCTTTTTTTGTGCCAGCACCATACTGTCTTGATTACTGTAGCTTTCTAGTATAGTTTGAACTCCAGGAGCCTGATTCCTCCAGCTCCATTTTTATTTCTCAAGATTGCTTTGGCTATTTGGGGTCTTTTGTTTCCATACAAATTGTGAAATTTTTTGTTCTACTTCTGTGGAAAATGCCATTGGTAGTTTGATAGGGATTGCATTGAATCTGTAGATTGCTTTGGATAGTATAATCATTTTCAAAATGTTGATTCTTCCAATCCAAGAACATGGTATATCTCTCCGTTTGTATCATCTTTAATTTATTTCATCAGTGTCTTATAGTTTTCTGCATACAGATCTTTTGTCTCTTAGGTAGGTTTATTCCTAGGTATTTTATTCTTTTTGTTGCCATGGTAAATGGGAATGTTGCCTTAATTTCTCTTTTAGATTTTTCATCATTAGTGTATAGGAATGCAAGAGATTTCTGTGCATTAATTTTGTATCCTGCTACTTTACCAAATTCATTTATTAGCTCTTGTAGTTTTCTGGTAGCATCTTTAGGATACTCTATGTATACTATCATGTCATCTGCAAATGGTGGCAGCTTTATTTCTTCTTTTCTGATTTGGATTCCTATTATTTCTTTTTCTTCTCTGATTGCTGTGGCTAAAACTTCCAAAAGTATGTTGAATAATAGTGGTGAGAATGGACAACCTTGTGTTGTTCCTGATTTTAGAGGAAACGGTTTCAGTCTTTCATCATTGAGAATGATGTTGGCTTGTGGGTTTGTCCTGTATGGCCTTTATTATGTTGAGGTAAGTTCCCTCTGTGCCTACTTTCTGGAGGGTTTTTATCACAAATGGGTGTTGAATTTTGACAAAAGCTTTTTCTGAATCTGTGAGATGATCATATGGTTTCTCTCCTTTAATTTGTTAATATGGTGTATCACATTGATTGATTTGTGTATATTGAAGACTCCTTGCATTCCTGGGATTAACCTCACTTGATCATGGTGTATGATCCTTTTAATGTGCTGTTGGATTCTGTTTGCTAGTATTTTGTTGAGGATTTTTGCATCTGTGTTCATCAGTGATATTGGCCTGTAGTTTTCTTTCTTTGTGACATCTTTGTCTGGTTTTGGTATCAGGGTGATGGTGGCCTCCTAGAATTAGTTTGGGAGTGTTCCTTCCTCAGCTATATTTTGGATGTGTTTGTGAAGGATAGGTGTTAGCTCTTCTCTAAATGTTTGATAGAATTTGCCTGTGAAGCCATCTGGTCCTGAGCTACTGTTTGTTGGAAGATTTTTTAATCACAGTTTCAATTTCAGTGCTTGTGATTGGTCTGTTTATATTTTCTCTTTCTTCCTAGTTTAGTCTCGGAAGGTTGTGCTTTTCTAAGAATTTGTCCGTTTCTTCCAGGTTGTCTTTTATTTGCATATAGTTGCTTGTAGTAATCTCTCATGATCGTTTGTATGTCTGCAGTGTCAGTTGTTACTTCTTTTTCATTTCTAATTATATTGATTTGAGCCTTCTCCCTTTTTTTTCCTAATGAGTCTGGCTAATGGTTTTTGAATTTTGTTTATCTTCTCAAAGAACCAACTTTTAGTTTTATTGATCTTTGCTATTGTTTCCTTCATTTCTTTTTCACTTATTTCTGATCTGACCTTTATGATTTCTCTCCTTCTCCTAACGTTGGGGGTTTTTGTTCTTTCTCTAATTTCTTTAGGTGTAAGCTGAGGTTGTTTATTTGAATTGTTTCTTGTTTCTTCAGGTAGGATTGTATTGCTATAAACTTCCCTCTTAGAACTGCTTTTGCTGCATCCCATAGGTTTTGGGTCATTATGTTTTCATTGTCATTTGTTTCTAGGTATTTTTTGATTTCCTCTTTGATTTCTTCAGTGTTCTCTTGGTTATTTAGTAGTATATTGTTTAGCCTCCACGTGTTTGTGTGTTTTATAGATTTTTTCCTGTAATTAATATCTAGTTTCACAGCATTGTGGTTGGAAAAGATACTTGATATGATTTCAATTGTCTTAAATTTACCAAGGTTTGATTTGTGACCCAAGATATGATCTATCCTGTGAAATGTTCCATGAGCACTTGAAAAGAAAGTGTATTCTGTAGTTTTTGGATGGAATGTCCTATAAATATAAATTAAGTCCATCTTGTTTAACGTATCATTTAAGCTTGTGTTTCCTTACTTATTTTCATTTTGGCTGATCTGTCCATTGGCGAAAGTGGGGTGTTAAAGTCCCCTACTATGATTGTGTTACTGTCAATTTCCCCTTTTATGGCTGTTAGTATTTGCCTTATGTATTGAGGTGCTCCTATGTTGGGTGCATAGATATTTACAATTGTTATATTTTCTGTGTGGATTGATCACTTGATCATTATGTCATGTCCTTCTTTGTCTCTTATAATAGTCTTTATTTTAAAGTCTATTTTGTCTGATATGAGAATTGCTACTCCAGCTTTCTTTTGATTTTCATTTGCATGGAACATCTTTTTCCATCCCATCAATTTCAGTCTGTATATGTCCCTAGGTCTGAAGTGTATCTCTTGTAGACAGCATATATACTGGTCTTGTTGTTGTATCTATGCAGCCAGTCTATGTCTTTTCGTGGGAGCATTTAATCCATTTACATTTAAGGTAGTTATCGATATGTATGTTCCTATTACCATTTTCTTAATTGTTTGTGGGTTTGTCATTGTAGGTCTTTTCCCTCTCTTGTGTTTCCTGACCAGAGAAGTTCCTTTAGCATTTGTTGTAAAGCTGGTTTGGTGGTGCTGAATTCTCTTAGCTTTTGCTTGTCTGTAAAGGTTTTAATTTCTCTGTTGAATCTCAATGAGATCCTTGCTGGTTAGAGTAATCTTGGTTGTAGGTTTTTCCCTTTCATCACTTTAAATATGTCCTGCTGCTTCCTTCTGGCTTGCAGAGTTTCTGCTGAACGATCAGCTGTTAACCTTATGGGGATTCTCTTGTATGTTATTTGTTGTTTTTCCCTTGCTGCTTTTAATATTTTTTCTTTGTATTTAATTTTTCATAGCTTGAGTAATATGTGTCTTGGCATGTTTCTCCTTAGATTTATCCTGTATGGGACTCTCTGTGCTCCCTGGACTTCATTGACTCTTTTCTTTCCCATATTAAGGAATTTTTCAACTATAATCTCTTCAAATATTTTGTCAGTCCCTTTTTTTCTCTTCTTCTTCTGGGTCCCCTATAATTCGAATGTTGAAGCATTTAATATTGTCTCAGAGACTCCTCAATTATTTTCATTCTTTTTTCTTTATTCTGCTCTGCAGTAGTTATTTCCACTATTTTGTCTACCAGGTCACTTATCCGTTCTTCTGCCTCAGTTATTCTGCTATTGATTCCTTGTAGAGAATTTTAAATTTCATTTATTGTGTTGTTCATCATTGTTTGTTTGCTGTTTAATTCTTTTAGGTTCTTGTTAAATGTTTCTTGTATTTTCTCCATTCTGTTTCCAAGATTTTGTATCATCTTCACTATCATTACTCTGAATTTTTTCCGGTAGACTGCCTATTTGCTCTTCATTTGTTTGGTCTGGTGGGTTTTTACCTTGTTCCTTCATCTGCTGTGTGTTTCTCTGTCTTCTTATTTTGCTTAACTTACTTTGTTCGGGGTCTTCTTTTTGCAGGATGCAGATTTGTAGTTCCTGTTGCTTTTGGTTTCTGCCCCCTGTGGGTAAGGTTAGTTTAGTGGGTTGTGTAGGCTTCCTGGTGGAGGGGACTGGTGCCTGTGTTGTGGTGGATGAGGCTTGATCTTGTCTTTCTGGTGGGCAGGACCACATCTGGTGGTGTGTTTTGGAGTGTTTGTGACCTTATTATGATTTTTGGCAGCCTGTCTGCTAATGGGTGAGGTTGTGTTCCTATCTTGCTAGTTGTTTGGCATAGGGTATCCAGCATTGTAGCTTGCTGGTCATTGGATGGAGCTGGGTCTTAGTATTGAGATGGAGATCTCTGGGAGAGCTTTCACCATTTGATATTACATGGAGCCAGGAGGTCTCTGGTGGACCAGTGTTCTGAACTTGGCTATCCCACCTCAGAGGCAGAAGCCTGAGACCCAGCTGGAGCACCAAGACCCTGTCAGCCACATGGCTCAGGAGAAAAGAGAGAAAAAAATAAAGACAGAAATAAAAAATATATAAAATAAAGTTATTAAGATTAAAAAAATTATTTAAAATGAAGAAAAAATGAAAAAGTAATTTTTAAAAAGAAGGAAAGAAAGAAGAGAGGAACCAAACCAAAAAACAAATCCAGCAATGACAAGTGCTAAAAAACTATACTAAAACAACAAACAAACAAACCAAAAACGGACAGACAGAACCCTAGGACAAATGGTTAAAAGCAAAGCCATACAGACAAAATCACACAAAGTCCACCGCCTCAATTTTGGGATGATTCATTGTCTATTCAGGTATTCCACAGATGCAGTGTACATCAAATTGATTGTGGAGATTTAATCTGCTGCTCATGAGGCTGGTGGGAGAAATTTTCCTTTCTCTTCTTTGTTCACACAGCTCCCGGTGTTCAGCTTTGGCTTTGGCCCCACTTCTGCATGTAGGTGGCCTGAGGTCATCTGTTCTTTGCTCAGACAGGACGGGGTAAAGTAGCAGCTGATTAGGGGCTCTGGCTCAGTTAGGCTGGGAGGAAGGAGGGGTACAGAATGTGGGGCGAGCCTGTGGCGGCAGAGGCCAGCATGACATTGCAACAGCCTGAGATGCGGTGCACCTTGTGTTCTCCTGGGGAAGTTGTCCCTGGATCCCAGGACCTTAACAGTGGTGGGCTGCACAGGCTCCTGGGACGGGAGGTGTGGATAGTGACCTGTGCTCATACACAGGCTTCTTGGTGGCTACCGCAGCAGCCTTAGAGTTTCATGCTCGTCTCTGGTGTCCATGCTGATAGCCGTGGCTCGCGCCTGTCTCTGGAGCTAGTTTAGGTGGTGCTCTGAATCCCTTCTCCTCATGCACCCTGAAACAATGGTTTCTTGCCTCGTCAGCAGTTCCAGACATTTTCCTGGACTCCCTCCCAGCTAGCTGTGGTGCACTAGCCCCCTTCAGGCTGTGTTCATGCAACCAACGCCAGTCCTCTCCCTGGGATCTGACCTCTGAAGCCAGAGCCTCAGCTCCCAGCCCCCACCTGCCCTGGCAGGTGAACAGACAAGCCTCTCAGGCTGGTGAGTGCTGTTCAGCACTGATCCACTCTGTAGGAATCTCACCACTTTGCCCTCTGCACCCCTGTTGCTGCACTGTCCTCCGTGGCTCCGAAGCTTCCCTCCCACTAACCCCCCCCCCCCACGTCTCTGCCCACAAAGGGCCTTCGTAGTATGTGGAAACTATTCCTCCTTCACAGCTCCCTCCCACTGGTGCAGGTCCTGTCCCTATTCTCTTTTCTCTGTTTTTTTCTTTTTTCGTTTGCCCTACCCAGGTACATGGGGAATTTCTTGCCTTTTGGGAAGTCTGAGGTCTTCTGCCAGCGTTCAGTAGGTGTTCTGTAGGAGTTGTTCCACTTGTAGATGTATTTCTGATGTATTTGTGGGGAGGAAGGTGATCTCCATGTCTTACTCTTCTGCCATCTTGAAGGTCTCCATTAAAAAATTTTTAAGCAGAATAATTATTCTTGTTAGGTACTTAGGTAGTTTAATCAATTTCTTTGCCTACCTGTCATCATATTCTTCTGCAGAATGTAGTTTTCAATAACTTTATAATTTTTAACTTTTTCCACAAAATTCCCTGCATTTTAAGTTTAATAAATTTGAAAATGCTGTTACTTCAATTGACTTCTCTACAGAGCAGTATATATTTCATTGAGAAAATACTCTTTACCAGTGATGAAGTACCTGGTAAGCTGAGAGCAATTCTGCTAAATGAAGGCTATTCTCAATTCTAATTTTAAAAAAATTTTGAAATGTAGAAATAATTCAGTCCAAATATTTTCTCAGGTAATTTTGTCCTCTATTCAGAGTACCTTTTTTTGACAACTATTTTTATGACACAGCTTGTCGAGTAAGTTGTGTCTGTTTATGATCCTTTTGAATGGTTCCCCAAATTTAGAGGATTCAAGATTGTATGCCTTCTCAATTACATCCTGTTCCAGGACAGAAGCTAAATTTATCCAAATAAAAATAGGAGCTCTATCAAAATATTCCTCTCACAGGTTGAGATCATCCAGGGCACAATTATAGAGTTTCAAAATTAAATTTTATACTTCATTAGAGGGCTCATGGTACCCATCCCCTTCTTTGCAGGATATATTTCAGTGTCTTCCTGTTCACAGGGCTGGCTTTGTGGGCTTGTGACTTTCGTGCAGTGCTTAGAAAGGCTCCACACTCTGTTTATGGACCCACTATCACCATCTTGAAATTCTTGATTTTTTACCAAGGAATTCTGCATTTTCATCTTGCACTGGGCCCCAGAAATTATGTAGCTGGTCCTGCCTGTTTGTCAGCTTGGTTTTCAATAATTGTATCTTTCTAAAAGATTCAAGCTCAAAAGCTGAATTTTAAAAAGCAAAACAAAACAACTCCACTCACTCCACACTTTGAAGACTTCCAAATGATTGTGAACAAAATGAAACCAAAATTCAGAGCATTGTACGACACTCAGGTTGATTGTAACAAGGTAGTTTATCATGAGGACTCAAATTTTCTAAATCAGTTGATTGGCAGAGAGGAGAATTTTGTGATCCAGTTACTGTGTGTGTGTGTTTGTGTGTGTGTGTGTGTAAAACTTGACAGTTCAGCTTCCTTTTCTGTTGGTAGACCATCACAGCTTGTTTGGACAAAAGCACTAATTACATACATACCTTTCACTACCCAGTCCAAGTAAGTTTCTGCTCTACAGGTTCTTAATTTAGCAAAAATATTTTTTCTATCAGGATTCCAACCATCAAAATTTATTACCCCTCCCCCAAAAAAGTTTCTCTTCTCTTTGGTGATGACCTTTTAAACTGGATTTATATCAATCAGAATAATGTCAAATTTTTCACCTTTGACGGAATGAACTTTCTGAAGGTTTAATTTTATTTCCTGAATTTGGTTTTGAAAAAAGTGAACCTTTATTAGAATTAACAAATTTCTCTTTGGACCGTCTGATGACCCTGATGTAAAAATCGTGTCATTTCAATGTTTACATGGTTTTACTTCTGCTAAAGGAGACACATTAGTATCTACTACTTCATTTTTCAGGCATGGACAAGAAAATTTGTAGTTGAAAATGAGTGACATTAGTTTAGGAGACAGGTCATTGCATTTAAATGAAAAATTAAGCTTCACAGAGTGATATGGAAACATACCTTGTGCAGCTGCTCATATTAAATCATCTTTGAGCATGGGCTACTTAAGTAACAAACTTTTGAAGGAAGTACTGATGCTTCTTCAGCAAATTCGTGTTTTCTGGTTTTCATGTGGCCAGCAATAGCATTATGATATTCCCATAGTGTAAGCAAATGTCCACAAATATTTTATGAAGTTATACATTCATCTACAATTTTAATGTTTTAATTTTTTCCTAAAAATATACTCTGATCCTTTGAAGCTGATTGCTCCCCAAAGAGTTTATTGTAAAAGAAAAAATATTACCCAACAATGTAATAAATACTAGTTGGAGATACACTTTGAGGTAAATGACAAAACCACTGTAAGCAAGTATATTCAAACTATAGTCCAAGGACTTCCCTGGTGGTGCAGTGGTTAAGAATCTGCCTGCCAATACAGGCGACATGGGTTTGAGCTCTGGTCCAGGAAGATCCCACATGCTGTGGAGCAACCAAGCCCGTGCACTGCAACTACTGAGCCTGTGCTCTAGAGCCCGTGAGCCACAACTACTGGGCCCTTGCACCACAACTACTGAAGCCCGCATGCCTGGAGCCCATGTTCCGCAACAAGAGAAGACACCGCAATGAGAAGCCTGCACACCACAACAAAGAGTAGCCCCCACTCGCTGCAACTACAGAAAGCCTGTGCGCAGCAACGAAGACCTAATGCAGCCAAACATAAATAAATAAAATAAATAAAATTTTTAAAATAGGCAGACTGAATTATACTGTTTAAAAAAAACCCCAAAAACTATGCATACATTCTATGACAGGGCTCCTTAGCCCTCACTTCCTGAACATATTTCACCTACAGCTACCCTACACTTTCCCACTGACCCTGCTGACATGTGGCCAGGCAGCTCATGGACCTCCCTGGCCACAGCAGGGACAAGGGGGAGGTGATAGGCAGCAGGATCTGTCACCACCACTGATTCCCTAGGAACTGGTGGCTAGGCACCAGTATTTTATCATGTTGTCCAGCGAGGGTGTCAGTTGTACCTCATCAGGGAACAGTTGGGAAAAGAGAGAAGGTAGTTGCTGGTCATCCTTCAGATTTTATGAGGAAAAGTGAGACCTCTTTACGTGTGTCTCCACACTACTGCTCAAGGCTGGCGGAGGCTGAGAATGCCAAGAGGAGGTCGACTAAACCCCTTCCAGGTTGTTTAATTCCACAATTATTAATGTTTTGTTTAAAAAATGAAGCATGAGGAGGACCTTCAAGATGGCAGAGTTGTAAGACGTGGAGATCACCTTCCTCCCCACAAATACATCAGAAATACATCTACATGTGGAACAACTGCTACAGGTCACCTACTGAACACTGGTGGAAGACCTCAAACTTCCAATAAAGGCAAGAAACTCCCCACGTACGTGGGTAGGGCAAAAGAAAAAAGAAAAAAACAGAGACAAAAGAATAGGAACAGGACCTGCACATCTGGGAGGAAGCTGTGAAGGAGGAAAATTTTCCACACACTAGGAAGCCCATTCACTGGTGGAGATGGTGGGGGGTGGGGGGGAAACTTTGGAGCCATGGAGGAGAGTGCAGCAACAGGGGTGTAGAGTGCAAAGCAGAGAGATTTCCACACAGAGGATTGGTGCTGACCAGCACTCACCAGCCCGGGAGGCTTGTCTGCTCACCCGCCGGGGCAGATGGGAGCTGGGAGCTGAGGCTCCAGCTTCAGAGGTCAGATCCCAGGGGTGAACACAGCCAGAAGGGGGCTAGTGTGCCAAAGCTAGCCAGGAGGGAGTCCGGGAAAATGTCTGGACCTGGCAAAGAGGCAAGAGACATTTGTTTCGGGGTGTGTGAGGAGAGGAGATTCAGAGCACTGCCTAAATGAGCTCCAGAGATGGGTGTGAGCTGTGGCTATCAGCGCCGACACCAGAGATGGGCATGGGACGCTAAGGCTGCTGCTGCCACCAAGAAGCCTGTGTGCAAGCACAGGTCACTATCCATACCTCCCATCCCGGGAGGCTGTGCATCCCACCACTGTCAGGGTCCCATGATCCAGTGACCACTTCCCTGGGAGAACACATGGTGTGCCTCAGGCTGTTGCAAAGTCATGCTGGCCTCTGCTGCCGCAGGCTTGCCCTGCATTCTCTACCCCTCCCTCCCCCTGGCCTGTGTGAGCCAGAGCCCCCTTATAAGCTGCTACTTTAACCCCGTCCTGTCTGGGAGGAGAACAGGCGACCTCAAGTGACCTACAAGCAGGGGGGGGGGGGGGGGCAAATCCAAAGCTGAATCCCAGGAGCTGTGTGAACAAAGAAGAGAAAGGGAAATTTCTCCCAGCAGCTTCAGGAGCAGCAGATTAAATGTCAACAATCAACTTGATGTGCCCTGCATCTGTGGAATACCTGAATAGACAATGTATCATCCCAAAATTGAGGTGGTGGACTTTGGGGGCAACTGTAGACTTGGGGTTTGCTTTCTACATCTAATTTGTTTCTGGTTTTATGTTTACCTTAGTTTAGTATTTACAGCTTATTATCACTGGTAGATTTGTTTATTGATTTGGTTACTCTCTTCCTTTTTTTCCCCTTTTTCTGAGTGTGTATGTGTATGATTCTTTGTGTGATTTTTACTGTATAGGTCTGCTTTTACCATTTGCCCAAGGGTTCTGTCTTTTTTTTTTTTTAGTATAGTTTTTAGTGCTTGTTATCATTGGTGGATTTGTTTATTGGTTTGGTTACTCTCTTCTTCCTTTCATTTTTTTATTTTTTATTTTTAATAATATTTTTTAATTTTGTAATTTTTAATTTTTATTATTATTTTTTTTTTGCGGTAGGTGGGCCTCTCACCGCTGTGGCCTCTCTCGTTGCGGAGCACAGGCTGCAGACGCGCAGGCCCAATGGCCATGGCTCACAGGTCCAGCCGCTCTGTGGCACGTGGGATCCTCCCGGACCGGGGCACAGACCCACATCCCCTGCATCGGTAGGCAGACTCCCAACCACTGTGCCACCAGGGAAGCCCCTATTTTTTATTTTAATAACTATATTTTATTTTATTTTATTATTTCTTTCTTTTTTATTCCTCCCTTTTCTTCTGAGCCATGTGGCTGACAGGGTCTTGGTGCTCTGGCCAGGTGTCAGGCCTGAGCCACTGAGGTGGGAGAGCCGAGTTCAGGACACAGGTTCATCAGAGACCACCCAGCTCCACGTAATATCAAATGGTGAGACTTCTCCCAGAGATCTCCATCTCATCACTAAGACCCAACTCCACTCAACGACCACCATGATACAGTGCTGGACATCCCACACCAAACAACTAGCAAGACAGCAACACAACCCCACCCATTAACAGAGAGGCTGCCTAAAATCATAAATTCACAGACACCTCAAAGCACATGACCGGATGCATTCCTGCCCACCAGAAAGACAAGATCCAGCCTCATCCACCAGAACACAGGCACCAGTCAGCTCCACCAGGAAGCCTACAAAACCCACTGAACAAACCTTACACACTGGGGGCAGACACCAGAAACAACAGGAACTATGAACCTGCGGCCTGTGAAAAGGAGACCCCAAACACAGTCAGTTAAGCAGAATGAGAAGACAGAAATACACAGCAGATGAAGGAGCAAGGTAAAACCCCACCAGACCAAACAAATGAAGAGGAAATAGGCAGTCTACCCGAAGAAATTCAGAGTAATGATAGTGAAGATGATACAAAATCTTGGAAACAGAATGGAGAAAATACAAGAAACGTTTAACAAGGACCTAGAAGAACTAAAGAGCAAACAGTGATGACAACACAATAAATGAAATTAAAAATTCTCTAGAAGGACTCAATCGTAGAATAACTGAGTCTGAAGAATGGATAAGTGACCTGGAAGATAAAATAGTGGAAATAACTACCTCAGAGCAGAATAAAGAAAAAAGAATGAAAAGAATTGAGGACAGTCTCAGAGACCTCTGGGACAACATTAAACACAATATTTGAATTATAGGGGCCCCAGAAGAAGAAGAGGAAAAGAAAGGGACTGAGAAAATATTTGAAGAGATTATAGTTGAAAACTTCCCTAATATAGGAAACAAAATAGTCAATCAAATCCAGGAAGCACAGAGAGTCCCATACAGGATAAATCCAAGGGGAAACACGCCAAGACACATATTAGTCAAACTGAAAAATTAAATACAATGAAGCAATATTAAAAGCTGCAAGGAAAAAACAACAAATAACATACAACAAATCCCTTAAGGTTAACAGCTGATTTTTCAGCAGAAACTCTGCAAGCCAGAAAGGTGTGGCAGGACATATTTAAAGTGATGAAAGGGAAAAACCTACAACCAAGATTACTCTACCCATCAAGGATCTCACTGAGATTCAACAGAGAAATTAAAACCTTTACAGACAAGCAAAAGCTAAGAGAATTCAGCACCACCAAACCAGCTTTACAACAAATGCTAAAGGAACTTCTCTAGTCAGGAAACAGAAGAGAAGGAAAAGTCCTACAATGCCAAACCCAAAACAATTAAGAAAATGGTAATTGGAACATACATATTGATAATAACCTTAAATGTAAATGGATTAAATGCTCCAACCAAAAGACACAGACTGGCTGAATGGATACAAAAACAAGAATCGTATATATGTTGTCTACAAAAGACCCACTTCATACCTAGGGACACTTAGAGACTGAAACTGAGGTGATGGAAAAAGATAATCCATGCAAGTGAAAATCAAAAGAAAGCTGGAGTAGCAATTCTCATATCAGACAAAATAGACTTTAAAGTAAAGATTATTACAAGAGACAAAGAAGGACGTGACAATGATCAAGGGATCAATTCAAGAAGAAGATATAACAATTGTAAATATCTATGCACCCAACATAGGAGCACCTCAATATATAAGGCAAATGCTAACAGCCATAAAAGGGGAAATCAACAGTAACACAATCATAGTAGGGGACTTTAACACCCCACTTTCACCAATGGGCAGATGATCCAAAATGAAAATAAATAAGGAAACACAAGCTTTAAATGACACATTAAACAGGATGGACTTAATTGGTATTTATAGGACATTCCATCCAAAAACAACAGAATACACTTTCTTCTCAAGTGCTCATCGAACATCCTGAGGATAGACCATATTTTGGGTCACAAATCAAGCCTTGGTAAATTTAAGAAAATTGAAACCATATCAAGTGTCTTTTCCAACCACAACACTGTGAGACTAGATATCAATTACAGTAAAAAAATCTGTAAAACATACAAACACATGGAGGCTAAACAATACACTACTAAATAACCAAGAGATCACTGAAGAAATCCAAGAGGAAATCAAAAAATACCTAGAAACATATGACAATGAAAACATGATGAACCAAAACTTACAGGATGCAGCAAAAGCAGTTCTGAGAGGGAAGTTTATACCAATGCAGTCCTACCTCAAGAAACAAGAAACATGTCAAAAAAACAACCTCACCTTACACCTAAAGCAGTTAGAGAGAGAATTTAAAAACCCCGAAGTTAGCAGAAGGAAAGAAATCATAAAGATCAGATCAGAAGTAAATGAAGAAGACTACCAAACGTAAAAGAGATAGCTAGTGGGAAGCAGCTGCACAGCACAGGGAGATCAACTTGGTGTTTTGTGACCACCTAGATGTTTGGGATACAGAGGGGGGGAGGGAGGGAGACTCAAGGGGGAAGAGAAATGGGGACATATGTATATGTATAACTGATTTACTTTGTTATAAAGCAGAAACTAACATACCATTGTAAAGCAATTATACTCCAATAAAGATGTTAAAAAACAACAAAAAAAAGAAATGAAAAAGAAATGAAGGAAACCATAGCAAAGATCAATAAAACTAAAAGTTGGGGGCTTCCCTGGTGGCACAGTTGTTGAGAGTACGCCTGCCGATGCAGGGGACACGGGTTCATGCCCCGATCTTCCGGGAAGATCCCACATGCCGCGGAGCCTGCGCGTCCGGAGCCTGTGCTCCTCAACGGGAGAGGCCACGACAGTGAGAGGCCCACGCACCAAAAAAAACAAAAAAAACCTAAAACTTGGTTCTTTGAGAAGATAAAGTTGATAAACCATTAGCCAGACTCATCAAGAAAAAAAGGAAGAAGACTCAAATCAATAGAATTAGAAATGAAAAAGGAGAAGTAATAACTGCCACTGCAGAAATACAAAGGATCATGAGAGATTACTACAAGCAATTATATGCCAATAAAATGGCCAACCTGGAAGAAATGGACAAATTCTTAGAAAAGCACAATCTTCCAAGACTAAACCAGGAAGAAATAGAAAATATAAGCAGACAGTCACAAGCACTGAAATTGAAACTGTGATTTAAAATCTTCCAACAAACAAAATCCCAGGACCAGATGGCTTCACAGGCAAATTCTGTCAGACATTTAGAGAAGAGCTAACACCTATCCTTCTCAAACTCTTCCAAAAGATAGCAGAGGGAGGAACACTCCCCAACTCATTCTACGAGGCTACCATCACCCTGATACCAAAACCAGACAAAGATGTCACAAAGTAAGAAAACTACAGGCTAATATTACTGATGAATATAGATGCAAAAATCCTCAACAAAATACTAGCAGAGTCCAACAGTACATTAAAAGGATCATGCACCCTGATCAAGTCGTATTTATCCACGGAATGGAAGTTTTCTTCAGTATACTCAATCAATGTGATAAACCGTAATAACAAACTGAAGGAGAAAAACTATGTGATCACCTCAATAGATGCAGGAAAAGGTTTTGACAAAATTCAACACCCATTTATGATAAAAAGTCTCCAGACAGTTGGCATAGAGGGAATTTACCTCAACATAATAAAGGGCATATATAACAAACCCACAGCCAACATTGTCCTCAATGGTGAAAAACTGAAACCATTTCCTCTAAGATCAGGAACAAGACAAGGTTGCTCAGTCTCACCCCTATTATTCAACACAGTTTTGGAAGTTTTAGCCACAGAAATCAGAGAAGAAAAAGAAATAAAAGGAATCCAATTCAGAAAAGAAGAAGTAAAGGTGTCACTGTTTGCAGATGACATGATACTATACATCGAGTATCCTAAAGATGATGCCAGAAAACTATAACAGCTAATTAAAGAATTTGGTAAAGTAGCAGGATACAAAATTAATGCACAGAAATCTCTTGCATTCCTATACACTAATGATGAAAAATCTGAAAGAGAAATTAAGGGAATGCTCTCAATTACCATTGCAACAAAAAGAATAAAATTCCTAGGAATAGATCTACCGAAGCAGACAAAAGACCTGTATGCAGAAAACTACAATACACTGATGAAAGAAATTAAAGATGATACAAACTGATGGAGAGATATACCATTGTTCCTGGATTGGAAGAATCAACATTGTGAAAATGATTCTACTACCCAAAGCAATCTTCCGATTAATGAAATCCCTCAGACTATTTTTTTTTTTTTTTTTTTTTTTTTTTTGCGGTACACGGGCCTCTCACTGTTGTGGCCTCTCCCGTTGCGGAGCACAGGCTCCGGACGCGCAGGCGCAGTGGCCATGGCTCACGGGCCCAGCCGCTCCGCGGCACGTGGGATCTTCCCGGACCGGGGCACAAACCCGCGCCCCCTGCGTCGGCAGGCAGACTCTCAACTGCTGCGCCACCAGGGAAGCCCCCCTCAGACTATTAATGGCAGTTTTCACAGAACTAGAACAAAAAATTTCACAATTTGTATGGAAACACAAAAGACCCCAAATAGCCAAAGCATTCTTGAGAAAGAAAAACGGAGCTGGAGGAATCAGACTCCCTCACTTCAGACTATACTAGAAAGCTACAGTAATCAGGATAGTATGGTACTGTCACAAAAACAGAAATGTAGATCAATGGAACAGGATAGAAAGCCCAGAGATAAACCCATGCACATATGGCCACCTTCTTTTTGATAAAGGAGGCAAGAGTATACAATGGAGAAAAGACAGCCTCTTCAATAAATGGTGCTGGGAAAACTGGACAGCTACATGTAAAAGAACAAAATTAAAACACTCCCTAACACAAAAATAAACTCAAAGTGGATTAGAGACCTAAATGTAAGGCCACACACTATGAAACCCTTAGAGGAAAACATAGGCAGAACACTGACATAAATCACAGCAAGATCCTTTTTGACCCACCTACTAGAAAAATGGAAATAAAAACAAAATAAATGGGACCTAATGAAACTTAAAAGCTTTTGCACAGCAAAGGAAACCGTAAACAAGACGAAAAGACAGCCCTTAGAGTGGGAGGAAATATTTGCAAATGAAGCAGTTGACGAAGGATTAATCTCCAAAATATACAAGCAGCTCTTGCAGCTCAGTATCAAAAAAACAAACAACCCAATCCAAAAATGAGCAGAAGACCTAAATAGACATTTCTCCAAAGAAGATATACAGATTGCCAACAAACACATGAAAGGATGCTCAACATCACTAATCATCAGATAAATGGAAATCAGAACTACAATGATCTATCCCTCTCAGCAGTTAGAATGGCCATTCTCAAAAAATCCACAAACAATAAATGCTGGAGAGGGTGTGGCAAAAAGAGAACCCTTTTGCACTGCTGGTGGGAATGTAAATTGATACAGCCACTATGGAGAACAGTATGGAGGTTTCTTAAAAAACTAAAAATAGAACTACCATATGACCCAGCAATCCCACTACTGGGCATATACTCTGAGAAAACCATAATTCAAGAAGAGACGTACCACAATGTTCATTGCAGCACTATTTACAATAGCCAGAACATGGAATCAATCTAAGTGTCCACTGACAGATGAATGGATAAAGAAGATGTGGCCCATATATACAATGGAATATTACTCAGCCATAAAAAGAAGTGAAATTGATTTATTTGTAGTGAGATGCATGGACCTAGAGACTGTCATAGAGAGTGAAGTAAGTCAGAAAGTGAAAAACAAATACCGTTTCTTAACACATATATATGGAATCTAAAGAGGAAAAAAAAAACATTTTCTGAAGAACCTAGGGGCAGTACAGGAATAAGCATGCAGACATAGAGAATGGATTTGAGGACACGGGGAGGGGGATGGGTATGCTTGGAGGAATTCAGAGAGTGGCGTGGACATATATACACTACCAAATGTAAAATAGATAGCTAGAGGGAAGCAGCCACATAGCACAGGGATATCAGCTTGGTGCTTTATGTCTACCTAGAAGGGTAGGATAGGGAGGGTGGGAGGGAGATACAAGAGCAAGGAGATATGGGGGTATATGTATATGTATAACTGATTCACTTTCTTATACAGCAGAAACTAACACACCATTGTAAAGCAATTATATGCTAATAAAGATGTTTTTTAAAAAATGAAGCACCTGATATATGTTAAATTGCCTGAGGCTGTCCTAGGAAAACCTGAAAATATAGTCAACCAGATTATCATCCCTTGCTTTGGTTTTCCTATAACTTCCCCATGAAGGGTAATCTCGGACTAATTTTACAAACAGCTTGTATGTAATAAAAATGACCTTTTGTTTAAATGGAAAGGAGAATGAAGTTGATGCAGTCTGGAATGGGATAATGTAAAACTAAAAGATGCAAGGCAACTCGGGCTCATTCAGACGTCTTGACTTAACCTTTCCTGGAAGCTAAATCCCAGGGACAATTTCTGATCGTTTTCTTACCGGTCCAGAGTGATTTCCAGTTAAAGCAGGCTGACTTCTCAAGGGGAAGGGGAAAACTGGGTAGTTTATCTTACTCTTGCTTCATAAGCCCAGGGCCTGCATAAATGTGAACCTACAGCACTGAAATCCCTTTTTAACTGTGCCGCAAGTGAAGTGTCAGGAAATCACTGCTTTTCTTCTTTTCTTTTTTTGAGGAGGTGGCGTTAGAAGTCCAAAATTGTATTCGAGACCAGCTGTATACAAGTTGTGTAAACTTTATTGTCAGAGGGCTTCATCACCTGTAAAATAGTCCTTCATAGCATGGGCTGCCAACACATCTAGGTCACAACAGCTGGGAACAATCTTCGATTGGAAAAATAACTTATGTGGAAGAGGAGAATAAACTTTCATCGTATACTGGCTGGTTGTAAACTAAGGCCATGTCAGGGAGAAGTTCTAATGGCTTGTTTTTCTGTTTGGTTGTAGTCAGATATTTTGGGGGCATATAAGGCACACATTTCCCAGGTGATGAAACATTATAATAAAATGAAGTGGATCACCTTTTTTTTTTACCTTTGTTGAGTCCTTTACTAGTGGATTTTGGGAAACAGATGCTGAATGTCTAACAAAATTCTTATACAACTTTGTTAGGGCTTTTCCACAGTAACCTGATCAACATTGTAGGGCAAACACATCAAAGTAAGAAAGCGTATCAAAGTATATAAGTATGGACTTCCCTGGTGGCGCAGTGGTTAAGAACCCGGCTGCCAATGCAGGGGACACGGGTTCGAGCCCTGGTCTGGGAAGATCCCACATGCCGCGGAGCAGCTGGGCCCATGAGCCACAGTTACTGAGCCTGCGCATCTGGAGCCTGTGCTCCGCAACAAGAGAGGCCGCGATAGTGAGAGGCCCTTGCACCGCGATGAAGAGTGGCCCCCGCTTGCCACAACTAGAGAAAGCCCTCACACAGAAACGAAGACCCAACATAGCCATAAATAAATAAAAAATTTTTAAAAGTATATAAGTATGACCTAACAGATTAAAATTGAATTTTTAAGAATATCAAATAACACTACGTGGACTTGGGTGACCAGATGCCTGTGACTAGAGAGCCCAGATAGGTGAAAACAGAAGAGAGGGTCCTGTCCAGAAGCAGAGTAAAACCATATTTTAAATTTGGAATCTGTTATAGTTTTAATCATCAGATATCCTGTTCTTTTTCTGGTTTAGGGAGCGAAAAGCATGAGTGGACCTCAATCCACAGAGTGTTTCAGAAATAGAATTACACGTGGTACTTGTAAATTCTACCTAGATTTGTATCTTGTCAACTCTAAAAGTCCTTCTGTTTGCCCAAAAGTCATGATAAAAGGTTAGTTTTTTTACAATTTCATTTGATATATTTTTCAACTATTGTTTATTTTATAATTTCTAATTTTAAAAATTTGTTGTAGTAGAACATAACATTTACCATTTTAATAATTTTTAAAGTGTACAATTCAGTGGCATTAAGTACATTGACAGTGTTGTGTAACCGTCATCCCTATCTGTTTCCAGAACTGGATTTCTAATTTTTTAAGCTTCTTGAAGTTACCAGACTTTAGTGTAAATGAGGGAAAACTACATGATTTTGCTTTAAAGTGAGATCAATAAGCAGCTGTTTGTTCTTTCTTCCTGCCTGGGGATGTAGATTATCACTGAGACAGTTCTTGTTAGGTATGTCTGTAATTGTCAACTTACTGTGCTTAACCCCTTTTTGAACTCTGCTTTTATTCTGGGATGGTTGTAAACCAGGAAAGAGCTACAAAAACCTATACATGCTCTGAAAAGAAATTTCAGCAGGACTATATGACTGGTGTGGGAGCTGAGGGGAAGTTTATTATGTTCATATATGGAAGAAAGGAAAGTCATTCAAGACCCACAATGGTTAGATGTGACTATGTGTGTTAACTAAATAGGGGGACAGATAGGAGTTTAGTTTCTAAACTTCTGCAATTCAAATTGTGTATGGATGTTATGTCAAATGAAGATGCTTGTAAAATGAAATCTCGGAGTATGTATGTGTTAAAGGAAATCAACAAAGCATAGACCTGAGTAACTTTAGACTTGAAGCTCCCTGAAGCTCCTGATCATCAGATCTAGCCACTTGGGTGTTTACAGAACGTTTAATCTCTCCTAAATGTCCCATATTAATGTCCCCTGCAGACTCCCTCACTGGCAATAGCCCATCTCTAGGTAGCAGTGAAACCCTACTGAAGTCCCATTTGGAATATTTATGGTCTATTTCTCAACCCATGTCTCTTCTGTTTTGAGATCATGGTTGCAAAAGGCTCAGAATTGAAAGGTTTCATTGTAAATGTCCCTTAAAGAGAAAAATGGAAATGGGACTCTTGGCTTAATTTATTTCATGAGTCAAGTAGGGATATCCATCATTATAATTGGTTTTGATAGAAATATGGCAAAATGTTAGCATTTGTTAAATCATTATGGCTACTATATGGATGTTGGTTTTACTACTCTCTATACTTTTCTGGATCTACTAGGACAGAAATGCATGTATACAATTTATAGAATTGACAAAGCGGGGGCATTATCCTTCTGGGGTAGGCAAGGAAAATTTCAACTTTATATTAATTTGGAATTTACTGGGCTCCCTAGAATAAAGTTGCTTCCAAACTCCCAAGCAATCTTATCTGCACCTCTTTCGAAAAAGACTTCATTGTTACATTCATCCCATTGCTTCAGGGGCAGTACAGCTTACAGTGAAAGAACATTTTCAACAAGTACTAAAGATTGTCCATATGTTGGCTGGTTTGGAAACTGGTAAGTGAATTCAGAAAATAAATCGTTCTGATTCTTTTGAGCTTTGAGGCTTTGAACAAAATAATGAATACCCCTTAGTAATTAACATGCCTTGTTTGTTTTTGGTTCTTTTGAAAGCAATCAAGGAAAGGAATGGAAAGGAAAGAAGTGCTCAGAAGGCCCCCCAAAGCACTTTGGCACTCCCAAAGCAGCCAGATGATGAATTACGCAGTGGGGGTATATGGCTAAGTGGGTCCTATTTTTGTGTTATTCAGTAACACTAGGAAACATGCTTTAGTTCACAGCATTGTTTCTCTTCTAGTGTCTCCAATCAGCAACACGGTAGCTTTTGGTATTGCTAGAGTGATTTCAGTGTACCAAGTGTCTTTGAGTAGATGTCTAAGGGGATAAAGCTAAGGAAAAGAAGAGGGTAGGCAGAGGGCATTTGACCACAAAGACTGAGAATTTCATTGGTTTGTGGAAGAATTCCTTGGCTAGTACCTCTGGGAAATAGGATGGTTTATAGCAGAGATTCCCAGGCATACATGTTCTCGGTAACAAAGAGGCTTTGGGATGCTGTGTTGGTGGGGGTGCTTTTAGCTTCAAGAAACCTGGGACCCAATTCAGGATGGCTTGAGCCATGAGGGGATTCATTATCTTGCATAACAAGTCCTAAAGTAGGCATGCTCCACTCAGGCCACACCAGGGCGCTGGCTCCACTTCTCTGTGGCTTTCTGGATTTGTCCTCTTCTCCGTGTTGGCATCATTTTGCAGCAGCTCTGAACACAACGGTGTTTTGTGGTCTGTTTCACACCAGTCTTTTTTTTTTTTTTTTTTTTTTTTTTTGCGATACGCGGGCCTCTCACTGTTGTGGCCTCTCCCGTCCGTTGCAGAGCACAAGCTCCGGACGCGCAGGCTCAGCGGCCATGGCTCACGGGCCCAGCCGCTCCGCGGCATGTGGGATCTTCCCGGACCGGGGCACGAACCCGTGTCCCCTGCATCGGCAGGCGGATTCTCGACCACTGCGCCACCAGAGAAGCCCCGAAGCCCCGAGTGTGCCTTTAAATCTGTCTCTTAACAGGATTTAAGTCTGTATGCCTAAATTTTTAAATGCAATTTTCTCATTTTCTTTATTTTCTAAATACATTGTGATTGTGGTTTTCATTTCCTCTTTGACCAGCTAGTTATTGAGGAGCAGAATCTTCAATTTATAGGAATTTGGTTTGTTGTTGATGTTATCTAAACTTCTATAAGTTCTATAACTTTTTTTCTTTCTACTAAACAATGTGGTGGTCTTAATTTTTTAAAAAAATCTATTTATTGTTTTTGGCTGCGTTGGCTCTTTGTTGCTGTGCACAGGCTTTCTCTAGTTGCAGTGAGTGAGGGCTACTCTTAATTGTGGTGGGCGGGCTTCTCGTTGCGGTGGCTTCTCTTGTGGAGCATGCTCTCTAGAGCGCAGGCTCAGTAGTTGCGGTGCTCGGGCTTAGTTGCTCCACAGCATGTGGGATCTTCCTGGACCAGGGCTCGAACCTGTGCCCCCTGCATTGGTAGGCGGATTCTTAACCACTGTGCCACCAGGGAAATCCAAACAATTTAAACAAACGTGTACATGGAAACAGACACGGCCTAAAATTCCAAAGGCTAGGTAGTTACACCATTTTGTATGGTATGGATTTCATGTTGGGCTGTGGCTCTTTAGTGAACCAACTGGAGACATAATTAGCTTAGGGAAACAAGAATATCTTCAGAGATGTGTCCGTTTGTGTAGGCAGGCTTGTTTAACTCTTTAGAGGATCTCTGAAGAGGAGTAGTAACTATGGAGAATGCCTAGCTTTACTATGTCCCAATCAATCCTTAGGTTTCATGGTCTGGAATAAATATTAAGAACCAAAAGAATTAACTGACATATTATGTGGCTCTAATAATAAGTAAGGACTCTAATTTTTTTCAATTTTTATTTTATATTGAAGTATAGTTGATTAACAATGTTGTGTTAATTTCAGGTGTACAGCAAAGTGGTTCAGTTATACATATACATGTATCTATTCATTTTTAAGTTCTTTTCCCATTTAGGTTATTACAAAATATTGAGCAGAGTTCCCCGTGCTATATAGTAGGTCCTTGTTGGTTATCTGTTTTAAATATAGCAATGTGTACATGTCAATCCCAAACTTCCAATCTATCCCTCCCCCAACCCTTCCCCATGGTAATCATAAGTTTGTTCTCTAAGTCTGTGGCTCTGTTTCTGTTTTGTAAATAAGTTCATTTGTATCATTTTTTTAAGGTTTTGCATATAAGTGATATCATATGATATTTGTCTTTCTCTGTCTGACTTATTTCACTTAGTATGATATCTCCAGGTCCATCCATGTTGCTGCAAATGGCATTATTTCATTCTTTTTAATGGCTGAGTAATGTCCCATTGTATATATGTACCACATCTTCTTTATCCATTCCTCTGTCAATGGACACTTAGGTTGCTTCCATGTCTTGGCTATTGTACACAGCACTGCAATGAACATTCGGGTACATAAAAACTCTAATTTTTAAACAAACATACTGGAAATTGTGCATTCAAATGAGTGCCTGTCCTCTTCAACATGGTATAATGCAAAAGGAAAAATTAGTTGAGTACCCCAACTTCACTGGTTTGGTTCCTTAAATAGCTATGTTGGGGATTCTGAGGCCGAATCTTGCTCAGCAGGAAAGAGTACCTTGATCTACTGTAAAGTCTGCCCTGAACACGGGTGGGGAGGGTGGAAACACAAGTGCTGTATAATTGTCCTTCCTGGTCTCATGGTAAGACCCCTGGATTTGGGGGTTTGAAGACCTGTGCTTGATGGCTCTGTCATTTACCAGCTGTGAGATCTTGTGAAAACACATGCTGTGCACCTCACCTTCTTTAATTTAATGGTAATTAGTCACAAAAATATTTCCACTTTCTATTTCATAGATATGTATGTGATAGCCCCCTTCATAGCCTATAATGCACTAACTGTTAACGTTATTCTTCAAGGTGGTCACTCTGGTAGGCTATGATCTTATTTGCAATTATTTGGTCATTGTACATGCTACTAAATAGGAGTACATTTACAGTTTGAGCAACTTGGGAAAAGCACTTTTATATGTACCTTGCTTTCTTAATTCAGTTAGATTACCTACAAATTAATTGATTATGACCTTTGGATCTGAAGGACATGATTCTTCCCCCAGATTAGATTCACTATCAATAGGTGAACATTTGCCACCCCTGGGTTATTAAATAGAGTATGCCACAGGTTTTTGAAGGTTCTTCCCAAAGAGGAATTCCAAAAAATGATTTGTGCAATGGCAGTCTCATTAGTACTAGAGTACGGTCTTCTGAGGATACTATATTGAAGGCCAAAACTCACTTGCATGTATAACTTTCTGTTAGCTTGTTTATAAATCAGTCATCTTGCATTAGAATCTCATGGACTGTATAGCAATATTCCCATGCGTTGAATCAGAATGATGTTCCTAGGCTGATCCTGCAGTAATTTCTAGGAATGCACAGTGATGTAAACAAGGAGCCCAGATGAACTCTTAGCTCCTGACAGAAAGGGAATTGGAGCTTTCTGGTGTTTACTGATAATATGTCAATCTCCAAGCAACCAAATGTTGGTAACTCCAGAATTACAAAATATGGATTTAATACAGCTGTGAAAAACCTGTCTGTCCATAAGCACTACTAAGGTGAGGGGGAGGCAAGAAATATTGGCAGGAAAGCAAACGAATGGAGGAGAGTCTTTCAGCTTTGGAGTCTGGACTTTCTGAACAGAATGTTGACGTAATTCTAATCGTAAGCTATGATGGGGGATGCAGTACCTCTCTTGGGGGTGAGGGGCCTCTGCCCCAGGCCCTGAGCTTTCAAAGGTCATTCCCTGGCCTTCCTCTCACCATGAAAAGAAGAGTCCACAGGGCCACAGGATGTAACCGTCTTCAGTCCACTGTGGTGGGAAGAATTCTAAGATGCCACCTAAGATTCCCACCCCCTGTATCTTCCCCTCTCCCTGTGGTGGGACCTAATAATATAATGGATGTCACTCCTGTGATCAGGTTATGTTATATGGCAAAGGCATTTGGAAGAGGTCATTATAGTTCCTAGTCAGTTGACTGTAAGCTAATCGAAAGAGACAGTGTTCCTGTTGGGCCTCATTTGATTAGGTCCAATTCTTTAAAAGGGGGACTGAGCCTTTCCTGACAAGAGAGATTCTCCTACCGGCCTTAAAGAAGCAAGTAGCTAATAGTTCTACAGCCACAAGGAATGGAATTCTGTGGACAGCCAGTGACCTTGGAAGAGGACCCTGAGCCTCAGATGAGACCCCAGCTCTGGCTAATACCTCGATTGCAGCCTGGTGAGGCCCAGAGCAAAAGACCAAGGTAAACCATGCCTGGACTCTTGACCCCTGGAAACTCCAGATAATAAATATCTGTTGTTGTAAGCCACTAAGTTTGTGGTGATTTGAGATGCAGCGTAGAACACCTATGTTCATCTTCTCATCCAGTGGTACGCAAAGTGTGGTCTGTTTGCTACTGGTCCACGATGAGCTAAATAAGAGTCAGTGATCAGTGCTTTCTATAGCAGTTTGACATTTCTCAAACATTTAAGTTGTATTTTGTAAAAGTATTGGTCCATAGTGGAGAGGACATTTTAAAAACACGACAAAAAATAGTTCTTGCCCAGAGACGCATGGTCCCAGTTCATGATCTGGGTATCTGTAACCCTGACTTCCTGCACAAATGACCCGAAGCCAGGGCCTGCACAGTCCTCTTTCTCTGTTTGCTCATCTAAGGGCAGGTAGTCCTGCTGAGGAAATGACCCTGGGCCTGAGGGCAGCCAATGGGTAGCTCTTTATGGGGAAGTGAGGGCGGAGCTTAGGAGGCGTGGGTTGGGGTGTCCGCAGGTGATGTGAGCCCCCCAGAGTTTCTTGACAAAACACAGCAAGTCCACATTTCCTAAATTCAAGTACGGCTTTCGTTGTGAAGCTCTATTGGACAATGTGGGAGGAGAGAACACATTTTACTTAATGTTACCTTGATTTGTATTTTTTAATATTCTAGACACATGCTATGTGGGCTTCCATTTGTACTTTTGCACTGTCCTTCCACGTGTTAGGAGTGAGCCTGGAGTGTGTTCTTTGCCTGTGGGACCCTTCCAAGTTCTTCTCATGGTACCTGCAAAGCTAGACCCCTGGTATGCTTTAATGGAGGTTTTCGTTTCTTTGTTTTGTTTTTAGTGAGGCCCTGCTGTAATCAACACTGAAGGGCTTTCTGCCCTGATTATGCTTAGATTTTTACTCCTTTTTTGTCAGTTACAAAATAGTGGGTTATCCTGGATTTGTAATATGCAGCAGGGAAGCAGCACCTTTCTTAAACAGCATTTCAGATCCACAGCAAATGCATTTGCCAGTGTGGTAGGCTGAATAGCGGCCCCCAAAGATATCTCAGTCGTAATCCCTGAAATTTATGAAAGTTACCTTTTGTGTGAAAAGAGACTCTGCAGATATGATCAAATTGAGGAGACTGAGATGAGAAGTTTATCCTGGATTACCAGGGTGGCGTCTGTGTGCTATCGCGGGCGTCCTTAATAAGAGGGAAACAGAGAGAGATTTGACTCAGTGAGGAAGGAAATATGACCTTGAACTATGATGTGACACTGCTGGCTTTGAAGATGGAACAAGGGACCACAAGGCAAAGAATGCAGCTCTAGAAACTGGAAAAGGCAAGGAAAAGGATTCTCCCCTGGAGCCTCCAGAGGGACTGCAGCCTGACGGACACCTTGATTTTGGCCCAGTGAAATGATTTTAGATTCTGACCTTTCAGCCACCAGGTTTGTGATAACTTGTTACAGTAGCCATAGGAAACTAATACACCACAAATTGAGGCTCTCTCTTTCAATCTGAATTAAAAGTCTGGGGGGGGGGTTGGTGCGTATGTGCAACCACTGTCAATTTTCTAGATGCTTTCACTATCAGTTTTCTAAAAGCAAGCTTTCTGGAATAGGCAGAGTACATGAGAGTGAGGAAGAGAGTAACACAGGCCCAAAGGACATGCTTCCAAAGCTATGTGGAAGGCTGGGTCCCAGCTGATACAGTACTTTAGAACAAAAGAGTGTTTCCTTAAAATAACTGAAGGAATGCGGGAAAGGACTATATACGTGTTCAGTTTTGTGAATGGCCCACAGTTGACATTTATGATGTATCAGTCCCAGTTAATAGCTTGACTGACAGACAATTAAGGGATGCATAAGACTTCCATCCGTAAATAGTCTTGAGCACGCCCAAGAGGGAGCATGGTTTAGGGCAGCCTCTGGGGACTAGATGGAAATTAAAAAGTGAAACGAAGGGAAGGAAAACTCAGGGAAAAACTTAGGGAACAAAATTTCTGACCAAGATGTCTGAGCCTGGAGCCATCTTTTGATCAGCAGGAAATAGTGAGAAGCCCCGTATCTAAAATGACTGGGAAGTGAAAGGATTTGTGGCAGGATAATGGGGAGTCTTGTCCCCCTCTCACTTCACTGGTCTCCGCTGAAGCCCTGAGTCAGTCCCAAGGACTGTGGATACCCTTGAGGCCAAGAGAGCGCCAAGTAGTGGAGCAGATGAGCTGAACTTTCATTCCTGTCTTCCCTGGGGCTCAGAGGAAAGGCTGTTTTGCAAGCAGCTGCTGCACTTCTCCCAAAAGGCCTTTCTATGTTCCTTCAGCTCCCAGCCTTTGAACACATTCTCTATTTTTCTGTTATGCAGGTGTCTGCTTGGGTTCAGCCTGGAAAACATCACTGAAAGTTACTTGTGTAGCACCTCGTGCATCTGTGAGGGGCTTTTGCTGCTGCTGACTTTCACCTCTGCTTGCCAAACAGGTTTTTAAAATTCTTTTTTAATTTTTTGAATCAGACCTTCTGGCCGTAATGTTGTCCAAACAGCTGCAAGACCGTCTTGCTCAACTAGTCTAAATTTGGGTTTGATTTACATTAGAAGAAAAAACTGTAGAAAAGAGAGCTTACCACCCCAAATCCACTACCTCCTCTGGCTTCCCAAGAGGTCAGTGTTTGCTGGTTGTGAATGACGGTGATCGGCATGGTGAGAAGAAAGATGTTCCCCCAGAAATACTTTTTGTTTTCTTTGGTGTTTAACACCTTCCACCTGAGATTTATTGCTGTGTGTGCTTTTATGCCTCCCGGAACACAGGGAGATCCTCAAGGCCATGGAGCACATCTTTCTTGTTTTCATATTCCTTTCTCTTGCCCACTGCCCTTGGCTGTCCAATAACACTCCAGCAACTGCTGCAATTCCACACTTATTATGCAGTCCATTGAATGAAGAGAAACATTTGCACATTAGTTATTTAACAAATTGGTAACAAAAGTACCTTGAATGTGCACAGCACCTAACCATTTGGACGTTTTTGGTTTTTTGTTTTGTTTTTTTTTTTTGCCGTACGCGGGCCTCTCACTGATGTGGCCTCTCCCGTTGCGGAGCGCAGGCTCCGGACGCGCAGGCTCAGCGGCCATGGCTCACGGGCCCAGCCGCTCCGCGGCATGTGGGATCCTCCAGGACCGGGGCACGAACCCGTGTCCCCTGCATCGGCAGGTGGACTCTCAACCACTGCACCACCAGGGAAGCCCTTGACATGTTTTAAATCTAATGTCTCATTTTATCTCTACAACATCCCTGACGACTCAGTATTGAACAGGTCAGAACACTGAAGTCTGGGAAAGTTGTGACTTAAAAAAGGTCACGCTGCAAATTATTGGCAGGGTTCATGTTAGGATTGGTTTCTTATTCTGCATCCTTGCCATGACAGCAACAACGTGATGCTTTAGTCCACCTAGTTGACTCACAGCGAAGTGTAAAACTTCTCATTTTTGCAAGTTGGGAGGAAACGGGGACCCAGTCATCTGAGTTTTGACCTGGCTGTAAATTGTGCCAATAGGGCTGGAACTGTGGTCTCCCAGATTGGAGAGTGTCAATCAAACCTTCACTCTGTGGATAACCCACAAGGACAGCCTTGTAGTTCTGAACCACAGCAGGTAAACCATAATATCAACTGTGTCCATTTTCTTAATGTACCCTCTTAATTAAGTCAAGTTACTTTGTTGGGCGTGACGGTGGGAGGCTCCAGGTATGGTGATTTCCAGAAAGAGAATCTTATAGATGCTTTTGAAGACTCGGAACCCAGAGGATGATACAGATCCTTGCTTCCTTTCCCATCAGGGCACTGCCTGTCCATATCGGAGCCCACCCTGTAGGCTAACTGGGATTTCCTTGCTCACCCACAGTCCCCTCTGCCCTTGGACCGCCCTTCCCAGGGCCCTCTCAGCTGAGTGCTTTCAGTCTGAAGGGGCAGCAGTAGATTCTTTAGGTTTTCCCCAGAGAAACCAAACCCCCCAACTCAAATCACATTTATCTTGAAACATTAACCACTTTTCACATCATAGCATCCACGAGTTACTCTGCTAACCGAGCATCAGTCTCTGCTTCATATTACAAAAGATATTTTCCCAGCAAATATCTGGGAAGTGAAGGCAAGAGAAGAGTGAGAAGGGAAGAAGATCCCAGCCTGCCCCATTTAGACTTTTGAGTGTGATCATATGTCCTACTCTCTCCCACTCCTTCATTCAACAAACGTTTATTGAGGATCTGCCTTGTGGCAGAAATTACATTATGGGATATAATATGAATAGGACATAGTCCTTGACTTGAGGGAGTTCATGGTTTAGAAAAGGAAACAGGTTTATTTTAAAGGGAGGTAGAATTACAGTGATAGAGAAATGCCCAGCGTAGCAGGGATGAGGAGCTTTCCTAAAGGATGTGAGGCTTCCTGGAGAAGAGGGTACTTGAATTGCCCCATTTTGCAGGTGAGGAAATTGAGACTCGGAAGAGAATCTGTGGCCAAATCACAGACTGCAACGCCGGGAAGAGCATCGCGTCCACTTCAGCATGATCGTGGCATGAAGAAAAGTCTGGCTTCACCACAGTAAGAGCCTGGGGGTCGTTGGAGTGGACCTGGGAACAGCACAGCCCAGGGAGACTGAGGAGAACCTCCAGGAACAGGAAGAGGATCCCCACGAGGTAGCCAGGAGGAACTGCTATGACCCCTTAGGTGTTCATGAGATGAGGTATGAGGGCTTTGGGGTTCCAGAAAATTTACCCAGGGTGGGGTGGGGTGAGGTGGGGCAGCAGTAGGGGAGGAAGGTTGAGAAAAACTAGGATTTTCTCAGAATTGTATAAAACATCTCCCTTTGCTTTTCCCTGCATTCATGTGCAGCCTTGCAGCACTTAATAATCATTAATAAGCTCAGCCTCTGAATATGTCATTTCATTCCCACAACAGCCCTGCAAGGAAGAGTCTTTCATTATCTCTCTCTTTAAAAATAGATGAAAAACTGTGGTTTCAGAGGTTTAGCAGTGCATTCCAGACTGCACCTGGAGTTTGAACCCTGGTACTTGGACTTCAGGGGTTCTTAGTTGCCACACTAACTCAAAGACCAGAGGCAGCCTTGACATGAGACTAAATCCATAAATATCAGGTATTAGACCAGTACAGAAGGGGGCTGGGGAATGTGCTAACTGATATTTATCTCACCTATTAAGAGGTTTGTCTTATTAATCCTCACAACATCTCTATGAGAACAGCCCAGTTATTGCTGCATTTTACAGGTGAGGAAATTGAGGAGCAGAGATGTTAAGTTACTTCCTCCAGGTCACACAGCTAGTAATGTGTGGGCCAGGATTTGATTCCAGATATGTTGGATTCTTGAGTCCGTATACTCGCAGCTATAATATGTAAGTTGTGAAAATAAGCTAATGCCACAAATGTTTTGATATTCTAAATCAGTGATTCTCAACCGGGGCAATTTTACCTTTTAGGGGACATTTGGCAATGTCTGGAGACGTTTTCATTGTTGCACCTGGGAGGGGTGTGCTATTGGCATCTAGGGGGTACAGGCCAGAGACTCTGCTAAACATCCTACAATGCACAGGACAGCCCCATGACAAAGAATTATCAACATGTCAGGAGTGCGGAGGTTGAGAAACCCTGTTCTAAATTTAAATAAATCCTAACACACTTTGAAGAGATAGCATATTTTTCTCTACACTATGAATTCCTAGATTAAAGATCAGGGGATCCTGATTCCAGCTTCCTTCCAACTTTACTTTGCTCATTCCAGAACCTTTTGGGCCTTGGGACCACTGGCTCCTGTTTGCAGTCCCTGTGAGGACAGATGATGTGAGTGCCAATGGTGGGCCCACCCTAGCCCTGAGACCTGGCTGAGAATACAGGAGCATACCTCACCAGGCTCCAGGTCTAAAGCAGGGACACTGACTCAGGACAATGACAAGGGCAGGGCTGCTGGGAAGTGGAGCATCCATATCTTACATGATAGTCGTTGGGTATTGTCGACTAAAAAAACAAGAACAACAACAATAGAAACACACTCGACCTAAAGTTGAGAGTTATGTTTTATTTAGGGAAATTGCTGAGGACTATAGCCCAGGAGACAGCCTCTCAGATAGCTCTGAGGGACAGTTCCAAAGAGGTAAGCGAGGAGCCAGGATATAGAGGAGTTTTTGCTGAAAAAAAAAAGTAGTCAAACATCAAAAGATTACTGCTAATCACAAAACCAGACATCTCAAGATAATGATTTTAGTGCTTTTCTATGTATGGGAAGATGCAAGAGTCTGGGCTTATTGGAATTTTTTGTTTGAGAAGCATCTTAACTATCTAGGGCCAGTATTCTGTTTTTCTCCATCCTAAAATCTCCTCAGGGCACAACACTGGGGCAGCTACAGTGGCTGATGGCTTGATGCTGGGCAACATTCATTGTTTAAATAAATGCTGGAGAGGGTGTGGAGAAAAGGGAACCCTCTTGCACTGTTGGTGGGAATGTAAATTGATACAACCACTACAGGGAACAGTATGGAGGTTCCTTAAAAAACTAAAAATAGAACTACCATACGACCTAGCAATCCCACTACTGGGCATATACCCTGAGAAAACCATAATGCAGGAAGAGACATGTACCCTACAACATTCATTGCAGCTCTATTTACAACAGCCAGGACATGGAAGCAACCTAAGTGTCCATCAACAGATGAATGGATAAAGAAGATGTGCCACATATATACAATGGAATATTACTCAGCCATAAAAAGAAATGAAACGGAGTTATTTGTAGTGAGGTGGATGGACCTAGATTCTGTCATACAGAGTGAAGTAAGTCAGAAAGAGACAAACAAATACCATATGCTAACACATATATATGGAATCTAAGAAAAAAAAAGTTCTGAAGAACCTAGGGGCAGGACAGGAATAAAGACACAGACGTAGTGACTGGTTCAAGATGGTGGAGTAGAAGGATGTGCACTCACTGCCTCTTGCAAGAGCACCAGAATCACAACTAACTGCTGAATGATCATTGACAGGAAGATGCTGGAGCTCACCAAAAAAGAACCCCACATCCAAAGACAAAGGAGAAGCCACAATGAGATGGTAGGAAGGGCACAATCACAATAAAATCAAAGCCCCAAACTGCTGGAGGGGTGACTCACAAACTGGAGAATAAATGTCTACAGAAGTCCATGGACTGAAGTGAAGGTTCTGAGCCCCACCTCAGGCTTCCCAACCAGGGGGTCTGGCAACGGGAGGAGGAATTCCTAGAGAATCAGACTTTGAAGGCTAGTGGGATTTGACTGCAGGACTTCGACAGGACTGGGGGAAACAGAGACTCCACTCTTGGAGGGCACACACAAAGTAGTGTGCACATCGGGACCCAGGGGGAGGAGCAGTGAACCCAGGGGAGACTGAACCAGACTTACCTGCTAGTGTTGGAGGGTCTCCTGCAGAGGTGGGGGATGGCTGTGGCTCACCGTGAGGACAAGGACACTGGCAGCAGAAGTTCTGGGAAGTACTCCTTGGTGTGAGCCCTCCCAGAGTCGCCATTAGCCCCACCAAAGAGCCGGGTAGTCTCCAGTATTAGGTCACCTCAGGCCAAACAACCAACAGGGAGGGAAGCCAGCCCCACCCATCAACAGTCAAGTGGATTAAAGTTTTACTGAGCTCTGCCCACCAGAGCACCAGCCAGCTCTACCCACCACCAGTCCCTCCCATCAGGAAACTTGCACAAGCCACTTAGACAGCCTCATCCACCAGAGGGCAGACAGAAGAAGCAAGAAGAACTACAGTCCTGCAGCCTGTGGAACAAAAACCACATTCACAGAAAGATAGACAAGATGAAAGGGCAGAGGGCTATGTAGCAGATGAAGGAATGAGATAAACCCCCAGAAAAACAACTAAATGAAGTGGAGACAGGCAACATTCCAGAAAAAGAATTCAGAATAATGATAGTGAAGATGATCCAGGACCTCGGAAAAAGAATGGAGGCAAAGATTGAGAAGACAAGAAGGCAAGAAATGTTTAACAAAGACCTAGAAGAATTAAAGAACAAACACCTAGAAGAATTAAAGAAGAAACAAACAGAGATGAACAATACAACAACTGAAATGAAAAATACACTAGAAGCAATCAATAGCAGAATAACTGAGGCAAAACAACAGATAAGTGATTTGGAAGACAGAAAGGTGGAATTCACTGCCACAGAACAGAATAAAGAAAAATGAATGAAAAGAAATGAAGACAGCCTAAGAGACCTCTGGGACAACAATAAACAGAACAACATTCGCATTATAGGGGTCCCAGAAGGAGAAGAGAGAGAGAAAAGACCTGAGAAAATATTTGAAGAGGTTATAATCAAAAACTTCCCTAACGTGGGAAAGGAAATAGCCACCCAAGTTCAGGAATCACAGAGAGTCCCAGGCAGGATAAACCCAAGGAGAAACATGCCGAGACACATAGTAATCAAATTGACAAAACTTAAAAACAAAGAAAAATTACTGAAAGCAACAAGGGAATGATGACAAATAACATACAAGGGAACTCCCATAAGGTTAACAGCTGATTTCTCAGCAGGAACTCTACAAACCAGAAGTGAGTGGCATGATATATTTAAAGTGATGAAAGGGAAAAACATACAACCAAGATTACTCTACCCAGCAAGGATCTCATTCAGATTCGACAGAGAAATCAAAAGCTTTACAGACTTTTCTACAGCAAAAGCTAAGAGAATTCAGCACCACCAAACCAGCTCTACAACAAATGCTAAAGGAACTTCTCTAAGTGGGAAACACAGAGAAGAAAAGGACCTACAAAAACAAACCCATAATAATTAAGAAAATGGTAAAAGGAACATAATATCAATAATTACCTTAAACGTGAATGGATTAAATGCTCCAACCAAAACACATAGGCTTGCTGAATGGATACAAAAATAAGACCCATATATATGCTGTCTACAAGAGACACACTTCATACCTAGGGACACATAGAGACTGAAAGTGAGGGGATGGGAAAAGATACTCCATGCAAATGGAAATCAAAAGAAAGCTGGAGTAGCAATACTCATATAAGATAACATAGACTTTAAAATAAGAATGTTACAAGAGACAAGGAAGGACACTACATAATGATCAAGGGATCAATCCAAGAAGAAGATATAACAATTATAAATATATATGTGCCCAACATAGGAGCACCTCAAAACATAAGGCAACTGCTAACAGCTATAAAAGAGGAAATCTACAGTAACACAGTAATAGTGGGGGATTTAACACCTCACTTACACCAATGGACAGATCATCCAAAGAGAAAATTAATAAGGAAACACAAGCTTTAAATGACACAATAGACCAGATAGATTTAATTGATGTTTACAGGACATTCCATCCCAAAACAGCAGATTACACTTTCTTCTCAAGTGCACATAGAACATTCTCCAGGATAGATCACATATGGGGTCACAAATCAAGCCTCAGTAAATTGAAGAAAATTGAAATCATATCAAGCATCTTTTCTGACCACAACGCTATGATATTTGAAATCAATTACAAGGAAAAAAAAGTGAAAAACACAAACACATGGAGGTTAAACAATACGTTACTAAATAACCAAGAGATCACTAAAGAAATCAAAGAGGAAATCAGAAAATACCTAGAGACAAATAACAATGAAAACACGATGATCCAAAACCTATGGGATGCAGCAAAAGCAGTTCTAAGAGGGAAGTTTACAGCAATACAAGCCTACCTCAAGAAACAAGAAAAGTCTCAGATAAACAGTCTAACCTTACACCTAAAGGGACTAGAGAAAGAAGAACAAACAAAACCCAAAGTTAGTAGAAGGAAGGAAATCATAAAGATCAGAGCAGAAATAAATGAAATAGAGACAAAGAAAACAATAGCAAAGATCAATAAAACTGATTAAAGCTGGTTCTTTGAGAAGATAAACAAAATTGATAAACCATTAGCCAGACTCATCAAGAAAAAGAGGGAGAGGACTCAAATCTATAAAATTAGAAATGAAAAAGGAGAAGTTACAACAGACACCGCAGAAATACAAAGCATCCTAAGAGACTATTACAAGCAAGTCTATGCCAATAAAATGGACAACCTGGAAGAAATGGACAAATTCTTAGAAAGGTATAACCTTCCAAGACTGAACCAGAAAGAAATCGAAAATATGAACAGACCAATCACAAGTAATGAAATTGAAACTGTGATTAAAAATCTTCCAACAAACAAAGGTCCAGGACCAGATGGTTTCACAGGTGAATCCTATCAAACATTTAGAGAAGAGCTAACACCCGTCCTTCTCAAGTTCTGCCAAAAATTGCAGAGGAACACTCCCAAACTCATTCTATGAAGCCACCATCGCCCTGATACCAAAACCAGACAAAGACACTACAAAAAAAGAAAATTACAGACCAATATCACTGATGAATATAGATGCAAAAATCCTCAACAAAATACTAGCAAACAGAATCCAACAACACATTAAAAGGATCATACGCCATGATCAAGTGGGATTTATCCCAGGGATGCAAGGATTCTTCAATATACGCAAATCAATCAATGTGATACACCATATTAACAAATTGAAGAATAAAAACCATATGATCATCTCAGTAGATGCAGAAAAAGCTTTTGACAAAATTCAACACCTATTTATGATATAAACTCTCCAGCAAGTGGGCATAGGGGGAACCTACCTCAACATAATAAAGGCCATATACGACAAACCCACAGCAAACATCATTCTCAGTGGTGAAAAACTTAAAGCATTTCCTCTAAGATCAGGAACAAGACAAGGATGTCCAATCTCACCACTGTTGTTCAACATAGTTTTGGAAGTTCTAGCAATGGCAATCCGAGCAGACAAAGAAATAAAAGGAATACAAATTGGAAAAGAGGAAGTAAAACTGTCACTGTCTGCAGATGACATGATACTATACATAGAGAATCCTAAAGATGCCACCAGAAAACTGCTAAAGCTAATCAATGAATGTGGTAAAGTTGCAGGATACAAAATTAATGCACAGAAATCTCTTGCATTCCTATACACTAATGATGAAAAATCTGAAAGAGAAATTAAGGGAACACTCCCATTTACCATTGCCACAAAAAGAATAAAATACCTAGGAATAAACCTACCTAGGGAGACAAAAGATCTGTATGCAGAAAACTATAAGACACTGATGAAAGAAATTAAAGATAATACCAACAGATGGAGAGATATACCATGTTCTTGCATTGGGAGAATCAGTATTGTGAAAATGACTTTACTATCCAAAGCAATCTACAGATTCAATGCAATCCCTATCAAATTACCAATGGCATTTTTTACGGAACTAGAACCAAAAATCTTAAAAGTTTTATGGAGACATAAAAGACCCCAAATAGCCAAAGCAGTCTTGAGGGAAAAAAAATAGAGCTGGAAGAATCAGACTCCCTGACTTCAGACTATACTACAAAGCTACAGTAATCAAGACAAGATGGTACTGGCACCAAAAACGAAACATAGATCAATGGAATAGGATAGAAAGCCCAGAGATAAACCTACGCACCTGTGGTCAACTAATCTATGACAAAGGAGGCAAGGATATACAATGGAGAAAAGACAGTATCTTCAACAATTGGTGCTGGGGAAACTGGACAGCTACATGTAAAAGAATGAAATTAGAACACTCCCTAACACCATACACAAAAATAAACTCAAAATGGATTAGAGACCTAAATGTAAGACCAGACACTATAAAACTCTTAGAGGAAAACATAGGAAGAACACTCTTTGACATAAATCACAGCAAGATCTTTTTTGATCCACCTTCTAGAGTAATGGAAGTAAAAACAAAAATAAACAAATGGGACCTAATGAAACTTAAAAGCTTCTGCAAAGCAAAGGAAACTACAAGCAAGATGAAAAAAAGACAACCCTCACAATGGGAGAAAATATTTGCAAACAAATCAACAGACAAAGGATTAATCTCCAAAATATATAAGCAGCTCATGCAGCTCAATATTAAAAAACAAACAATCCAATCAAAAAATGGGCAGAAGACCTAAATAGACATTTCTCCAAAGAAGACATACAGATGGCCAAGAAGCACATGAAAAGCTGCTCAGCATCACTAATTATTAGAGAAATGCAAATCAAAACTACAATGAGGTATCACCTCACACCAGTTAGAATAGGCATCATCAGAAAATCTACAAACAACAAATGCTAGAGAGGGTGTGGAGAAAAGGGAACCCTCATGCACTATTGGTGAGAATGTAAATTGAAACAGCCACTATGGAGAACAGTATGGAGGGTCCTTAAAAACCTAAAATTAGAATTACCATATGACCCAGGAACCGCACCACTGGGCATTACCCAGAGAAAACCACAATTCAAAAAGACACATGCACCCCAATGTTCACTATGCAGCACTATTTACAATAGCCAGGTCATGGAAGCAACCTAAATGCCCATCCATAGACGAATGGATAAAGAAGATGTGGTACATATATACAATGGAATATTCCTCAGCCATAAAAAGGAACGGAATTGAGTCATTTTTAGATATGTGGATGGATCTAGAGACTGTCATACAGAGTAAACTAAGTCAGAAAGAGAAAAACAAATATCGTATATTAACGCATACATGTGGAACCTAGAATAATGGTACAGATGAACAGGTTTGCAGGGCAGAAATAGAGACACAGATGTAGAGGACAAACGTATGGACACCAAGGCTGGAAAGTGGCTGGGACCGTGGTGGTGTGATGAATTGGGAGAATGGGGTTGACATATATACACTAATATGTATAAAATGGATAACTAATAAGAACCTGCTGTATAAAAAATAAATAAAATAAAATTCAAAAAAAATTAAAAAATTTAAAAATGACACACACACACACAAAAGGACGCAGACATAGAGAATGGACTTGAGGACACGAGGAGGAGGGAGGGTAAGCTGGGATGAAGTGAGAGAGTAGCATTGAGATATATACAGTACCAAATGCAAAATAGATAGCTAGTGGGAAGCAGCCGCATAGCACAGGGAGATCAGCTTGGTGCTTTGTGTCCACCTAGAGGGGTGGGATAGGGAGGGTAGGAGGGAGATGCAAGAGGGAGGAGATATGGGGGTATATGTATATGTACAGCTGATTCACTTTGTTATAAAGCAGAAACTAACACACCATTGCGAAGGAATTATACTCCAATAAAGATGTTAAAAAATAATAATAATTTGCAGTATGCTTTAAAGGTCTTCTCCCTCTCTTGGGCCATTGATGTTTTTGTGCTTTTGAAGAGTATTCACTCTCTGTTATGTTTTTATAATACTTAAGTCACCTTATATTCATCTGAAAGATCCAGTGTGTCTCATGATTTGCTGTGGAGATTAGTGCATTACTGATACTTTTCCTTTCATAAGCCTTCTAAAGAAAAAAGAAAATGAAACATGGATGCAAAAAAAAAAAACATTCATTGTTTACTGAAATGGGAGGCAACATTTTTTTGTCCACAGCATTCTCCAGGATACAAATTTAGCCTTTTCAGTTTGAAGAAGTTTTGAATATCAATATATATTGTAAAAATAAAATAAACAACAACAACAAAAGAATATATATATATATCAGAACTGCAGTGTATTGTTGTGCAGGTCACACCCTTGGGGATGATCTGGGGCTGAAATCCCTGGTTTGCCTTTTGCTCTAATTTGCACAAAGGCACCAAATGAGCTAGCAAAGACCCAGTGCTTCAGGTGTGCATAGCTGACTTTAGAGTCTTTTGACTGAGAGAATATATGATAACCCCTTAACTACTATGAATTTGGTAACATGTTAAAGTGAATTTGTATTTTATTAATCATGGCATCACCTACACTTTTGTAAGACTGTAGTGCCAGGATAGGCCAGAGGTTATTTATTCAGTCTACAGACACTGCTTGGCCCACATGGATTTGTGGACTCTTTGCAATAGCTCCAAGTTCTCCCAAGAGTCTGGGGCTGTAGGTCAGACAGTCCTACCCTGGACACAAAGTCCTTCTATTCCCTAGCTTAAGAATTTATTTTAGGGGCAGAGGGCCAGTTGGCAATATATGAAAAGTTTTAAGCATCATTGTTACACAATAAGAAATGCAAACTTTAAACATTTTCCATTTCCCTATTTGAAAGAAGTTATCCTTGGATAAAAACCAAAGAAATAACGGCATTGTAACCCACTGCCAATCCCCTCTCCTTCCCGGATCTGCCACAACTTTGTTGTTCTATATTCGAAGACCTCACTTGTCCTACAGACAAGCTCTATCCAATTAAAATATAATGCAAGCCACATATATATGGTAAAACTTTCTAGTAGCCACATTAAGAAAGAAAAAGAAAGAGATGAAATTAATTTTAACAATATATTTTATTTAGCCCAATATATCAAAAATCTTATCATTTCAATATGTAACTCATGTGTTAAAAATTATTAATATAGACTAGAATTAATAGATGTGCTGACATGCGCTATGACGCTAATATCTTCCATGATCTAACAGTTAAAATCAAGTGTAGTCCAACTGAAACAATGAAGTTGTGTCTAACGGAAAAATATTTTATACCACGTTCCATTTTAAAATTTAAAATTTGAATTACTTGAAATTATATAAAATTTAAAATTCAGTCCCTCAGTGACCCTGGACGCATTTCAAGTGTTCACCAGCCACAGGTGGCATGGCTATTGTATTGGACGACATAGCTCTGGACCTTCCATGTGTTTTAACAGACCTGTATCTAAACCTCATAGGCCCCTTTACCATATGGCAGTGGTTTGGGGAGAAGTTCTAGAATCTTCTCTGTGTAGTATTAGAGCAGATCTGTGGTTGTTGTTAGGATGCTCTTGGTTTATGTTGAACTTAAAACCTTCCTGTAGTGTTAGTCCATTTCAGGCTGATGGTCCCCGGTGGAGATGAAGAATATTCTGCTGCTCTGGGTTCCTTAGTGATCTCCATCCACAGTCGAAGGCCCTTCCCAAGAAGAATGGGTTTCAGGGAGTCGTGCGCCTTTTACCTTGTCTCCAGGAGTGTGGTTTTCTAAAGGATGAAGAAAGGTAGGATCCTGAAGGAAATTTTCATGGGTGAAGGTCAGGCTGAAGCAGAGGAGAGGAGAGGACGTTAGCATGGAGTGGCTCCCATCTCTGAGGGAAATCCACCCTACACTAGAAGGAAGCCCTGTGGTGTGGTCAAAGCTGGGAGGAAGAAAGAGGATCTCGAAAAAAAAATTCAGGCAGAAAAGTTTACCTGGACACAGAGCAGCAAACCCAAGGTCTACACAGCTACTGTGAAACAGTACATGGTCAGTGTCTCTACTGACCTCTTGGCTACTCCAGAATAGTTCAATAATTAGACACACCCCAAACATGTCTAGCATCACACCACCCGCTGCTTCTCATGGTCAGCATTATTTGTCATAAACTGTGATCCCAGTGTTTGCCATATTATTAGGTATCTTATGAAACAGAATCTAATCATACACTTCTTTTTTTCTCTAAATGAGTCCTAACCCTGCAACTGGGGTTGCAACTATAACATTGTTGCCTTCCCCCCCCTCCACTTTCAAGGATTAGGTAATAATACTAAACTCTCCATCTCATGCTACTCTCTGCTATTTGCACTTGGCTTGGTGCTTGAAGAATGAATTTCTAAATTAAAGCTGTGCTACTTTTTATCTCATGCAATTATCCCACACAGTTATGGGTTTATAGATTTGCCGTATCTCTGAATGTTTTCTGTCAAGCTGAACACATCCAGTCACTACCAGTTGAAGTTCCTCAGCAGAAATTTTCATCTCTGAGAACTTCTTCGGAGCTGCTTCTGTTATGGAGGATAAAAGGGATAAAGGATTCATAGTTGCCCAGAGTCCGTGCCTCTTTAAATACAGGCCTTGCATCCAGAGTTTGATTTCTTCCTTTTATTGGGGGAGAAGTCCTGCTGTCAAGGATGGAAGGATTTAGGTGGCAGTTGAAGCAGCAGGTTTGCCTGGGCTTGTGTTGTGCTCTTGTGTGGCTGCTGAGGACCTTCTGGCACGTTCTAAGAAAGCCAATTAAAGCAGAAAGGGCCCTTAGAACCAAATCTATTGCCCCCAATATAGCTGTTAAACGTGTAGCTTTTCGGTGAGCTGCTGGTGCTTCTTTGTGCCCCTATAACAGCCCATCTATGCTGCCTTATGCTTTTCTGTGGCCTTCTGGAAAACCCTTCTTAGATTTAGTTTAGTGAAATGTATTTATCCACTGGAGTATTGACTGCAAAATCAGTTCACAGAATGAAACACACTTTTTGTTTGTTTGTTTGTTTTGCGGTACGTGGGCCTCTCACTGCTGTGGCCTCTCCCGTTGTGGAGCACAGACTCTGGACGCACAGGCCCAGCAGCCATGGCTCACGGGACCAGCCGCTCTGCGGCATGTGGGATCCTCCCAGACCGGAGCATGAACCCGTATCCCCTGCATTGGCAGGCAGATTCTCAACTACTGCACCAGCAGGGAAGCCCCAAACACACATTTTTATATCTTCATATTCTTCTAAGCACCTATTTGAATACACAAGTGTTTCCAGGGTCTATGACCACACAACATTTTGTCTGTGAAGGGTAGATAGTTTAAGAAATTTATTTCTGTTTGATTTCAAATAGAAAAGAGACAGCATTTTTTTTTTTTCAGAAAGGTACATTGCCTCTGACTCTTAAAATAGATTTTCTTCTTGTTCTCACTTTGTAACTGCTGTACGTATGCTATTTGTTTTAATTCTCTAGAAAGAGTTAAATGTCTTAAGGATGTTAACCCCAAATGGAAATAATTGGTCCCTAAACTAAACTTATTATTTTTGTGAAATATAAGACTCTAAGGGATTCTAGCCTTTTAGAATCATCTCAGAATTTGCCCAGGAAGTATGACATTGGCAAAAAGGGGATATAGGTGCGTTTCCCCATGTTTATATGGACATGGATTCTGGGTTTTACAAATAGAGAAATATGGTACAAGTCCATGGAGATAGTGGAGTGAAATGTAGAGAGAAGGAGAAAGATCTTTTTGTATTTTAAAATGAAATAGTATAACCAAGTCAGAGAAAAGAGAGAATAAAGGTAAAGCTATTTTGACATTGTTTGCTTTCTTTAGTTTTCTGTATGGGGCGTCTCAGAGAGAGAACACAGTTTCACAGCATGGATGGAAAGTGTAGGAAACGTTTTAAATGTAGAATAGCCAAAGCAACCTTGAAAAAGAACAAAGTTAGAGACTCATATTTCCCATTGCAAAATTTACTACAAAACTACAGTAATCAAGATAATGTATTGGGTTGGCCAAAAGGGTCAGTTGGCTTTTTCCATAAGATGGCTCTAGTAGCGCTTTGTTGTCTTTAACTTCATTCGAAACAGTTTTGTTAGATTGTATTGTGACAGCTATCATATCAGCATGCATTAAAAAAAAACTTATCAGAATTGGTGAACTTTTGTGTAACCATTTTAATAGTGAAGGTGGAAGAAGAAAGCAACATTTTCAGCATATTATGCTTTACTATTCAGGGAAGGTAAAAAGGCAAAAAAAGATTTGTGCAGTGTGTAGAGAAGGTGCTGTGACTGATCAAACGTGTCAAAAGTGGTTTGTGAAGTTTCGCGCTGGAGATTTCTCTCTGGACCAGGCTCCATGGTCAGGTAAACCAGCTGAAGTTGATAGCCATCAAATCGAAACAATAATTGAGAACAGTCAACATTATACCATGTGAAAGATAGCCGACATACTCAAAATATCCAAATCAAATGCTGAAAATCATTTGCACCAACTTGGTTATGTTAATCGCTTTGATGTTTGGATTCCACATAAGTTAAGGGAAAAAATCCTTCTTGACCATATTTCCACATGCGATTCTCTATTAAACGTAATGAAAACGTTCCACTTTTAAAACAAATTGTGGTGGGCGATGAAAAGTGGATACTGTACAATAATGTGGAACGGAAGAGATCGTGGGGCAAGCGAAACGAACCACCAACAACCACACAAAAGGCTGGTCTTCATCCAAAGAAGGTGATGTTGTGTACATGGTGGGATTGGTTTTCTCCTTCCGGAAAACCAAATGATTAATTCCAACAAGTACTGCTCCCAATTAGACCAACTGAGAGCAGCACTCGACAAAAAGTGTCTGGAATTAGTCACCAGAAAATGCATAATCTTCCATCAGGATAACGCAAGACTGCATGTTTCTTTGATGACCAGGCAAAAACTGTTACAGTTTGACTGGGAAGTTCTTAATGGAAAAAATTTCAATTCCCTGGAAGACTGTAAAAGGCACCTGGAACAGTTCTTTGCTCAAAAAGATAAAAAGTTTTGGGAAGATGGAATTATGAAGTTGCCTGAAAAATGGCAGAAGGTAGGGGAACAAAACGGTGAATGTGTTGTTCAATAAAGTTCTTGGTGAAAATGAAAAATGTCTTTTATTTTTACTTAAAAACTGAAGGCACTTTTTGGCCAACCCAAGAGTACGGGCATAGGATAAACATGTGGACCAATGGAACCCAAAGACTCCAGAAAAAATACCCATACATCTATGGCCAATTGTTTTTCAACCCACGTGTCAAGACTACTCAATGGGGGAAAAATAGGTTTTTTCAACAAATGGTGCTTATTCACTTGAAGCCAATGAGTCTTACCCAGAGTGAGCCATCAGTCTTGCAAGAATCTGGGAGGGGAGTGCTCCCGTGGAGAAGACGACTCCTCCCAGAGTGGGACCGGAGAGGGGAATAGGCCTCCCCTACCTCCCCCACACCATCCCCTTTCTCAGTAACTTGCTCTGGTACTTGAAATTCCACCAGCAGCCAATCCCCTGGGTTAATGAAGGGCTCACAAGTGGAAAGGCCTGTGAGAGCCAGAGGGTTCTGGGAGAGAGCGAAATGGGTGGGCTGGCAAGCTGGGAAGCACATCACACGTGAGAGCGCTCAGGACAGGATCTGCAGGAGTTGTGTACGTGAAAGAGCTTGAGAGCTTGGAGTCAAGCAACAAGTGGCTTCTCGGCCCAGTCTACGAGGTTTGGAACGTGGGCCACGCTCGCCTCCCTGATCCATGGACTAGCTGTGGCATCCCGGGGGCTCAGAGATGTCACTGCGGAGGCGAGCCAGGCCTTGCAGGGTGGGCTCTCTACATGAGCGCCAGCACCTCACAGTGGCCTGAGACTTGAGCCAGTGAGCGAGGGTGGGCTTGTTCCTGAGCCGTGGGGCTCTGCTACCCCAGCACCCTTTTGTTAACCTTTTAGGAGGTGATGGCTAAAGTTCCATATGGGGACTAAGAACCATCATAACTTGGGCCATAATGCTGCACTCAAGGGCCGGCAAGGCTGGGGTAACTTAGGATTCATTTCTAAAACAATATTCTCTGTTCCACAGCACATAGAATATTTTATAATCCAAATGGGCCGACGGCCTCTTGGCTTGCATTAGTGCAATGCTATTATCTCAATAAGTGTAAATCTCCACTCTGTTTGTTTTGGACAAGTTTTGGGGCCTCAGATTGCTGTTCTTTGGTCTTGCTCTGAGCTTTGCTAGGAGCATACAAATGTGCAGACGACAAGAACAGATGTCAGAGCCCCTAGAAGATCAAAGTGTCGGCACTGCCTTAGAAAATCTGCCTAGGCCACGTAATTCTCTGAATCTGCAGGAAGACTGTCATAAATATTCACTACAGATCTGCTCAATTGAACCAACTCTAAAGCAGCCCTATTCACCACTCTTCACTGAGGCTGGTGCATCGGCAGTCATGACTGAAAGCCAGTCGTGGGGTGGGACTCCTGGCAGCATTTGTCTCTGCTGGCGCCCTTCCCCCAGCATTTGTCCCTTTCCCCAATATCCTAATTAATTTGGTGCAAAGAAAATTTTCTCTCTTCTGCACTAAAACTACCCTAAAATTGTTTTCGCGGTTGTTTGTCTTTTCAAAATGGAAAATAAGAACATACTGTTTCTAGTGTTGTGGACAGTGATTCCAGACAAGGCGAAACCAGAAGGGTTTTATGACTCAGGAAAAGAGAGTTCCCAGAGGGGCCCAAGCTGTTTTTCTTCTATCCTTTCCTACTGCTATTCTCGAAATCTCTTTTTGATTATTTTTCAGTTTCTCAACTTGCCACTCCACACTCCAGCCCTCTCTTTTCTGCCGTCCACTGCTTCACCAGGTTGCAGGTCCAGATTTCTGCCAGGGCTTCTCTCTCACATTTATGCAAAAGCTCAAAATTATTACTGTTTTGGATAAAGATGAGCAGAATGCCAGTAGGATGATTTATAAAAAGAGAAGCTCCCCCTCACGCCCACTCCTGACTGCGCTGAATCCTTCTTACGGGAGCATGCTTAATCGACGCTGCATTGTTTGCAAGGTTTCATTTAACTGGCTGACTCCCTTATCTTTTAAATTGTGTACTTTTCTACAAAGACGTTTCACTAGTACAGCTGGATAAAACAAATGGCAAATGGAAAAAAACCAAAAGTTGATATTTTTAAGACCTATCCTTAACCTCATTAAGGTTATCTATGCCAAAACCAGCATCTGGTAGTAAAATCTGTCTTTTTCAAACATTGTTTTCTCCAAAGAACCATCCAAAAGTTGCTACTGTGTGAAAGCTCTTTAGCCATTTATACGTTGTGGCTTTTAACAGCCGTGTCTTCCTGGCTGACTTTTCCTGGTCAAGGTTATCACCCAGTACTCAACAGACACAGAGTTCTGACGAGGTCATGACGTGCAGTCTAAGAAATTACCTGCCACCGAGGATGATAATTGACAAGAGTCTCGCCTTTTGCCATATGGCATGAGCTATCCCTGTCCCCAAATATGCGCTCTCATGGTGTGACAAATTGTTTGTGGGACAACACATGTTATAGTTCAGACAGTTAGACAAAACACCCCAGTGGCGTTGAAACCACAGCCTAGGCCCTTGAATAAGAAAAATGCAAAATCACACCTGCTGGCCAGCATTTCTCCTTGTGTTTTCCTCCTCGCTCTCTTTTTCCTTTCCAACAAAGAACATTAAATGTCAAATGAATCTGATGTTGAGGAAAGGACCCAGGGTTAGGTTCCCACATAAACTTCATTCCATCAATATTTTAGGTGGCCTAACTATGGATAGCTTGAGTAGTGTGGCTGAGGTCACACGGTTTGTGATCTGGAGCTTAAAGCCTGATGTTTGATTGATGCCAGACAGATGTGACATAGATGGCTGACAGCACAACAGATCTAGTCTCAACGGTTATCTGTGGTTTAGGCCTGGTTATCTTTTAAAGATTGACATGTTCCAGCAAAGAACGCTTTTGCCACAGTTATATTCGCATGTGCATGGCCGTTAGCACCCAATATTGATGAGAGGATTCATTTGGCTGATCTATTCTGATATGAGAAAGCCTTAAGTCTTAAATTTCAAAAACTTCTCTTTACAAGAGAGAGTTTCTCCCGGTGACTTAGCAAGATGAGAATGCTGTGCTGTCTTTAGTAAAATTTGTGGTATTTGTGTTTGTTGGGTATTAATGTGTATTATGTGCATTGAAAGCATGAGTGCCTTCTCTATTTTAAGCTATGAGCAAGGGACTGCAATTTTATAAGCCATATGTATATATAATATATAGTATGTATAATAATATTAAATGTATTTATAATATACATATAACAAAATATATATGCAACTTTGCTAATTTTCTTGTTGTCTTCACTGGGAGCACTGGGAGTTTCCATAGAAACGTGCTTGTGATAAAATTTATAACCCTTTGCAGTTTAAGAATTGTGCCAAACCAAAAGCCTCTTTTCTGGAGCTTTTGGTAGACCCACAGCATGAAATGGGTGCTTGACATGTGTTTTCATGAGTTCTGTTGTCATCACTGAATCAAATGCAACCTCAGTCTTTCCAGTCCATCCTGCCAGCCCAGTTCCAGGTCCCATTTTGCAGGGTCCACTCAGGTGGCCATTCAATGCCTGACACCCAAGTCAATTTTTGTATCATTCTAGCCATTTTCCCCCTATCCCTCAAATTCCATATTCAATTTGTCAGTAAATTCTATGTTACTTCGAAAAAAATTCAAATGAACTTCTCTCCAACTTGACTACACACCCTCAATGCACACTTCAGCCTCATCTAAATACTACAGTAGTCTCCTACTCTCCCTGCATCCCCCCAGCCCCACACGGATCCATTTACCACAGAGCAGCTGGAATAACTATCAAAACACACACATCAATCAGATCGTGTGACTTTCCTGCTCAAAACGTTCAACGGCTTCCCATATCTCTTGGCACACATTCTACATTCCTTAGGATGGCAACATCTTAGTCCCTGATTCCTGTCTGTCTCTTCAGCCTTATCTCACAACCTCCCATCTTCCTCTCTCTTGCTCACCAAGTTTACTTTCCTGGCTCCTTTCAGTTCTGGGAAGAAGTCAAGCTCTTCCAGTCTCAGGGCCTTTGCACTTGCTGTTCTCTCTGCCCCAAAGTGTTCACACAACTCTACCCTTGTCATCATATAGGTCTCAGCACAAATGGCATCTCCTCAGAAAAGTTTTCCCTAAAACCATCTTTAGATAGATACTCACTGTTATTCTCTCTTTCCCCTGTTCCTTCCTTCAGGGCTTTGCTATAATCTGTGATTATGTTCCTTGTTTACTTGTTTATTGTTTTCCTTCACAAGACTAAGTCCAATGAAGGTAGGAACCATATTTATCACGTATCCTCAGTGCTTAGCACAGTATCTGGCACAAAGTAGGTGCTCAAGGGAATTCCCTGGCGGTCCAATGGTTAGGGCTCCACTCTCTCACTGCAGAGGGTCTGGGTACGATCCCTGGATGGGGAACTAAAATCCCACAAGCCGCGTGGTATGGCCAAAAAAGAAAAAATAAGTAGGTGCTCAATAAACACTTGTTGAATGAATGAACAGAAAATACTTTCAAATATTAAAGAAAACTCTGCCTATTTAAAATTTCTACTGTTGATTCTAGTTCTGTTTTTGAAGGCAACATAAAATGACTCTATGGCTTCTTATACAGATATTTCAAATCGTTGATACCCTTCTTAGTCATCTGATTTCTGTGCTATACACACCTGTGAACCTTCCCTTGTAGGGCATGGCTTCCGACTTTCACATCACAGTGTTCATTCTTTGTTGGAAGATACCAGGTTCACAACATCCCTGGTTGAAAAAGCAGATGTGTTCTGACCACCACAGGGTCCAGTAGGACTCACCTTTTATTTTATTTATTTATCTATCTATTTATTTATTTATTTATGGCTGTGTTGGGTCTTCGTTTCTGTGCGAGGGCTTTCTCTAGTTGCGGCAAGCGGGGGCTACTCTTCATCGTGGTGCGCGGGCCTCTCAATATCGCTGCCTCTCTCGTTACGGAGCACAGGCTCCAGACGCGCAGGCTCAGTAGTTGTGGCTCGCGGGCCCAGCTGCTCCGCAGCATGTGGGATCCTCCCAGACCAGGGCTCGAACCCGTGTCCCCTGCATTAGCAGGCAGATTCTCAACCACTGCTCGTCACCAGGGAAGCCCCAGGGCTCACCTTCTTTGATGAGAATCATATCCAGCTTATGGATCTTTAGTTTTCAGGATCTGTTGTTTTTTTCCCCGATATATTGCAAAATAGAACATTTCCCAGGGTTTCTGGCATCTTTCCCATTCTTTATGGTTTCTCAAACTCACTGCTATGAGATTATATCTGCAAATTCTTTTCGTACTCTGTAATATAATTTGTCTGGATCTGGAAGTTTGAAATAATCTGTATGCCTAGATTTTTCTTATTCCCTAAATTATTGTGGGCTCCACTTTCCTCTTTTCATGGTCTCCTTTGCTGCACAATTAGAATTCAAAATCTATTCTCCTTGCTTCAGAAGATGGAATTTGAGTATTTGGCAATTTGGACCTTTAGGTGCCTGTTAACATGACACTTTCTTCCTGGATCTGTCACTTCCTTGTTCTCCTCTTCCTCCTTCTTCCTTTCTTTTTTTATGCTCTTTTATCTTATGTTCTCTCCCTTCCTCCTTTCCTCCTTTCTCTCCCTCCCTCCCTCCTTTCCTTCCTCCTCTCCCACCCTGTTCTCTCTCTGTCTGAACTGAACTTTTCATGGAAGACCTTTTTAATCACTTGTGTTTCTTGGATTTCCCGTTAGCTGAGGCTTTAGCCTTCCTGAAAACCATCATTTTTTTGTATTGGTTCTTGACTGTATGTCCCTCATGATCTCTCATGAACTGGTCCTTTAAGAAATATGAGTTCCTGAGAAAGTTTTCTGTGTGGCCACGCTGGCTTACGAGTTTACTTATCCTTTTCCTTTTCACTGGAATTCTTCATTATTACGTTGCCTTAGAATGTATGTAATGCTCCCCTTCCTTGCTATTATAGACTCCCAAAAGACATGGTCATGTTCTCCCAAGGTCCCTGTAATTTCTGTACAGAAACCAGTTCTTTCTCATTGGTTAAAATTATATCCAGAATGGCAGTTTCTCCTTCTGTCTGAGAGCTGAAATTGTTAGCTAGGAATGTTAAACATTTTTATAAGCAACTCTATTTTAGCAAACTGTGAATTCCAACAGACATAAAGATAGTTCAAGTCCCCATCCCTATGATTGCTCGCTTGTAGTTATGTGGTCTGCCTTCAGAAAGCCTCATCCTCGCCTGGGCCATCCATGGTAAAGGCTCACCCCAGAAGGACCCTTGTTTGTATTTCTCCTGTAATTCTATCCTGCTTCCACTCTTCTTGAGTGGCTCTCTGTACAGGACTGTGGCATCTTTTGCATCTCTTTTTCATATATAAGACTATTTCTTCCTGCTTCTTTTGAACCTGCTGCTTCCTTTTCCTGCTGCATTTCAGGCAGGTGACTCATCTCACCTGTGTGAGAATGGCCTTGCTTATGTTAACATTCCAAGTTCTCTTTCTTTACATCCCATCCTCTGTGAATCGAAGTCGGAAATCATTTAGCACGTAAGGGTTTTTCCTGATGAGTTTCTCTCATTTTCAGCTAAGGATTAGGTATGAGGTACCACCTGTAGTGTTCCATTCATTTCTCCAGATTGTCCCTTTCTTCTCACCCTTGATTCCCATTCTCCTGCATCCCTTCAGAAGACTTTCCCTCTGACTTCCTAGTGCTCCGTCACCCTAGTCTCTTTTCGCTAATAATCTTGTGTATGGAAAGGTGTTCCTCCAGGAACTCTGTTGGTTACGGTGATTAACTTTGGAGTCAGATTAAGCTTGAGAGCTGGTTCTGTCACTAACTAGCTGTGTGATGTGGGGCAAGATACTTAACCTAAGCCTCATTTTCCCCAGCTATAAAATGGGAACAATAATAGAACTTACCCTTTAAGGTTGTCATGACTAAACGAGATAATCCACGCAAAGCATCCAAGCCAGCACTTGATGCTTAGCGAGGGCTTCCAAAGTTGTTGTTACTATTACTAGTGGCATTGGTAATTTTGTTCACCCTCTTGCCCTCCCCAGCCCTGGGTCAGGAGAGAATTTGGTTGCCTGGTGAGGGAAGAGAGGAGGACAATGAACAGAAGACCCCAGAAGGCATGAGAGAGATTCATGCCCTTGGGAGGAAGGAGAATAGATGGAAGGAGCAGCTGGAAAGGACCAGCTCAGAGAGGATGTGGGTTTAGTCGGAGGAGCACCTGGCACTCCGTTGCTTTTACTCTTGTCTTGTGCCTTTTCCATCATTTTTACGGGCTGATGTGTAGACATGTGCTGAAAGGGCTATCCCACCTGGATCTCATTGAAATCACACAGTCTTTTCCTTCGCCGAACGTTTTCTATCCCAGTGACTCTATAAATGTTCCGTTTGTGATGTAATTGTTCTGTTTCAGATTTTCTTTCCTAAACTAAAAACAAGAGTTATCCAAAACATTCGAGACAATGGCTTGAATGTAACGCTTTGTATGACAAACTCTTTGTTTCCTAAGGTTTGCGTATCTTTTTCCTATTTAATCGTCTACCTCTGGCTCGAGGTGGAGGCTCCAAAGGTCGGGGGTTGCACCGTGAAGAGGATGGAAAGATGAAGGGAATTACTTTTGTGGTCAATTTTCCACTTCCTAGAGAGTAGGGGGAAGCATGACCTAAACAGGCAGCTTTCACTTGTTTGGAATACAAATCCCAACCCTTATTTTGGTTGCTTAAAATGTCTGCAGAAAACAGCCAGGTTCTGCCAAAATTATTTTTATAAAGAAAATATTCTGTTGCTTTAGCTGCCTATGGCAGTGACTTTTTCTTGGAGTCAGTGAACCTTCCTTCCATTTCATGATTCTGCCATATAACCACACATGGAAAGAGGAGGGAGGAAGGAGGAATGGGCCAGAATTTAACTTTGACGTTTTTAAAGGTTGAAAATGGAACAGATCTTGTTCAGTGAGGAAATGAGGTGGGGCATGAATGATTTCGTTGTGGTAAAGTGGAAGGAGGAGTAGTTTCAACGTTAAAGACCTGGGACTCACTCTAGGAGGGAGACCTCCCTTCCCTCGTGCTCAGGTTCTCTAGGGCTCCTCAATTGTCTTCCTCTGTTCACCCACCTGCAGCCCACGACCTTGACCTGTGCTCTTATGGAGGCATCCTGGAGAGGTTATCCAACCACAGGGGAGAGCGCCCTTAATCCTGACTGAAGATTTGGGAAAAGGCTTCTCAGAGAAGGTGACACTTGATATGGACTTTGCAGAGGGCTGAGCAATTTGAGAGGCAGAGTAGTGGGAGAATGGTATCCAGGCAGGTGGAGAAATGTGAGCAGTAACGGAGGGGGCATGACTTCATCTCCCATGAAGACAGAAAGGAGCCTTGTGTGCTTGGGTTTTATTCTGAAGGCAACGGGAAACATCAGGAGTTTTTGAGCAAAATGGAAACATGATGAGTTCTATGGTTTGGAAAATAAATCCAGCAGCCATGAGAGGTGCAGATTCAAAGTAAGGAAACCCCACAGGGTTTGGTAATGAGGTTGGTGAGAAGTGTAACTGGGTCAGTGGGAATGGAATAGAAAAGAGGGACACAATTCCATAGAGATGGCAGCCTCGTCAGAGAGGGTTGGAGGAGAGTAAAAGGCTTCTCTGAGCTTACATCTGGAATGTTGAGGGGATGCTGGTGATGTTGAGTGAGTTGGAGCTCAAAGCGGAAGGATGACTGGGAGGAAGGTGATGCGTTATGCATGAGAAAAGGAAGTGTCTGTAGGTGCAGCTGAAAGCAGTTGGACATACAGATGAGGAAAAAAGATGAAGTTGAGTTGAAAAGTTGGGCTCATTTTCATATGCATGTTAGCTAAAACTAAAGGAGGAGAGATCATCCAGGGGAGACATAAAGAAGGAAAAGAAAAAGCAATTGAGCATGGAATCTGGAAGAATGACTGTATTTAAGGATGAGCAGATGAAGAACCCCCAGTAAAGACTGCGAATGAGCCTCTGTTCGTTCATTCGTTCATTCAGTCAACAAATATTTATTGGTCACCCACCATGGCCAGGTCCTGGGCATCAGGGGTGCAGTGGGAAGAGAAGCCCGCCTCCCACAGCTTGCGGTGTTGGAGGTGCTGGAAGAGTGCAGCGCCCTATGGAAGCCCAGCAGAAAGGGAGGTGGCGGCTGGAGGGTGGAGGATGCGGGCGGTCAGGAAGAGCTGGGTCTGATGATGCTGACTGCACTGGAGGCTAAGATGTAGAGAGGAGAGGTGGCAAAGCGGGGGGCGGGTGAGGAAAGAGGGACCGATGGGAGAGGAGACAAAGCAGAGGCCCAAAGGGGGGATTTGTCGCACTCAACGAGCCCGACCTTCTTTCTCCTGCCTCACCTGGAAGCAGAGTGAACGCCGGCCCAATCAGCTTTACCTCGTAGCCGTAGCAACCGCTGAGCGTGGCTTTGTTGCACATTCATGAAACTTTTAAGAGAGGAAGCTGCTTTATATCGAGTTACACACTAATTAGAAATACAGCACCGTTCCTGTCTCCTAAGACGTTCTCTTAAAGGCTTGTCCCGTTGTCTCTTTCCAGAATTCATTTTCCCCGTACTATTTCATTCACAGAGATTCTGGGCCATAATATATATAAACTAACAAAATATTAAATATAAAATAAAATTATGCTACTATCTGATTATAAAAGTTCTCATTGTAAAAAACTTGGAAAATAGAATACAAAGTAGAAAATACAAATCATTCATTTCCCTATCACTCTTACTATTCTTTTGTTTTTCTTCCTATCCTGTTTCTGGACACATTTTACTACATTTAAATGTTTGTGATCATTTTGTATTTACAGTATCATATATTATTTTGTTTACTAATTATATCATAGGTATTTCCTCATGTCACTAAAATACTATAAAAACATTTCATTCTGCACATGCGTTATACTTTATCCATTCCTGTGTTATTTATTTAGGTTCTTTCTAATCTTTCTCTATTTTAATGCAGCAGTTATCCACCTTTATACATAATTTTTTGTCCCTGGCTCTTCAAATCCACTCGTACTTCAAAGTGATTTCTGATATATTTTCTGCTAGAATCCTTAATGTTAAATGAATGTCTCATTGATACAATGAAAAGTGATTTCACTATCCTTTGTCTCAAAATGCAAGTTATTTGGAAATGTTATCTGACTATTTTGTAAACTCCATTTTTAAGTCAAGAAATTTGACCAAAATTGCGATAATGATAAATTGTATTTATTTTTGGCTCACTATTAAGCCCCAAGTTTCTACCCATGCTTGCTTGAATTCCACAGGTATAGCAAAAGGGGAACTATTTTTCCTTGTTTTTAGGTTTGTCAGAGAATATTAATTTTGAACCCAGGTCATGTCTCATTTCTCTCTTCATATTCAATTTTTCTCTTTGCTTTATTATAACACATCACTTTGTATGCAGGTTGAAAGGCTACTCCAGAAAGCAAATAGAATGGTTTTTTGTCTTTTGTTTTTTGTTTTGCGGTACGCGGGCCTCTCACTTTTGTGACCTCTCCCGCTGCGGAGCACAGGCTCCGGACGCGCAGGCTCAGCGGCCATGGCTCACGGGTCCAGCCGCTCCGCGGCATGTGGGATCTTCCCGGACCGGGGCACGAACCCGTGTCCCCTGCATCGGCAGGCGGATTCTCAACCACTGCGCCACCAGGGAAGCCCTAGAATGTATTTTTGTTTGCTGGAAAAATTAATCTGCCTTATAGAGCTTTTTGGATTATCTTACCCTCAAACATTTGGTGTGCTTCTGTTTTAAGTGTTTCTTATAAGAAGAATAAAGCTGGATTTCAAAAAAATGAACTTTTAGCTGGCAAGTTTAATTCATTATTTTTTGTGATCATTGATATATTTCAATTTATTTTTACTATCTTTTTCATGCTTTCTGTTTGTCTTGTAAAGTTCTTTACTTATTTCACTTTTTTTGCTCCTCTAGTAGTTTGAAATTTATAGATTATCTTTCTAATTTTTTAATGGTTAGAGTTTTTAATTATGTTACTCTCTTCCTAAAACTTAGAGGGCTTTAACTCTTTCAGCTTATAGGCTATTGTTACCCAGTATTTTATTTCTGTTAAAAATGTTTTGCAAAACCTTTCATATATACAAAAGAATACAGCACACACACACACACACACACACACACACACTCATGAATACTTATGTACCTACTATTTTTTTGTACTTACTATTTTAAGAGACAGAATATTACCTCTATTTATGTGCCTCCTCCCCCCATTTTTTTTACTTCACAAATTAGATGTATTAGTGTTGATGTTTATTTAGATTTATCCACATGATAAAGGCACTTTCTTTGCTCACCTGGTTACCATCCTTCTTAAATCTCAAATCTCTCTTCTGTGGTGCTTTTCCTTCTTCCTATAGTATATATTTTTAAGAAGTTCCTTTATTTCTTCTGTATTTTAAATCTTAAGAGGGTCTGTTGATAATAAATTATCTTAGCTTTTGTTTGTATAAAAACATCTCTATTTCATCCTCATTCTTTAAATTTTGTTGGATATACAATTATAGAACGACGGTTATGTCCTTTCAGCACTTTGAAGACATTATCTTACAGTATTTTGATATCTGCTGTTGTTCATAAGAAATCAGATATTAAGCAGGTAAGCTGTCTTTTGGTGTGGAGGGCGACAGTTTTTAAGCTATTCAATTTGTCTTACATGTTCTGCAATTTCACCAGGATGAGTTTGGGTGTAAGTATTTTTTGGAATATTTTATAGTTCCTAAATATTAGGATCCATGAAAATTCTTGACTATTATGTCTCTCCCATTCTTTCTACTCACTCCTTCTGGAACTGATTAGATGAATGTTACAACTCCTCACTCAAACTTCATGTCTACTAACCTCTCTTTCATATTTTCCTCCTCTATCTCTTTGTACTATAGTCTAAGTAGTTTTGTCATATCCAACTTTCAACTTGCTAATTATGCTTTTCAGTTGTTCTAATCTGCTAGTTAACTCATATGTTGAATCCTAAGATTTCAACTATACCTTTTACTTGCAGAAGTTAAGAATCTGCTTGGATATAAATGATAGTATTTCATTCCTTGTAAATATACTGAATTCTTTTTTTTTTTTCCGGTACGTGGGCCTCTCACTGCTGTGGCCTCTCCCGTTGCGGAGCACAGGCTCCAGACACGCAGGCTCAGCAGCCATGGCTCACGGGCCTAGCCACTCCGCGGCACGTGGGATCTTCCCGGACTGGGGCATGAACCTGCGCCCCCTGCATCAGCGGGTGGACTCCCAACCACTGCGCCACCAGAGAACCCCCATATACTGAATTCTTTAAATATTGAAAACATACTTATTTTACAAACTATGGCCTGCCAGCCACACTCCTTTTTTTAAAATTAAAAAAAAAAATTGTATTTAATTAATTAATTAATTAGGCTGCATTGGATCTTAGTTGTGGCACATGGGCTCTTCCTTGCTGTGCGCAGGCTTCTCTCTAGTTGTAGCGCGTTGACTTAGTTGCCCTGAGGCATGTGGAATCTTAGTTCCCCGACCAGGGATCGAACCCACATCCCCTGTGTCGGAAGGCAGATTCTTAATCACTGGACCACCAGGGAAGTCCAACACACTCCTTATTTTTATTAAAAAGGTTTATTGGAACACAGCTGAGCCAATTAATTTACATACTGCTTGTGTCTGCTTTCACTGTAGAATGGTAAAGTTGAATCTTTTTGATACAGACTGCACAGCTTGCAAAGCCTAAAATATATACTACCTGGGCCTTTATAGAAAAAGTTTGTCAAGTCCTGCTACATGGGATAACTCTACTAAAGAAATTGTGTGTCTGATTCTGCTATTTGATGTTTCTGCTCTGTCCCATGATGTCTTGCTCTG